>NC_090937.1:734348430-734651460 GCF_040938575.1 Ambystoma mexicanum | reverse complement strand
TTGTTTGGCAATTTAGAATCAGATGTTTTGTAGATTCAACTGCATCCAAACAAAAGTGACAATAGTTATCACTCGTTGCAGGGTTTTTCCTTTGCCATAGAATCTCTTTTGACTGCAGCGTGTTTAAACGAAAGCGTAGGAATTGCTCGCGATAATAGTGAGAGTAGCATCGTAGCAGAGAATTAGACTGTGTATTTAATTTTTTATGATCAGTTCCTAACCAGGCGGCTGCTACTAATTTTGCCTGTT
Source organism: Ambystoma mexicanum (assembly GCF_040938575.1). NCBI lineage: Eukaryota > Metazoa > Chordata > Amphibia > Caudata > Ambystomatidae > Ambystoma > Ambystoma mexicanum. The sequence continues at coordinate 734,651,211 of NC_090937.1, read as the reverse complement.
TTTCTAAATTGATGGTCCATGACCATGTTTCAAACTTTCTCTTGGCATGTTGAGGGCGGCGAAAGAGGTCAAAATTGCTAATTTCAGCCACGTTGATCCAGTCTTGCACTCTTGAAAGCCATTGGTTCAACAAACATCCAGTTTTCGGCTGTTCAATGCTCGCAAAGATCTTACATGCTGGAGCGCCATCAATCTCTCTCATCTTCCGCATTAATGAGATGGATTTCCATATCACCTGGCTGAATAGCGAGTTCAAAGATAACTCATGTCGTATCAATATTATGGAAATACAGGATGGGAGGTTGAGGACACGCCGCCAGAATTGGCCCTCGAGTTGGTTCCATATTAGCTCGCTGATGTTCCAGCCCGCTTCGGCGCCAAATGTGAGGACGGGAACCACCTTTTGCTGGTAAAACATTAATACTGGTGTGAGAGAGAATTTGCCATAATCTTCGTTTATCTTTAATGCTTGCAAGGCTAGTCTTGAGGTTTTTAGTTTTAGGTCTTGTACCCACTGATCTTCACAGATTGATGTATTAATCTGTACTCCTAAATAGCAGATTGAGTTTACTGAAGACAGGAACTGACTATCAACTTTCCATTTGAAAACTCGGTCTTTCTTAGAAAACCCAGGGCCAATCGAGAGTATTTTCGTTTTGTCAGTATTGATGGTAAGCTCATTGTTAGACAAATACTCATGAAGACTGCTTAATAATCGTTGGAGGCCGATCTGTGTTTTATCTAATAAGACCAAGTCATCAGCATATGCTAAATATCTCACTGGGGTTCTGTTTATTTTTGGAGGAAAACTATGGACTTTCTCTAGATGAAACGGAAGATCTGCCAAGAAAAGTTTGAATAGGTCTGCTGCAAGTGGGCAACCTTGTTTGACACCTCTTGTCATTAATATATTATCAGACAGCATACCAGCTTTGTTCAGACGAACTTGGAACGATGTCTTTAAATGAAGGGCAATAATTTGTTTTAAAATCTCCGCTGGGCAGCACCACTTGTGCAATTTAGACCAGAGCAAGCTACGATTAACACAGTCAAATACTTGCTTCATGTCTATGAAGGCAAGATGAAGCTTGCCACCTGTTTTGAGTGCCTCTAGTTTCAAATTTGTTAGTATTGCCAAATTCACATCCACACCAGTTCCTTTCAAAAATCCTATCTGTCGAATGTCGCAAATTCCTGCATTTTTCACCCAGTTCACCAATTTCAACCTAAGGTTCGAGCCGAAGAGTTTACCAATTGAGTCTAATAATGCAATAGGGCAGTAATTTTCTGGAGCCTCCCAGCTGCCCTTCTTATGGATAGGTACCACAATGGCCTTTAGCCAGGATGTGGGTAATATCTGGGTGGAAGCGATTTTCTCGAATAGACACTCAATAAAGGGTGGCCATTGACTTATGTTTTTTTTTAACATTACATTACTCACCATGTCTGGACCGGCTGCACGGGAGTTTTTTAGCTTCTCGATAGCTCTGACAATGTCCATTTGTGACATTTTCATATCCCAGAGCACTGGGTCTTCGGCCAGATCTATTGTGGGCCCATTGCCATTTGAGTTAAACACTGCTGAGAAGTGTTTACACCACCTATCGCCCGCGATTGTATTCTGGGTTGAGTTTAGAGTGTTTAGGTGGCCCATGTTTAGAATTTGCCAAATATCACAGGTGTTCTTAGTGTTTAGTAGCTTCAACATGAATTCAGCACGGTCCTGCTCCACAATGAGTTTATTGGATCTTACCCAATTTCTATAGCTCGCTCTTTGTCATTTTATTGCTTCCGTCAGTTGAGAAGTATTAAGTTTTTTTTTCCTTTTTAATAGACGCACGTCTCTTCTCAACTCTTTCTTTTTGACATCCATCACTTTACAGAATGGGTGAGTGTGATTTTTGACTTTTTGATATAGATATTTTTTATCTGCAATGTAAATTGACAGAAGCGGAGTATAGTTCACGCCGTTATGAAGATTCAGTAGTTTTTTGGTTAGATTGTCAATTATGTTAGCACTCAGCCGAAGACTATTACCACTGGAATTTGCTTCTACTGAAGAGGAATATTTCGGGGCATCTTCCGGAACTGCTAGTAGGCATCCAAGTTTCAATAGCCTATGATCGCTATTAGGCATATTCAAAGTACAAAGATTAATTATCTTGGGCACAAAGTTCTTAGAGACCCAAAAATAATCAATGTTACTGTGAGATGACTGTCGGTGCCATGTTGGTTGCGCAGGAATATCGCCTGCAGTGGCACCATTTAGCAACACACAATCCCTCGTCTTCATATCATCTGCCCAGAGTTGTTCTTTCACACCCAGGGCTCCATAAGCAAGTTGTTTATAGCTTTGGCTTTTCGAGTCGTGATGAAACCATGTGCCGTTTAGATCACCACAACAAATGATCATTAGATTGTTAAATTTCAGGATTGTCTCATCCATTAGCTGGCAGATCGCATTAATGAAGGCCTTTTCGTTGATTTTGGCGGGGTTCCAATAACAGTTCATGATCAACAATGATGAGTTTGCCCTTGCCGCATTAATTGTTGAGTGCAAAATTATCCCTTGAATAAATGGATTTGGATTTAGGCATGTAGGTGTGGACCAATTGGTAGATATTCGTACCATTGTCAAAAGGCCAGCACTTGGACGTCCTTGAATGTTTCTGCTGGCTGGGTTCACAAATATTGAGAAACCGTCTCTCGTCGGCACTTCAGACAGCCATGTTTCTTGTAAACAAATAGCAAAAACATCGACCAGGGGGACTTCAAAGCCCTGAAAAAGATGACAATGTCCTCTGGTATTCCACGAGAGGATTGAGAAAGGGCCATCCACGGGGGTCAATCATTGCTAATTAAACACTTGCCTCCTCGGGCGAGCACCTTGGTTTTCATGTTGATAGCCTGCTTGACACTTCCTCGCTTCCAACGCTAGGCTACTACGTAGCTGATCCACATTCACAGTTTTAGTTTCGACTGGATTGCATTCCGAAGATTTTGAGCAGTTGTTCCCATAGTGTTGCTCCGGTTCGACTGAAATGTCGAAACCGAACATCAAAAGATCGTCCGCTGCTTTAAGCAGTGTGTTGCGTACACCTGCCGAATCTATGTGTAGCAAAACTGCATCGGAAGACTGCTCATTAATATATTCCACGATTTGGATGTCGTTGGAATTGATCAGATGCAATGGAGGAATATGCTTGTCCTGATGCCTACCTCCAAGGTGCCAGACAAGACCCAGCTACCCCAGAGGCAGACATCATGTCTTCAGGGGAAGTCACAACAGCCTCAAGTAGGGGCTCTTTCGCCTCAGTCCTGGCGCCTTTGGTGCCAGGCTCATATCGGGTCACAGTCCTGGCGCCATAGGCGCCAGGCTCATAAAAGGGGACTTTGTGTTAAAGGTGCTTAGTGTTAACTTACCTGATGCAGACCATGCTGCAACATCCAGGCCTTCTGAGGCCTGAATGGGACTACTTTATCTTTGGAACTACTTAACCACACGGGTGTGGTCAGGGGAGGAATACATACCTGAGAGGAAGGATACATACCTGGAACTACTTTGAAGGCTATTTAAGCCACGCCCAAGCAGCAACTTCGCGTTGTTCTGCATCTAGCAGCTGGACGCTCACCGTGTTTGCTCCTGCATTCTGTCTTCTGCCACTCCTGCCAGCATCCTGGAACACCTGCAAAGAGAGAAGAGAAGAGAAAAGGGTAAAGAAGAGTCCTTACCTGCTAAATCCGCATTCCGGAGACATCTCGCCGACGGTCCTGAAAAGGAAGACATCCATTTAAAAGCACATCGCATCGATCGCTGCAGCGCTGCATCTCACTCACCTGTACAAGGTACCACCACGTTCTACGGCGACATCTGGACTCGCAGCCACATCACCGCGCCTAGGGAGAAAAAGACAAGAATAAAGGTGAGAGAGGAAAGAAAACAAGGAAACCTTAATTTCCATTACAAAGCTTACCTGTTGGGTTATTCCAACTTCATTTCGGGTCGGTGCCGCATCCTGGCATTTCCGGACCCAGGCCCCTAAGGGGAAAAAGAGACATCAGCGTTAGTGGGCGCATGAAAAGACGTTACCCAACGCCCATTAAAGACTTACCTGATTTCTTTTGGATTGATCTTTGTTTCGGTTCGGTGCCGCATCCAGGCATTTCCGGACCCCGGCCCCTATGGGGAAAAAAGACATCAGCGTTAGTGGGCGCATGAAAAGACATTACCCAAACGCCCATTAAAGACTTAACTGATTTCTTCTGGATTGAGTTTCGTTTCGGGTCGGTGCCACATCCAGGCATTTCCGGACCCCGGCCCCTATGGGGAAAAAAGACATCAGCGTTAGTGAGCGCATTGACACAAGGACACTGAGAGAACTCTCATCAAGCTCACCAGAGTCTCATTCTTCGGTTCCACAGCTCTTCTCTGAATAGTTTCCGCACCTGAAAAAGAGACAACGAACAATTATTATTGCGGAATCATACTCATTAACAGAATCCTTACGGTACTATACCGGGAAAACAAATCTTGAACCCTCTACAATCAAAATCCCAGTGAAGTAACTGGATACAATGCGCCCCTGCATGAGAAGCAGGATGGAGAGCTCAACCTTTCAAACCCTAAGGTGAGACTTCACTTGGGGGTCGCAGGAGGGTTTCGTAGAGGGGTGAGAAGGGAGCGGGAGGCTTATACTTTCTCCCGCAGATTGTTAATACTCCCTTTTCACATACAGAAAGATATTCCTGCGAGCCAGACAAGCCAGATTCGAAGGTCCGGTCCAGTCCATCTTCCGGGTCCTGCGCTTCACCATAGAAGAAGCAACAACACTCCAAACCAGACCTGCGTCTCCGTAGGAGTCAGGTGAGCGTAACAGAGCTTGAAAAGTCTCAGCACATTTGCACGGTTTAAATTTAACTCATTGTCGTCCTTATGGATGTTTTCCAACCTGAGTTTCCACATGCGGTCAGCTACTCGCTGCTCCTGCGGTTTATGAACTCTAGAAGTGAAACAAACTTGCTGTTTACGTTGGTTCTTTGTCAGTTTTGGGTTCAGGGTCAAGGTGGCCGCATATGATTTCTTCACTTTCAAGTTACATTGGGCTGAGTTTGTTGCTCGATTAGCATGCGATTGCGGGAAGATGGCTGACGTCCCGGCATTTGTGGCTCCAGCTGATGGATGTAAATTGGACAAGTTTACAGCATTGGAGGACTGTGACTTCACGTCATCATCTGAATTTGAGTACGTAGAAAGGTTGCATAATGCAATTGATGCTGAGTTTGTTGATGTCACTGATTGGCAATCATCTGAGTTTATGCGCCGCCTTTTCGCGCCAGGTTTGGAAGACGTTGGGTCACTATTCTTTTGAGATGGTATTACGACCTTGATGCTGTCACATTTGCGCCCCGTTCTCGGGGGTGTGGTAATGTTTCGTATGAAACTTTTCGTGGAAGAATGAGTTTGTTTCGTTGTTTTCTTCGTTGTTGTGGTTGCTTTATTTTTGTTGTTTGCTTGTGGCTGTTTCTTGACCTCTGTTGGAATAACAGATGTGTTGACAGCTTGACCCACCACGCCTGTTTTTGCTGGCCCAGTAAAGATGCCAAATGAAGAAAACGCCGATCCTTGCGTTACCACACCAGATGGACCCTGTGGAGGCGATTCCGCTTCAGCCAGAGGCATATAAACAATTGAAGTGGGCTGATCGTTAGTTGGTTGAACTTGGAGTGAAGCAGGATTAGACCCGAGCTGATCAATTTCTGCCACCGTGCTTTGAGTGCTTTCAATTCTGATGTCGCTGGTTGAGGTCTGTTTAATTTGAGTCGTTTTTATTGGACAAATGTCTGGTTCATCTTCGAAGGCTTGAGAATCACCAGAAGTTTTGTAGAGGGAACAGAATTTCGAGTAGAGCCTCCAGAATTATTTACACCACGATCTGAACATAGCAAGGGTGCTAGTTCTCTAAGCACTTCCAAAAGAGAATTTATCTGGAGCTCATGACGCTCCTGTTGCGTGGCGACTAAGTCGCCAAGACGTGTTTGCCATTACATACTGTTGTCTTTTTCTTCATGCATCTGTGTTTGAACTACCTTGGTAAAATGTTCCAAGTTATCAAGTTTTGTTGAAAGGTTTAATAAAACAGCAGCTTGGTCGCGGATCGTTTCATTCAATGATTCGTAGAGTTTTACAAACGGAATCATGGCTTGGGATGAGGCCGCCAAAACGTTGTTGTGCAGCTGAATAGCAGCACCCATCGAAAGATTGATTTTGGAGTGAGGCGTGTTTTGTCCAACTTTTCCAGGACTTGAGGCAACGGGTGAATCCGTCAATGTGGAAAGGCGCTTCACTGGCATTGCAGGAAGAGAGGCAACGTTGGGTTTTTTTACTGTAGGAGGCCTTTCAGGTTGTTTCGCAGGAGCCGGCTGATTGATAGCATTATCATTTTCTTGGGTGGTGTTTTTTGACATTAATAGAGCATTTGTGGCTGCAGAAGTTGTATGTGATCTCTGTGGTGACATCATGTTTTTGTGAAACAAGGTAGAGGAGGTAGTTATTACTTGTGGTTGTCAGTGTTGCGAGACTGTGAATTGGGCACACGTTTATGAGCATCCTTTTGTTGGTAGGATTGGCACAGTGCCTCACTAGAAGTAATAATGCACCCGATTGCGGGATTTGATGCGAGGTTGGAGCTTCTTATGCCTTTAACTGCGGCATCTTCACAATGTTTGTTACATTGGGTTGTTTTCCGTAGAGGGCCGTCCGCCGTTGCCTCAGTTATCTCAATTGGATGTGAAGAAGCATCCGATGAAATCAGATCTTTCGTCGTCTTGTCTAACGCCTCAAACTGGGCAGTGGCTTTGGCTGCCAAATTTCTCGAGAACGCCGGTGGAAGAATCGAGTCTCCAGTGGGCAGATTATCACTGGGACCCACATCAGGTATTTCCAAGGATCTCACATTGTTTTCATCTGCGCTGTGTGAGACTTGTTGCTCGTCTGAGGGGGCATATGCCAAGTCGTCAGATTTAGTCGGTGGCAGAACCACACCTTCAGTCGGTCGTTCATGTGCGTCGAATGTTGCATCAATAATTTCGGCGTCAGTTAGGTCGAATGGAGAGAAATACTTCTCCTTTGGGTCAGGATTCCTTGATATGAGATCAGCTGCTTCATTGTGTACAGTTAGTGGAAACGGGATCGGCTCCAAGTCTGCCAAAGAAAGGAGTACCAGCGGTCTAGTTGGAATTACACATAAGGGAGAGCCTTGCTGCCTGTTCGGAGAGTCAGTCACATCATATGTATTTGGGCTTAAATTCGGACATGAGAGATCAATATGCACAATTGGAGCTTCATTGACAGGGTTTTGATGCACTTGAACATTGGTAGACTTAGGCAGAGTCAAATTTAGGCTCGGGGTTTGTAGAAGGGCTGAGTTGTCATGCAAGGCCGTTTTGCTTACCTTTGCTCCGGCAGCGGCTTTCTCAGGCAGCGCGGTCCAAGGGTTTAGCATACGGCGCTGCTGCAGCGTCTTGCGGCGTGTCTGTGGACCACTTCAGAGAATTTTTGGCGTCACAACCATGTTGGAGGACATTGCCTGGGCTTCCTGAGCGCCCCGGACGAACTGGACAAACTGGACTCTGCCGGACTCCGTGCGGCAAAAGTGTTTTTAAACACAGCAGAGAAATAGAAACAGGACTCCAGGCACTCCAGTAGCTGCAGCTCCTCTCAGCGGGTCTGGACAAACTGGACTCTGCCGGACTCCGCGCCGCGCTCTGCGCAGCAAAAGTGTTTTTAAACACAGCGGAGAAATAGAAACAGGACTCCAGGCACTCCAGTAGCTGCAGCTCCTCTCAGCGGGTCTGGACAAACTGGACTCTGCCGGACTCCGGCATTATATTATGAAGTTCTAGCCAATATATTAAGATACTCATGCAGAAACATAGGCATTGTGTGCAGCATACATGATGAAGGTATAATATTCATAATGTTGATATGTCGAATAATGAAATGATAACTGTTTTCTTATTAGCGTTTTGTGTACTATGAAATGCATAATAAGTAGCTAATAAAACCCACATATTACATAATTGTATTATTACAGACAAAACACAAAGTCACAATAACACATACAAATATGGGTATATACAGGGAAAGTGAAGTAAGCAAAAAAGCAGAAGTAGTAGCAGAAATAATTCATAATCTAACTGATTATCTTTATGCAAATAAATGATTGCTCTGTTTCAAAGCTGCTATTTACCCTATGTACATGATGTGACTGGACCCTAAGGAAAGAAGTGTGAGTACAATTTATACAAATATGAGCATATACAGGGAAAATACAGTAATAAAAAAACAACAGAACTATCAGAAAGTGCTGATAACTCTACTGATTATCTTCATGCACAGAAAGAATTGCTGTTTTTCAAGCTTGTGTCTTCCCATATGTATATGTTTCATATGATATGACCGGACCCTAAGGGAATTACTGTAAGAACATACTGAAGGATAAGTCTACAAATATAGTAGGTTTACAATTTTTAGTTCATGACTTTTACTGAAGAAAACCATGTGGCCTAGATATGTCAGTAAAGGAAAAAAGAGGGAGACAGACATGTGATGTCATCAGTGATGTCAACAATGACATTTGTGATGTCATCTTTGATGTCGTGGGTGTTAGTCTTAGCAGTGCACAGTGGTGGCGCGAGTTATGGTTGCTTAGCTTACCATACTGGCGAATTTCAGGGGTTTTTCGGTTTTACTTGGAACCATAACGACCCTTTAACAAAGTTTTTTTCACTGAAGTTCATAGGTTTTTAGTAGCGCAACTTAACCATAACATCCGCAACTTAACCATAACGTCCCTTTAACAAAGTTTTTTCACTGAATTTCATAGGTTTTTAGTAGTGCAACTTAACAATAATAACTCTGACTTTATGGACATGTAACATGGAACATAGTGAACCCCTCTACTGAATTTGATGTCCGTGAACTCTTTTAATGTCTGCGGACATCTTTGGACAACAGCCCCACTACCCAAAAAGTCTGGGGGGGTATGTTTAATTGTTATATCATAACATAAGAACATTTTACAAATTCACAAACCAGCACAAATGCACATTGTCTGTAGTAATAATTAAGAAGTGTAACCCATATATAACACACTAACCATTCATTTAATACAATATTTTCTAAAATGGAATATACCAAAAGAAGAAAGATAGGCTTCCAACATGATTACCACACAGAAACTCCACAACTAAGAGCAGCAGCAGATCTACAGACCAATCAGAACAGACATTACCTTAAATAGTGAGTGTACTCATTTACTCATATATTTGTAAACTTTCTGTATTAGATACAAAAAAGAATGATATTATGTTTTTTTTCTCACAGAAATGTCTAGTACTCTGGAGTGGCTAGAGGAGCATTTCCCACGTGAGGAAATGTCAGAAGATAGTGAATCTAATGTTAGACACTTTACTATATAAACCAATTAATTAATATTATTTTATATACATTTAACATATATATTTTTTTGTACAGACCATACAAAAATTGAAAATACTTATGAAAAAGCTGTATTGGATAAGACTCTTCAGCACAGATAAGAAAAAATGGACCTACTCTTGGCACATTTTAATACTTTAAAAAACTTTGTGGAGGATCATTTCAAACAAACAACTACATACCATTGTCCCACATGTACCTGTCCCCCCTCACCATATCCCAGTCAATTATCCCCAAACCCTCTCCATGAACCAAAATGTTTTGATGAGACTTCCATCCCTTCTTCACCTCATATAAATCCTATTGAAACCCCTAATTCCCCTGTTTTTGTTTCACCTTCTCTGTCATAAATTGAACATACATGTAATATAAAGTAAAATTATTATATTGTGTCCTAATTCATTTCTTGTTTTTTTTAAAAAAAAAGCAATTCAGGTGTCCGCGGACAGCACGGGTGTCCGGAATGTCCATAAAGAAATGAGAAATGGAATGGAGAATGGAGGTGTGCTAAGAACACTATACTTGTCCGTACTGTTCACTAGCAAGTTGAAACTGTTCTAAGAACACACGCGGTGTCCTGAAATGTTCGTCAATGGACGAAATGTGGGTGTCCTGATGACGCTGTCTGTATTGTTCGCTGGCAAGATGAAAGTGTTCTTAGAACATATAATGTGTCCTGGGATGTTCGTAAATAAACAAAATGGGGGTGTCCTGAGGACGCTATGCCTGTCTGTATTGTTCGCAAGCAAGTTGAAATTGTTCTAAGAACACAGGCCGTGTCCTAAAATGTTCGCAAAGAAACAAAATGGGAGTGTCCTTAGAACGCTCTGCCTGTCCATATTGTTCGCAGGCAAGTTGAAACTGTTCTAAGAACACACGCGGTGTCCTAAAATGTTTGTCAATGGAAGAAATGTGTGTGTCCTGAGGACGCTGTCCGTATTGTTCGCTGGCAAGATGAAAGTGTTCTTAGAACATATTATGTGTCCTGGGATGTTCGTAAATAAACAAAATGGGTGTATCCTGAGGACGCTATGCCTGTCCGTATTGTTCGCAGGCAAGTTGAAACTTTTCTAAGAACACAGGCTGTGTCCTAAAATGTTCGTAAAGAAACAAAATGGGAGTGTCCTGAGGACGCAATGCCTGTCTGTATTGTTTGCAGGCAAGTTGAAACTGTTCTAAGAACACAGGCTGTGTCCTAAAATGTTCATAAAGAAACAAAATGGGAGTGTCCTGAGGACGCTATGCCTGTCCGTATTGTTCGCAGGCAAGTTGAAACTGTTCTAAGAACACAGGGTGTGTCTTAAATGTTCGTAAAGAAACAAAATGGGAGTGTCCTTAGGATGCTATGCCTGTCCGTAATGTTCGCAGGCAAGTTGAAACTTTTCTGAGAACACACGCGGTGTCCTGAAATGTTCATTAATGGATGAAATGTGGGTGTCCTGACGACACTGTCTGTATTGTTCGCTGGCAGATGAAAGTATTCTTAGAACATATTATGTGTCCTGGGATGTTCGTAAATAAACAAAATGGGGGTGTCCTGAGGACGCTATGCCTGTCCGTATTGTTCGCAGACAAGTTGAAACTGTTCTAAGAACAAACGCCTGGCCATAACTGTTCGTTTCACTTGTGACGCCCTTTTAATCACTCTAGGACCCGAACAGTGTCTGTAGAAAACCAACGCGCATGCGCAAAATAGTTTCAGTGCATTTGGTGTCCTGCGGACACCTGCTCCCTTCGCGAAGCTATCATGTGACCGCACCCACGATCAGCGCATGCTCTGATTGCGAACACTGTTCGTGTCCCCGAACAATTTAAAACTACATTTTCAAGTAATCTACAATATTTTCCAACAAAAACTCACCACATAGTAATCCTGAGTTTCTACATACTTTTTGTGACTTTTTTAACCCTTTTTTCTGTTCGATCTGTCTGCGGACAGCGCGCATGTCTGCGAACCGCGCACAAGCACCCCTATAAAAGACCACGCCCTAGAGCTCATTCTCATTGTGTTTCTGGCTATCCTACAGAGCACAGTGAATCTTGCTGCCAATTTGCAGATTTCCATCGCAAACTTGATGGCATCCGTGGCTCCACTACTGCCACCTGGTGCTACATCTGCCTCAGCACCTCCCCCACCCCCTCCACCACCACCACCTCCCCAAGGGCCTGAAGAGGGGAACAGGAGAGAGGATGCACAGGAGGAAGAAGAGGATGATGAGAATGAGGTAGTGGAAGTCCCTACTGCCAGCACTCGGCGTGAGTCTTGGGTGTGGCGGTTATTTACCATTCATGGTAATGGTCCTAAGGCGCGTGCGAACCAAGTCACGTGCAATGAGTGCAAAATGGTACTCAGTCGTGGGAGGCATGGTTCATACAGCTTTGGGACAACTACCATGAAGCGACACCTAAAGTCACTCCACTCGGCGGCCGTTCGCAAAGTTGTACCTTGCGAGGAGCATAGCAGGTTGACTTCCTCTACTTCATCCTCTGTTTCCGATCTTGTCACCACAAGGAACACTCCTGTGGGACAGCGTATTCCTCAAGCTGCCTCACAGGCCATACGCAATGCTGATGACCCTTACCTTTTGAGGGTCACAGTTGTGTGTATGTACTGCGATGCAGTACTGTGCAGGGGGAGAGACTTCGTAGTGCTTTTGAGGCTATCGTTTCAGAGCACGAGAAGGTCTGCTGACTACCCAAGTGAAACCCACTCTACATCTTCCTCTCTCAGCTCGCCCTTTCTTATCCCCGTGGTTGGTGTCCCCCCCTTACCCTCCTTTCCCCACCTCTCCTAGTGTGTCTTGTATAAAAAACCAAAAAAAATGTAAAACAACAAAAGAAATAAAAGACTTTTCAGAGCCGCCTTTCACAGTTAAAAAATAGAAGTGAAAATAAATTAAGCAGGACCCTGTGTATTTTTTAGAAGTCTGCGGACAGTCCGTGGACATCTAACATTTTGGGGTGCTACCCTATCATAACCATTGCAGTTTTATCTTGGAGGAAGTGGTGGCTCTGAAAAGAGCCTTTTTTGTGGTGTTTATTTGTGTTTGAAAAATTTGAAATGCTCAACACCTACTATAAAATGGATGCTGTAATTCCAAAAAAGGTTGCAATGCATTTTGTACATTTCTCAAAAAAATCTGATTGCCAGCATAAGTAAGATGGACTCCATCTCTGCAAAAAATGTACAACGAAACATAATATTTTCATTGTGAAAAGAGGACATGCCAAAATCTCTTAGAAAGGCACAAACAGCCTTATTGACAGTGTGCCTTGCTTTCTCCATTTGTGGACCAATTGAAGAAGAACGAAGCCACATTTGTCTCTGCGCAATTCGTGAAAAAATCACTTGAGAATTTGGAAACATGTCCATGACCTTCCCAAGTCCTTCTTTCATTGCAAATTGCAAAGAAATTCCAGACACATGTCGTAAACTGTTCCCTCCACAATGAATTACAATGATGTCTGGATGTTGCTCTTTCTCCAAAGTAGCACAGAGAGGTAGCAAGTCCAACCACTTCATTCCACATACTCCATGCCAGTGCACTTCCACATGTGGGAATCCAAGATCTACAGCTACTCAACAGCTTTCTGCATGCACCTTCAACCAATGTATACACAAGTATCCCAAAATCCAAACAATCTGTTTTTTGAAACACACAGCCATAGCTATCTGTTCTTCTCTCAGCAAAAAGAGTATCTGAGAAACGCTCTCCTGGCACAACACACCCACTAAACTTTCCTGACCAATCCCTTTCTCTGCTCATTCTCATTTGCATCCGTGGACATATCTTAACATGAACAGTCCTTCTACCATTTCCTTTTCACTTTCTGTGCCATTCCCTCATCGGATATAGATAAGAAGTCACATGAACATCCACCAGTCACATCCAAGACCTCTACATCTAACTGCATTATCATAGATCAGCGCTTTAAATGTACTGTTAATCTCTCTGAGTACAAGTGTCATATCATTGGAAAGCACCTTCTACCAGAAATACTGTACAAGTCTCCAAGATTTCTACTTGCAGCTGCATGCATATCCATATGCATGAACACAAATTACAGGTATGCATATTTTCTATATAGTACATGTACAATTTGTATAGATTCATATAAACAGATTAACTGACTTTTAGTTTGTATAATCTATAAAAGTGAATTTACTGTCATTTTTTCCATCTACTAAAATCAACTGTCACTTCCAAACCTATCTGCTATTTAATTTCTTTTTACACACACATTTTCAAAGCATGTTGAACTAACATATTTAAAGTATAATATGAAGAGTTAACATACTCAAACAAAATTGCATGCATACAGTATGTTCAAAAACCAAACAACAATTCTTGTACAAAAATATACAAACATTTATTTACTTATATTTATATACTGCGCAAGCAGCCCATGGCATTGAGGCGCTGTTACTTACAAGAGCTTAGTTACAGAAATAGTGGTATTCAGTGGTACATTATGATTTCCAAAAGGCATACAAATGATATTTTGGTTGGTACAGTTAGTCATTACAATACAATGTATGCATTAAGAACATATGATATGTATTCAACTGGTGCAACGCATCTTGTGTGAATAAGATAATTTTCATGATTTTGAGGAAGGCGCTGAGGATCAATGTCAATTAAAAAAATCAATGTCTAAATTAAAAACAATGCTATATACAAACAAAATCCCTTATTTGTTTCCTTTACAATTGCAGTGAAGACCATTCTCCTGAAAAGAAGCAACCGAATTTGAAGTACAAAGAACAACTAAGAAGAAACCTGCTCATTTCAGAAAAAAAGTAAGTTGAATACCACCATATTATTTGTACTATTATTCAAACACACTGTAAGGTTAATTCATGCTATTTCTGCTGTGTCTAAAAATAGAGATTGTGACCATTCTGTCTACAAATCCCCATTTCTTAAACAGAGATTTACAGGCAGAATGACGCACAATTTCTTAGTTTTCGACACACAAATAACCCAACTCAACCCCTAGAATTTTGATACTATAGAACAAACAACTATTTTAATTGTATACCATTAGATCTACTATTTCTACTTCTCCACACCACCAGCTTACTTTCTACTATCATCTGAACCCCAGTTTAGTAGCACATAAATTCAAGAATAGCCATCCCAACTAGTTGTAGTTGCCCAATGTACAATCACACACCATTACATACATCTTTATTATCTTACTCACACACTCATGCAAACAGCACACATACATTAAGAACACCCCAACCCATACCTTCTTTATTTTTTTCAACAGACCCTAAAGAATGCCTACCAAAAATCAAGTCCGTAGAAAGCAACGCAGAAACAGAGCAAGTGAAAATAGAAGTGTCCAAAACAAGCATCCATCTCTAACAGAATTTGTAAAAAAAGTTAAAACAAAACAGCTAATACAGTCATTTAGCGAAATAAAACAAGCTTCAAGTACAGAAACTTTGCCTCCTCTATCAAAATGTAAAACAAACCACAAAACAATTAACAAAAAATCAGCTACCACTACAGATAAAACTGCTCCTATAAATCTTGATATAGTGCAAACTAAGCATACCAAAAAAAAGTATTTTAGCAAAAATGTTCTGTCACAAAGTCCTGCAAAATCTTATAAAAACAGGAGAGAAATCAAACTCAACCCTTAAAGCATATCGCAGGAAATTAATCTTAGAAGCGTTGATAGACAGTGCAATCCTTCTCAAAAGAAAGTTATTTATTTTAGTGTTAAACAAAATGAAACCACTAACAAAACTAATGACTAAATTACAAAAAAGACTTCTCAATAAACGAAATGTCAACAGAAATAACTTCTTAAGTATCTGTGGAGGTGAATGGAGTCACACTACGAGCACAGAACCATACTTTAATGAAGGAGCATACAAACAAAAGCAAACACATACAATTGCCATACATAGCAGTGGACGCGGTTATGAAAAAGTTAATAATACCATAATGGAACAAAAAATACTGCTTACAAAAATATCCCAAGAAAACTTAGAATTACCTCTCCATTCAACTGAATCAGAACATCTAGTATACAAATGGCCATGCACGTCAATGTGCAACATTCCCAAAGAATCTTTCAAGTCTTTATGCCAATTCCTCAATCAATATGTGAAAGGCAAAGACAAAATGAAAATTAAACTACTGCAAAATATGGATACCTGTCCAGTGTGCAAGTACACAGGACTACAAGGACATTCATTGGCCTGCATTTCAGGACCTACTTGCAAAACCACCTTCCATTATATCAAAATGATATCAACACATCATTCAACTATAAGAAAACTAGTCTATAAACTGTACTATGCTAAAAGTCCTGCTTTAGCACTAGCCAATTTAAATAGCATTCTTCTACATGGTACAGCAAAAGACCTACTAGAAGAAATCAACTATAACCAGAAAAAATATTTTGCAAGTGAAAGCCACTTACAGAATGAAATAGCTTTAAAGCAAATTACCAACAATTCTATACATGGCAACCTTCTACTGCACACATACAAAAAAAGAAATACTGAAATTTAAAAGTACATCTGCTGAAGTACCAAACCATGTGTGTGTATGTTGCCGTAGTACTGTCGATAAAAGTAACACAAAAACTGTAGACCTAACATATAAAATAGAAGACAATGAAGATTCTAAATGGTTTGAATTAGCTCTCTACCTTGTAGCAGAAAACAAATATGAAATAACTGACCCCTTAATACTTTGCAGTTACTGCACTACAAAACTTGGCAACAACCAAACTTCTTCACGTGCTATCACAAATAATTTGGAATTATTCCCACTACCAAAACCCCTACAACAACTCAATTTATATGAGAGCATCATAATTCAAACAGTGCACCCCTTTCAAGCAATAATACGCCTTCAACCAAAAACAGCAAAATTATCTCCCTCTGAATTGGTGAAAGGTATTTGTGGAAAAGTATTGTATTTACCATTAGATCTAAAAGAAAATGTGCCCACTCTAGGAGTGCAAGGTCCAATGGAGCAATCTTTAATTATCTTAGTAAATGGTGTACCTACAAAAGACAACAAAATTTAGCAACAACTGGTAGATTTACATAAAGATAGACGAGCTTTTCAATATCTAAAAGACAATAATGAATACTACAAAGAAATTAATATTGAAGAAAACTTGAAGGATACCACTAAAATAATTCAAGAAACACAAGAAGCTGGTCCATTTGAGCTCCTAGATCCTGCTACAATATCCAATACTTTAGACCATTATACAATTCACCCATTCCATTCTAATGATACCGTAGAAGATGCACTAGAAACGTACCAAATGCGTCAAACAAAAGGATCACCAATCAGCATATGGGAAAAAAGTATAGAAGCACATGCTTTTCCTCTACATTTTCCTACTGGCAAAGGAAGAAGGTACGATGATAGACCTATTCAAATAACAGCATCAGAATATCGCTCATTACGGATGTATTCTGAAGATCCCAGATTTAGACAAAATGTGGAATACATATTCCACCTACTCTTTGAAAGTGAACTAGCAACTTTATGTTACGGAGTTGCACACACATTAAAATCAGGATCCCACTTTCAAAATATGTCAGCTACACAATTATTACAAAAAGTGCACCAAAAAGATGAGGTTTTACAATCAAATATTACAAATCTATTAGCAAATATGTGTGGTACTAAAGAATACTGGTTTCAACGTCACAGAGATGTACGTTGTATGATAAGGAACGTTGGCCCACCCACTTGGTTTGTTACATTAAGATGTGCAGAATATGCATGGGAAGATTTACATGATTTCCTACGCATATCAAACAAAAACAAAACAAACATAGATATACTAACCCCTGGAGAACTTTGTTCTCTAGATTCTGTTAATGTTTCAAGATATTTTCACCATCGCATCATTGCTATGCTACACTTTATTTGTAATAAAACTGCTCCTCCCCTTGGAGAAGTGCAACACTTATTTTGGAGAAAAGAATACCAAGCCAGAGGAGCACCACATATCGACATGCTTTTATGGATTAAAGATGTTCCTAAATTTGGTCAAGACAGTGACGCCACTGTTTTACAGTTTATTGAAAAATATGTCACTTGTCAAATTCCATCACAAGCAACAAATAGTGATCTTCAAGCACACATTTTACAATTTCAAAGACACAAATGTGGCAAATATTGTCATCACAAATACAAAAACAAAAGGAAATACTACACCAATTGCCGCTTTGGTTTCCCTAGACCGGTTACAAAAACAGGTCAAGTGAACAACTTCATGTCTTCAGTTAGACATAGAGTTAAAGGTAAATCACCTAAATGATTTACCTTTAACACTAAATGGGCAATGATTACAATGCAATCATTGCCCACTTATGGAATGCAAACATAGATGTGCAGTACATTGCAGACAATTCCAATGCAGTTGCACGATATGTTACAGCATACTTAACCAAAGCAGAAAAAACAGAGCTACAAGACCTCTTGAATGACCTGTCATCAGACAAAACACTGTCTCAAAAATTATACAGCTTGGGCATAAAAATGCTCTCCCATAGAGAATGTGGCTCCTATGAAGCAGCAGATTGTTTAACTGGTACTGCTTTGTATGGAAAATCTGAAAATATAGTATGGCTTAGTCTTGGTCCTGCTAAATCTAGAAAAAGAGTTCTAAAATCATACGAAGATATAGAAACAATAGCCAAATATGATCCCAACAGCCAAGACATTTTAAAAAACAATTTGCTGGACACATACTACCCAAACAGAAGTACGACTTTGGAAACCATGTGTCTATACCACATAGCCCAAAACTTCACATACAAAAATAATATTAAAAAAAGGGTAGATACAGAGTGACAAATTGTGAAGGCAGCTTAATAAAACTCACCAAACCAAATTTAATTAATCATATCAAATTGTCATTAAAGACTCCTCAACATAAAGAACTATATTAAATGTCCCTGCTACAACTCTTTAAACCATGGAGAAAAGAAGAAGAAATACTAGATAACTATGACTCCTATGAAGACGCTTTCAAAGCAAATGAAAGCACTATAACTGATGTAAACTTTACACAGTACAAAACAATGTTGCACAATGAACAGCAACACGAAGAAGAACTGCAGGCCCAACGATACAAAGACACTTCTGACAGTAGTAAACCTTCTGTAACAGGAAGCCAAGAACCACTGGGAGAGCCACTAATAACAAATGAGGCAGAATTAACTATGACAGAAGTAGAAAACACCATGTGTCAGTATGAAGATAAAGAAGACTTAACTATACTACAATCAAAACTAAACAATGAACAACATAGCATTTTTGAAGAAGTAACAAAAGAAAATGCACATGGTGTACAACATGAAAACAAAGAATGCACCTGCCAAAATTACAAACCTATACTACTGTAAATCAGTGGTGAAGCTGGTTCTTAATCAAAATCATCAGTAAATTTCTTGAACAATTGATGTTGTCAGTGCCCCCACAGGTTTAGCTGCCTACAACATAGGCGGTGTCACTTTACACTGATTACTACTCCTGCCAGTAGAACACCAAAACAAATTAGACTATTACAGAAGCTGCAATGGAACTATGCAGACTATTAAAACAAATGAAAATGCTACTAATAGATGGAGTGAGCATGGTCTCCAACCTAATGTTGGCCTTGATTCACCTCAGATTACAAGAAATACTCAAAACAAACTACGAAGAGCTCTTTGGATTAAAACACATTATTGTTTTCGGAGATCTTCTTCAATTGACACCAGTGAAAGGTGAGCCTATTTCTAAAACCTTAGGACACAAACTCGGCCGTAAAACTGTTGACAGCATTGGAAATGTCAACCTTTGGCAACATTTCCAATACAGAGAATTAACAGAAAACATGCGGCAATCTGCAGATCTCACTTATGCTAACATCTTAAAAAAAAAGTTTGTATATTATCTCAAGAAGCACAAGCAATATTGAAAACCCGGCACATTCATGCACTTTATGGCCATAATGCATGTGCTACGGATGTTATGGAACAATTAGCCCACAAAAATGTCAATCGTATGGCCTTAATGCCAACTCTTGCAAGCTGTTTCAAATTCAATGAAACAATGTTAAAAAAAGAAATGCAATCAATAATTGAAATTAGCGCCACAGACAAACTAGACATACATGGTATGACACTACCCATGTGTGAACAAGCCACAACAAGACTAAATAGTTTAGAAAATTCAATCTCCAACACAGCTGGATTGGAAAAAATATTAAAATTATCCTTAAATTGCAGAGTAATGCTTAAACGTAACCTTAACGTGGATCAAGGACTAGTTAATGGAGCACAGGGTACAGTTGTGGGCTTTCAAACATACCCACATGACAACAACATTCCGTTTGTCAATATTCTCTTTGACAAACTTTCAGAAGTGAAAAAGATAGGACGCTCAACAGCTCGATTCCTTCTCCTCAAAGACATGTACGTACGAAGAGAACAATTGTCTCTAACTCTTGCATACGCAGTCACCATTCATAAATCTCAAGGTTTTACCCTAGACAAAGCATTGATAGACATTGGTAACACAGTCTTTAAAGAAGGCATGAGCTACGTAGCACTATCACGCTTACGTACACTTGACGGTCTATTTCTAATCAACTTTGATGCAAGTAAAGTAAACGCTGATATTCCTTGCATTTCAGAATACAATAGACTTTGTTCACTATACACCCCCATCTAAAAACATATCCTATTCCACAAAAAGTAAAATGTTCTAAAAGAAAACTAAATCAAACAGAAATGCAACAGGACGTCACTGCAAATCCTCCAAAGAGATTAAGAGAAACTAATACTTCATCAAGTACCACAATCAAAAAAGAACCTATTAGGGAAAGGAAACCAGGTACTTCTTCAAAGAAGGAAGGCAAGCTCCAAAAAAGCACTCAGATACAGAACTACCTGGTCCATTTAAACTTTCAAATGTAAATGGTGTAAGTTGCTATGCAAATGTAGCAATGAATATTCAAATTCAATTACCACCAATAGTTGACAACATTTACTTACACAGTACAGACCAATTGTGTTTGTAAATGTTAGTACTTCATAGAAACGCAACAAACAATCCTGACAACACGTATAGTGTTTATGGAATAAGACAACAGTTGGACTACTGTGCTGGAATGGTGAAATTCACTATAAACTCACAGGAAGATCCACAAGAATTTCTAATGTACTTACTACAAGTACTGGAAAACAAAAACATACATATTAATGAAATCCTCCAGATTTCATACATGTGGAAACATACATGCACTCTGTGCAACAATGTGACACAAGAACAAATCCCCAATGAGCGGTTTGTGTATGTATCAATACCTAATTGTGAATCTGTTCCATTCCAGCAACTTGTACAAAATGCAAACCATGGTAGATTATGTACTACCTGCAATTTGGATAATCGCTCCACCTTACTAATACAAACACATAGTAAATACATAATACTAATGCTTCTACGTTACAATGCAGATGGTACCAAGCTGACTGGATTCACACATGGTCAAGTACCACTTGCTAAGAAAACCTTCACAACAATAGGTATAATCTACCACACAGGAGCCACACCCAATGCAGGTCACTATACTGCATATATAAAAAAGAATTGTGGATGGTTTGAATGTAATGATAGTACCATTACTCTAAAGCAGAGATTACCTGCAAATTTTACAAACGCTTATAGAATCTTCTTAAAACCAAAATGTATTAACTAAACTGTACTTAAACATTAACTAAACTTTTATTAGAAAACTATAAACTGTTACAATATGCCAACAGCTATATAACTGCCTCAAGATTCTACAACAACTAAACAGATACATGAATACCACTAAATTATATAAAAAATAAACAATTAGAATATGCCAACTGGTATCTAACTACCCCAAGATTTTCAATAACCAAACAGATAAATCAATACCACTACATTATAACAAAAAATAGACAGTTAGAACGCGCCAAATGGTATCTAACTACCCCAAAATTTTACAATATCCAAACAGATAAATCAATACCACTTCATTATAATTTCATAAACCCAAAATGTATTAACTAAACTGTACTTAAACATTAACTAAACTTCTATTAGAAAACTATAAACTGTTACAATATGCCAACAGATATATAACTGCCCCAAGATTCTACAACAACTAAACAGATACATTAATACCAATAAATTATATAAAAAAAATAAACAGAATATGCCAACTGGTATCTAACTACCCCAAGATTTTCAATAATCAAACAGATAAATCAATACCATTACATTATAACAAAAAATAGACAGTTAGAATACGCCAAATGGTATCTAACTAACCCAGAATTTTACAATCTCCAAATAGATAAATCAATACCACTTCATTATAACAAAAAATATACTGTTAGAATATGTCAACAGGTATCTAACTGCTCCAGAAATCTGCAACAAGCCAATATATAGAGCATTAGACAGAAACAACAAGTGAACACTGCAAACAAACAAACATATAGACTGTAGCATAACAAAATGGATTTTTTTTTTCTCCCACAGACCCAATGATTTTAGCAACAAACACAGAAACTGAGCAAATTGCACAGTACACTGGTTTGTAATCTACTAAATATGAGGGTAAAAAAAAACATGTTTATTATTCAATGTTATAAGTTGTTACAAAATACCAATACTAACATGATCTTTTCTTTTATCACAGAAATAAACAAGAAATACATGTACTCCAGTTACTAAACCAAACAGTAAGTATATTATATTAAGTACAACCATCACAGCAAATCACACCCATAGTGACTTATAACTTTGCTGCCTATAAATTTGATCTTGTCCATGCACCCAAGACTATAGACCCTGCCCACAACCACCACAGCATATCACACCCATAGTGGCTTATAACTTCGTTGCTTATAAATTTGTTCTTGGATCCAAAAGTTATAAGCCACTATGGGTGTGATATGCTGCGGTGGTTGTGGCCAGGGCATAGAGTCTTGGGTGCATGGCCATATGGCCATGCTCCAAAGACTCTTTTCCCTGGCCACAACCACCGCAGCATATCACACCCATAGAGTCAAACATTTTAACTATGCCATATGGACACTTTTAATGTCCGCGGACATCACAAGTGTTCTTAGAACAGTTTCAACTTTGCTGCCTATAAATTTGATCTTGTCCATGCACCCAAGACTATAGGCCCTGCCCACAACCACCACAGCATATGTGGTGGCCTAGTGCCTCGTTGTTGGAACAGCCATGCGATTATCAGTGCGACCGAAGAGCTTATTTTATCGTAAACCAACACCCTGTGTACTGCACACGAACATCGCTTGCCTCAAGACGAACTATTTTGGATCGACAGCAAAGAAAAATGCAAATCGCTGAATATTCTATAAACCTTTGATGTCCAATAAATGTACTTTGCCAAATGTACAATCTTGCCGTTTGCTTTTAAACCACAGTTTCATATTCCGAATTGTGGCGCTGTATTGTGAGATGATCTAAGACCCTGTGTACAGCAAAGGAACATCGCGTGCCTCAAAACGAACTTTTTGGAACGTGAGCAAATAAAAATGCAAATCGCTGAATATTCTCTAAACATTTGATGTCAAATAAATATACTTTACCAAATTTACAATCTTGCGGTTTGATTTAAAAGTACAGTTTCACATTCCGAATTGTGGCGCGCTGTGTTGTGAGCTGATCTGTGTTGGTTTCCGAGTTCTGTGTGGAGTCGCGTAGAAGACGCCTGGGCGCTTTTGCCTACGCAGCACAGTCACGTCACGGATAGAGGCGGAGAATATGAATGTTTTGATAAAGTCTGTTTCAGGGGCGGGGATTTGATTTAGTGCCGCAAAAGCAGGTGAGCCAGGGCGATGGGGGGAAATGATAGGATTATCAGAAAATGGCCGCCGATTTCGAGTGCGTTAATGGACGAAAAGTCGGGTAAGGTCCATAGGAAAGTTTTCTACGATCTACCGATTTATGCTTAAAAACACATGGCCGAACCGTAGGGACAATAAAAAAAAAGTCCCGGAACTATCCTTTAACAATTTCTTAGGCATCCACAACCGCTAAGACCCCCTAAAAGCAGGTTTCCCCCCTGTTACTCCACAGAAACTGTTCTCATGAATGTCTCCAACTTCATCACTTCTGCTAAGCACTCCAACCTATTATCTATCCTAATTCTCCTTGACCTCTCTGCTGCCTTTGACACT
Source organism: Ambystoma mexicanum (assembly GCF_040938575.1). Taxonomy (NCBI): domain Eukaryota; kingdom Metazoa; phylum Chordata; class Amphibia; order Caudata; family Ambystomatidae; genus Ambystoma; species Ambystoma mexicanum. Next base: position 734,627,482 of record NC_090937.1, on the reverse strand, counting down.
TTCATTCACTCTGATCTCCTTAATAATCTCTTTCTTCTTGGGATTCACAATCAAGCTCTTGCCCGGTTTGAATCCTACCTTGCAACTCACCAAGACTTTGGGGGTCATTCTGAGTTGGGCGGTAAGGGTTACCGGGTACCGGTAAGGAGACTGGTGCCAATAAACCCTTACCACCCAATTCCGAGGTCCCTTAGCGGGAACCGCAAAGAATGTGTGGTCTGACCACGCGTCCTTTACGGGTCCCTCTAAGGGACCAGGGCGCTAATTACGGGCCTGCTATTTGCGGGCCCGTAATTAGTGCCTTCCCCATTCCCATTGAGCCCTATAGGGGCTCAAATGGGAATGGGGAATGGTTGGTTCAATAGGGACTTACCGGGTCCGCACAGGTCGGAATGTCCTGGTAACCCCCATTCAACCAGACCGGACACGGACCCGGTATTGGAGGCAGCTATGGTGCTAATAGGACAATGGCTACCTCCAATCTTGGAATGAGGCCCTTTATCTCCTGGAGCAACAACAACTCTCACTCATGTAACTGTTGATGTTCCACAAGGCTCTGTCTTGGATTTGCTCCTCTTCACACTCTTCACCTCTGCTATTGGGGCACTAATCTTCTCCTTTGGGTTCTCATGCCAACTCTTTGTGGACAACACCCAGATCTTCTTGCCTTTTCCTGAACTCTCCTCTGATCTCTCTATCAAAATGTCTCTCTGCCATTAAATATTCTATGTCTTCACACTCTCTGATGTTAAACTCTCCCAAAACAGAGGTGCTCTTCTTCCCTGCCATAAGCTTTCTCTCAACTCTTCCTCTGCTTTTCCAGTTCCCACCTGACACTCTCCTCTACTCTTCTTCAGCTACAAACATCAGTGTCATATATGACCCATCTCACACCTTTCATCTCCAAAACTGGAACAGCAGCTCACCTCAACCTCCTAAGTATTAGGAAAATCAGGTACCTCCTTCCTTTTAACAGTGCCAAGCATCTATTTACCACTCTTGACTTCTCCAAACTGGACTACTGTGCCAACATACTCTATGGTCCCCCCAACTACGTTTCTCCCAAATTGTTTAAAAACAAATGCTCGAATGCTTAATTTGACCGAATTCGGCCAGTACCATTAATTCAAAGCTAATAATACCAAACATGCGGAACGGGAGTTGCATGGGTTTCCCTTGCTCCCCATGTTTTGTATTTTTGGCTTTGGGGGTTGCGGGGTGTCTCCCACTTCCTCGACATTGAAACCGAGGGACCCCAAACAAAGTGAATAAAAAATAAAAAGGGACCCTGCAGCATCAGCTGTGACCCGTGTTAGAGGGACATAACTGATGCTGCAGGGTACAAGCGAGGTGGCAGCCCTGACGGATGGAGTACATGGGGGGCGGTTGTGGGTCTACGGGCTGTTTAGGGGGACATGTTTTTTTTTTTACCGAGTTAAAAACATCTTTGCGGTGCAATCGACTAAGGTCAATTCCGTCGTGATCGTTTTTACCTCTGTAAAACAATCCCAAACCCCCAACTATGTTTTCTGTCCTCTCAGCAAGATCATTAACTTCGCTACCAGGACTCTCTTTGAACTCACTTCACACCTACTTGCTCGTACTGTCACCAAGCTGGATGGCTGAAGATGCAAAACAGATCCGATTTAAATGTCTTCTCCTTGTTCACAAATCTATCCACTGTAAGGCACCAGTGTATCTATCCTCCACTATCCAACTCTACAAGTCTTCTCATAATCGCTGCTCTGCCTCCTCAACTACCCTTATGGCTCCTCGCCCTTCCTGTGCTTCCGAGTGCTTCCCTTCTTTCTCTATTGTTGCTCCACTTGCATGAAATTCTCTTCTCCCGGACATCCCAGAAACGGTCCACACCACTTTGTTCAAAACCAAACTAAAAGCCTATGTCCTCACCTCCAAGTGACCCTCTTAGCCTACCTCTCATCTGCCTGCAGCGAAAAAATGTCTAATGTTGGTTGTCGTTTATGTATGTCCACTTAGGTTTTATCCCTGGTTACTGTTCCATTTACTCCCCTCCACAACATGTTCAGAATGTCACTCAAACTCACCCCATTGTAAGAAGTTCACTGCTTCCCGTCAAATCATATTTCTTATCTATTGTACGTTCTTTTGTGATCAAAAGAGCATTGTTCTCCCTGTATATAAATAGAAATATATGTATATATATCTTCAGATGTTTTGGAATAAGACTCCCATGGTCCCTCACTATTCGCTATGTTGGCTCAGACTGCTTTGAGTTGTAGACCAAAAGGCTGTAAAGGCATATAAGGCCAATTTTCCACAGATTTCCACATGTCAGTAAAAATTGTAAACTTCACTCCTGGCATAATTAATGACCTGCTAATGGCCCCCCTGTCATCTGTAACCAGCTCTAACTGAACAATGAAAGCAAGCAATACATGCAATCAATCTACATATATGAGGCATTGTAAGACTCCATTTCTGTTTTTTCTTTTCTACATAAAAAGTATGTAAACAAGTTTGTTTGTTTTATTGAAGAATAAGGAGGGAGGACCTTACATCTGCTTTATTGACTATAAATCAATGTTCGACACAGTTATTCATCAGGCATTATGTCCAAATTAAAAAGGTGGAACCTCCAACCGGTAATATTGCATGTCCTTAAATAGTTGAGAATAAACCAAGAATGGCTGCTAAGTAAGAGTATAAAGAATAACCATGGACTGATATAAGGCTGTCCCTTAGCGCCAATCTTGTGTAATCTCTATGTGGCTGATTTGGAAGATGAACTACATAAATGTTACACTTTTCCTCCCTGAGTAGGGAGCCAGCATGTGTCATGGCTCGCCTACCCCAATAGCACTATCCTACTGGATAGAGCACCCATCGAATTGCAACAGAATTTAGATGCTTTACATAAATACTCTCTAGAAAATGGCGCTGTCATCAATCACAAAAACGCTAAAATTGTGATATTTTGATCGAGCAAGAGATCACAGAATAAGTTTGTTTGGAACAGTGATGGTAAGGCTATTGATGTAATATAACTGATATACTGAAATCTTCTGAGTTGGAAAAAATCATAAGATTTAAGGTGGAAAAAAATGTAAGCGTGTGTTCTCAGTGTTTGTTGGAAACCAGGAGCCAGGAAGTCTGTCTTACCAATGCAAATCTTTTTACCCTTTCAGTGCTGGGATACGGACAGTTTCTTCAAATACCTAACTCCCGAGCAGAGTGCTGCTGAGTGTGTTCTGAGTGTCTGGTGTTTGTGGCTTGCAGTACTGCGCACTCCCTTATATTGCCTCCTGGGGGGAAAAGAATCACTCCGGTAAGCCACGGAATTCATTGGAATACAGTGGCAGTGGAGCAACTTCAAGTATATTCTTTGAGCTCTGTGCCCCTGAAATTTGTGATTAGCAGTGGATAGAAGTGAGCTCCTTGAAGATCTTCTTGCTGGCTACTACCGGTGGGTGAGTTCCCCGCTCCTCATTCGTTTATTGAAACTTTTTTTATCATTTCCACTTGTCTGGACAAAAACCATTCTTAAATAGTATGGCTTATTCTTTGTCATCAGGCATGCCTTGTCAAAGATTGACCTTTCCGCCCATTGATCCACCTGATTTGATATCAAATGTCTGACTGATAAGAAAAACCCTGCTCCTAAAAAGTAACGAGGGATATCTTAACTTGGATAATACTGTTGTGACAATAAAGACATGGGAGAATCAGCCTAATTTACCAACATTTGCTGAAGCTGTGGCAGGGAAGAGGAAAGAAGTTGAAACAACGTTGCACTCTCCCGTGAAGAAGAGTCAACTAAATAGCTTTCTGACTCTATGTACCAAAAAAGGGATATTGTTACATCTAACCTCTCTGGAGTGTTGTGCTCCTTGGAACATTTAGATTTGAAATACATGATTAACTGTTCACATATAGGTTTAATAGCTGACGTCTCCATGTTGGGACCAACAATTTCTCATAAGTTAGTGAAACGGGTGCAACTCTCCATGGGTCCTGAAAGGGTCGTGTCCCCTGTTTGGGATAGAAGGGATGAGGTGTGCCTCTATAGAACCCCTAAATTAGGTGGCAATCATTCCCAAATCCCAGAGAGTAAGATTCAATCTGAAATAGACTTTTCAAGTGATAGTATACAACTTCTCCACTCGTCTACTAGGATTGAAGAGATTCCCAAACCTGTGGATTTGACTAAATGTCACCAGAATTTCCAAGCTTCGATAACTTCGAGAGAAAAAGTACTAGATGTTGTCTCGTTTCCCATCCTCTCTCGTCTTTTGTCATGAATGTGTAGGGGTCATGATTTGGTTCAATTTGAGATTCGAGATATAAGACAAATTCTGAAAGACTTAATGGCTAAAATGTGCACTTTTGAAGGTTTTATCTTGGCCACAACTAGACTAAATAACTTACTCCCACCTCCCCCTGTTAATGATGTTACTAGAGAATCCCAGGTAGATCTGAATTTGCCTGGAGCTACTTTTGTGAGAAATACAGCAACTCAGGTCTCTGAGGGAAAGCATGGCCACATTACTGAAGTGCTCCATAATACTCAAGCACGTTTGGAAATCAGGGGGATGATGTTGTTAATAGTAGTCTGCCTTTGGAAAAAGAAAGGGTGGCTGATCAGTCTCAAAAAAACCAAAGATGATGGGGGAGCACACCTCAAGTAAATAGTCTTTTCGAAATGGAATTACTGTAATAGATGTAAGAGAGACAATCAACCCTGGTACTGGGTTGAACATAGAATGAACATTCAAAAATTGCCCACAGTCTGTGGGACACTTGTGTCCATAGCACACCTATAGTGACTGAATACCAGTCAAAGGTTCAATTTATAAGTGGAAATTCTTCAATCACTCACCCCCCGCCCCACTGGGGAATCTAAATTTCATTAGCAATGCTTAAGATTTATCTTCAAAAGTGTTAAGCTTAAAGAAGCAGACATTCACACTATAATTTTGCATAAAAACATAAATTCTTATATTTACTTCTTTTGTTGTGCAATTCGACATAAAACACATAAAATAAAATTATTTTACACAAAGAATACACAAAATGCTATTTGTATAATTCAATTTTCATATCTAACTGATCAGCCGACAACAGAGTCTCAACTATTGGGTTGAATGGTGACCCCCTCACAATTTTTTTTTTTTTTTAAAACGGAAAAAAATGAAGATAAGCGCTAGGGGCTCACAGAAATGTTTATGCCAAATCAAATGGCAGTCCCGTCTACATACTAGGCTGGCAATGGGGGGAGACTGATAATAGAGTCAATGACACTTGTACTGTTGTTCTGCATTCTGAACAAGAGGTTGAAAAAGGGGAGGATTCCCTAAAGACTACTATTGAGAGAAAAGTGTAAGAAAAACCAGCCAAAATTGAATTCCTTCCCAAAGGGGAAAAGTACTATCACCCATTTTCGAAAACCCGTAAAAATACAGGAAGAGCTATTGGATTTGAGTGCGGCAGATCCTAATCGTCTTGACTGAAGTATATTGAGCATGACTGAAAATTCCACAGTAACTCAGCCCCTAAAATTGATCTTGATGTGGGATTACAGCCTACACAGTTTACATGCACAGGTCTATCCTTGACACCATTTGCCTGTGAATGCACCCCTAAAAAAACCCTGGTGACTTCAAATGGTGACATAAATGGTACACTATCTTTATATTCCAAAAGGCCCTCCAATGGTAGAAAGAAACGCTGTTTCACCTAAATACCTTGTGAATCCTAGGCAGATGTCTAGTAAAGAGGATGAACATTGCTCTCCTGGGTTTCTATCATTGGAGGACAGTAGGAAAAAGGTCCTTAATAAAGCAAGGACCCAAATTATAAAACCTAAAAAACACTCTAAAACTACATTGATGTTACCAAAATAGGGTGAGATTTACCATCATCATTATGCAGATGTTGTGACAGCTAAACATATTCCAATATGTGAAAATTTTGATTATTTGTTTGTTGAAAGGACTTTTTAAGTCTATGAATTTCTCCTGTTGAATAGGCAATATGTCTTGGCTTTATTTGAGGAAGTTTCAAAATTGACTTTAATCAAATCTGGAGACTTTAGCCAGGTACAATTTATTGATCCTGTGAGAGTAGACTCGGTTAGGAGTGGTTTCAAACCAGAATTTATTAGCAATGTAATTCTGGCAGAACCCAGTCTTTTAAACAGAAGGGTTATTATGTGTCAACCTCTCAGGAGGGAGTAGCCAATAATGAAAGAAACGAGATGGAATGTTTTGTATGGGAGACCTTCGTGGTAAAAGTAATTCAGAGAGATAACACATCCCGGTTTGCGTCAGATTCATTGGACCCCAAAAGGGAAGTCACATATGAGTGGTTGCATGTCCTGAATACTTTACATACTAAAACTGTTGAGTCCTGCCAGGAAGAATGAGGAAGTAACTTTAAAATAGCCTCCTGGAATATGAAGGGTTTCTCACATCTGGCTAAATCCTTTAATCTCTGGGGTTCATGTGAATTCATTGCACTCCAAGAGACTTGGATACTTGAATGCTCCATAGTAGAGAGTTATACTAGTTCTTGTGAACCTGCAAGAAAAGGTTTAACAGGAAGACCGTGTGGAGGCCATATTTGTGCAAAAGTGCCATCTATGGATAGAGATATCTTGGCAGTGGTTCTTTTGATGAATGTAAAGAGCGAGTGGGAGATATAAATGTGTATTTGAACCTAACCACTGGTGATTGAATGCATTTTTTGACAAAACTACAGGATATTTTTGAGTTATACTCATATGAAGACGTCAGTTGTTTTCTTTTGAGTGATCTTAATAGTAAATGTTTAGAAGATAGATATTACCAAGGACCATTTCAAGAGAATTTGAGGCCCAGGGAGAGGACTCCTATGGAAAGAACTTATGGGAACCTGGGACATGTCCTTAGTTAGTGGTAAAAATTAAGGGAGATATTCCACCTAATTTTACTAGGGTGGGATCTGGCATAGGTTCGACCTTAGATTACATTTTCCTGTCGAAGGATCTCTTTATTGGAGCAGATGAGCTAGAGATCGTCAGCAGTGAAAATAGTGACCATTGTTGCCTGATTCTTACTTTGTATCTGGAAATGGAATATAAATCTCCCCTTCGCGATATGTCTGTTGAAATTCAAGGGGGAAATAGTAAAGTTATTTGGAAACCGAAACTTGCTATTAGATTTGATAATAGAATGGCAGACTTTTTAGTGGGGCAAAGTTGAAATCAGTTTACTCCTAGTGGTTTTGTTCCTTTAATTCAAGATACGCTTTTGAGTTTCATTGCAGGTAAGGCTTTGAATAAAGTTGGCAATAAAAAAAACACATATGCATTCATTTGACAATGTTACTCATACTGAAAAGAAGCAGTTTAGATGAGACCTGAAACTTATTAGGAAGAAGGGGAGCATTGCTCTCCCCTTATAATGAAATTAAAGCTAGACTTTCTTTTTCCGCAAGCTAAACTGACTGTCTAAGTATACCACCCAGACTGACTGCCCAACAAACAGGTATCCTTAGACCACCCAAAAAGAAAACATCACCCAAAACACTGAACAGATCTTTTCACCCCACATTTGCCATATAGCTGAGTCTATACTTACATTCCTTGATCCGCTGAGGTCTCTCGGGCACTGGCTCTCCCACAAAATGCCACTATAACGTCCGGTCTGATAGGTGTCTCACAGGAAGCGGGCAGGAATCTTCCAAAGGCGGCTCCTGTTGACCTCTTTTGTATTCACGTGTGATTATGGATGTCGATTTCTGCGGGTCACCACACAGCTCCTCGGGTATGTAGTGGAACCTAGTGACCATCCTCTACTACCACGTTGTATAGCGTGGCTGGGCTCCTCTAGCAGTGACCCCAATTATCAGTAGAGTGCACTTGAGCCCCTCAGAAACTCCCCGCCAAAAGAAAGGATGACTCAGCCATGGGGCAAAGTTACTGTTGTTTATTAGCAAACAAACATAACAGGGATCACACCAGAAAAACAAGTTTCATCTAGGTCTCAGCTTCTAAGCATGCGTCACCCGGTTTTATCCTGGTGTGATGTCACAAATCCAGGTTCCCTCCTGGAAACCTATCAAACATTTACATTGGTCAGTTTGGGTAAGTTATACATAAAGATTGTACGGGTTAATTTCATAATTGGTTAGCCATATCCAGTGCCTCCTCCTAGGACTGCCTCTACTAGCACCCACCTACAATGTTGCAGGGTCGCCGAAAGACCATTGGCCCTTGCAACAAATGATATCCCCACGTGAAAGGTGAATTTGGATTGGACAGAATATGTTCTCCCAGCCCTGGGACCCTAGACAGTTCTCAGGGTTAATGTACCTCTTCAAGGTAATGAGAGAGAACATGGAGGTGCAAAGCATTCTCTAATGTTGCTATTCTCTGATCACTCAAGCCTGTGAGAGTGCATTCAGTTAGCGAATCGTGGTAAACACTTGTATCTCCTCTATGGTTCTCTGGGAAGCCTTCTCGTCTGTAATTATGAGGATTTTAGCCTGAATTTCTGCAGGTGGCTCACTATCTCGGTAGCTGGAATGTTCCTGCGTCCACTTTGTCCTTGGCTGGGTGTCCTGTTTCTGCTTGCATCGGGCATCAGTGATCATGCCAGCTTGTCTGTGCAGTCAGAATCTGTCTCTCCTTTCTTGTTAGTTTCAGAGGCCTATAACTCCTATAGTATGACTATAGAGATATGCATGTGTGTTTGTTCTCTGCTTAAGTGGGTCATAAGCATGTGATTCATGTCTATATGCAATAAACCAGTGCAGGTCTGTGTAGCTTCATGAATGGATGAATATGTGCTTCATTTATAAGCACGGCTACATAGTGATGTCAGTGATGATGTCATTGGTTTCTGATTTCCCAGTCAGTCAACATGATCGATTGATGTCAATTCCATGTTGTCCAAATAATCAATTGGATGTAGTCTGAATGGTTGTCTAAGAGAATATTGCTTTTCACACCTGCGAGATATCGATGATTGTGGTGATGGGCTTAAGAGTGAGGCACATCTATCGTTTTGATTGTGTTCGTGTCGAGAGTCGTGCTGGGGGCATGAGTGCCAGATTTGGCCCCTCATCTACAAACATTTGTCTTTTTAAATCTAATATTTCGAGACTGCATGAATCCTCAATTGCTCCACAGTGAAGGGTGCTATGCTTTTATAATTGTAGATTATGTTTTTAGATGCATTGACCACAGGTCTGGGAGCATGAAATAATTTGACACTGATATGATGGGTGGTCACTGTTTAGATAAACGTCCCAACCTGAACACCCCACAAATACATTCTGTAACAAATATTTATTGCACACTGAAAAACCAGGCCCATATATGTGTGTGTACATTGTTTAAACAGTCACTTTATCTTTCAAGGCAAGTTGTTCAGTCATCCATAAAGTTGAAAGAAAATCGAAGGGACTATGCAACTTGTGGCATGGAAAGTGTGATTTATGAAAGTAAATGCACTGGTGGATTGTACAATACCGGTTAAACAAAATTATGTTAAAAGACTTGGTAGCATTAACACAAATTAAACGTTAGAAGGGTAGAAAATCGCCAATTTCTTGAGCATTATCTGCGGCTCATCACAATATTTAACAAATTGTTTAAATAGGTTGCATATATATGCATTATAGTGCAGTGGTCGCTACACTATAGTTAATGTGTGCACCTAGTTCCATAGGAAACTCGAAAATTGATTTGCTAATACATTTTGGCTTGTATGACGGATTTGGCTGATAAATTGGAAACAAAATGTCTGTTCCTCTACTTCCCCAATGCCAGACTGGAAATTGTGGAAAAGAATCATTAAAAAATGAAAAAGTTATTAAGAAAGCAAAAAACCCCACTGTTTTCGGTCTACCCCCATTTATTTTCCTATAGAGAAAAAGTCCTAATTTCAGCGCACTGTAGGGCAGAAAACAACTGAACAGAATTGGACCAAATAAGAAATAACTTGGGCACAAAGTGTTGGCTTGATTTCTGAGAGAGCCTGGGGTTATTCCATCTAGTCGTTTTTAAAATATTCAACATGGAAGGAAGTGCTCCGTTCTCCCAAAATCAAAACTATATCTCTCATGGTGCTTTGCAGCAGAGATACTTTTCAGAATTGAAATCTGCTATTTTTTTTCTCAATGTGAGTGATAACTGCAATATTATTGGTGGAATGTGAAAACAAAAAGTTGAAATAAAGCTATTTGGAGGAGTTAAAATATTGAAACCGCATCAGGCTAGACGTGGGGAGGGGTAAAGAGGACACCATGTGAAGTTGGGGAGCTGGGGTGGTCTGGGGAGCCAATTACAGTTTTCGCATTATCGGGTCAAATCTCGTGAGATTACGACGGTAATAACCGAAGACACGTCTGGAAACCAAAATTCTGAGCATTATCGTGGTTATTGGTGCATAATTACAGCAATATTACAGCAGTAATCCTTGCGGGAATAGATGGGGCATCTGTTGTGATCACATCTACTAGGCATTGGCCATGGCGGACACTGCCACAACCTGTCCTCACTTTACAGGGCCGAAGGCCATGGCTAGTGGTCCCCAAGGAAACCTATAGGTGAAACATGTACAGTGGCCACGGCCGAAGGCCATGGCTAGTGGTTCGAAAGACACCTATTGATGCAACATGTACAGTGGCCATGGCCAAAGGCTAGTGACCCTTAAACAAACTATGGTATAACAAAACCCTTGAAATTCACTGAAAAAAGGTTAGTCATGGGACAGTTAAAGTGATCAGATTTAACGCACCAAAACCCTTGAAATTCAGCAGATAAGGGAAGTGATGATCATCTTAACTCAGCGTCCTCCCTGTTGCAAAGCCTGTGAGCACACATATAACAGATGGAATTCACAATGACTTGCAAAATTAGAGGCTGGCAAGATAGCTCAGTGGGTTGAACTTGCTGCTGTGATCTTTGTGTGATCTGCAGGTTGTATGTTCGAATCTCGGCTATGCCAACTCAGCCTTTCATCCTTCCAGGGTTGATAAATGAGTTCCAATTCCGGTTCAGGTGATATTGTGTGTATATGTGTTGTATCGACAGTGCTTAGATCCTAGGAGTCATAAACGGTCAAATAAGTTAAGATGATCATCACATCTGGTGAATTTCAATGATTTTGTTGTGTTAAATCTGATCACCTTAACTGTCCCTTAACGAAATCTTTTTCAGTGAATATATATATGTGAAAAAACTTTGTTAAAGGGACTTTATGGTTACAAGTAAAACTGAAACCTCCCAGAAATCCGCCAGTTATGGTAAGCTAAGCAACCATACCTCACATCCACCACTGTGCACTGCTAAGACTAACACCCAGAACATTAAAGATAACATCACAAATGTTATTGATGACATCACTGAAGCCATCACATATCTAGGCCACTTATTTGTGTTCACATACATATCTAGGTCAGGTGTTTTTCTTTACTGACAGTCAGAATATGGACATTCAAAAGGTGCTACATATCTAGACGTTAACCTTGTTGTATGTTCTTAAACTACTTTCCTTAAGGTTTGGCCTCAACTCATGGTGCACATACACAGGGAAATAAGCAGGCCTCAAACACACAATGTATTTGTATACATGAAGATGAACTTTAATGTTATTGACATTTTCTGGTCATGTTGTTTCTTTCTTCCTTATTTTAGTTTCCCTGTATGTGCCTATGATTTGTATGCATTGTGGGTCTTCATATGTTTTGTTTTGTATTGACACAAGTGTGTAGTAAGTCTTGAATTATTAGCTATTTATTCCATGTTTAACATTACTGAAAACTTTGCTAAGGTAGCATTGATAATTTTGTTATCCAAAATTGTCAGATTAAAAATATTGTAGTTATATGATGCAAGCTGCAGCCATTGCCTATGTGTATGTATGATTAGATTCCTGCATTAACAACAACACTCCAACATAATGTTTTTGTTTAGATGAGTACATTCTTTAATACATTAAGTAGTTCATGATATGTCTCCCGAACACCCCTGACATCTTGTTGCCAGCATTATAAACACAACCCCTTGTAGGGACTTTTCATCAAAATTAATTTCATATGCGATGTCACCAGTGATGTCATGAATGACATTTGTGATATCTTCCTTGATGTCCTGGGTGTTAGTCTTAGGAGTGCACAGTGGTTGTGTGAGTTATGATTGCTTAGCTTACCATAACTGGGGAATTTCTGTGGGTTTTCGTTTTTTAGTTAGTGCAACTTGACCATAATGTCCCTTTAACAAAGTTGTTTCGCTGAATTACATAGGTTTTTGTTAATGCAACTTAACCATAACGTTCCGTTAACAAAGTGTTTTCAGTGAATTTCTCAGCTTTTTGCCAGAGTGATTAATGTGCTACAAGTTCCTTATACCTATTGTTAATTAGTACACCTGATATGTCACACTCACCCACAATGTAGCCGCCAAAGAGTCTGCGCACAGAAAGTCTGTAAACATCAGGTGACACCAACAAAATCCCAGAAGCAAAAGGGAGAACAGAAAATATTTTACCCTTCAACCCACAAAAACATATACATAAAACAACACTACTTACATTTACTATACCCAAATATTATTATTTATTATTATTATTATTATTACACACTTTTAAAGTGCATCACGCCGATAGGCCTCAGTGCGCTAACAGACGAACAAACAGATAGCAGAAAAAAGCCGTGTCAAAATAAGGAGGACCAGGGAGAATGGGGAACAATGACAGATGGGCCAATTCATAGAATTCAGCACAGAAGTAGCACACGTGCCTGGCACAGAGAGGGAGCGTGCGCCAGCATGCGCCAGCCACGTGGGCCAAACAGCATTTAGGCGCACCGGGTATTCATGGATTCCCCTAGACATTTTCAGCCGTGGCGCAGCATACATCCAGCAGTGTCAGTTACGCCCCCAAGAACGCCCCTTGTGCCAGAAAAAGCCATAGAAATCCCCAATACGGCGCAAAGGGCCATGCTAACCTTGGACCAGCTTACAGCCCCCCTACACCGTAATCGCGTGAAAAAGTATGCTTACCATGTTCGCGGCAGCCGGAACACATGAAAATCTACATGCGCACTCCCTTCAATACACGTAAGCCGCTTACGCCAGCCAAATCGTATGATTAGCACACTCGCATACCCCTGAATCCACATACCACACTCGCAGGATCCATAACGCGTGGAAATCTCCCCGAGCACCCCCTTGAATACACATACTCGGCTCGCGTGAGCCAAGACGCGTGAAAATCTTCTCGCGAACCCCCTTGAATACGCGTACCCCACTCGCGCCAGCCAAAACATGTAAAAATCTACTCGTGCACCCCCTTCAATACACATGCCCCACTCGCGCCAGCCAAATTGCGTGATTAGGGCACTCGCGTACCCCTGAATCCACGTACCCCGCTTGCGCCAGCCAAAACGCGTGGAAATGTACTTGTGCACCCCCTTCAATACGCATACCTCACTCGTGCCAGCCAAAAAGCGTGAAAATCTACTTGCGCACCCCCTTGAATACACGTACCCAGGTCGCACCAGCCAAATCGCGTGATTAGGGCACTCGCATACTTCTGAATCCACGTACCCCACTTGCGCTAGCCAAAATGCGTGGCTATGTACTCGCGCACCCCCTTCAATATGCGTACCCTGCTCCTATAAAAACAAAAAAAAGACTAAATCACAAAACATAAATAACAGTTTCTTTAGGAACCATCTTTCACAGTTGAAAAATTGAACTTAAAACAAACTCAAAGGACCCTCTGCAGCCTGCATAGTCCGCGGACATCTGGAAAATGTCAGGCGTAGGGTGAGAAATAAAAATCATTTTAATTGTTTTTTATTCAAAAATGGTGGCTCTTAAAAGAACCTTTTTTTCTCTCTTTAGCTTTTATATATTTCTTTTGATTATTTGGTTTTATGTATTAAACTAACAAATATTCTACTGAACTTTTTTTCTAACTTTCACAAAAAGAGCATATAATTTGTTTCTGTTTTTCCTTTTTGTTTACTTCAACAACTAAAGAATACTTCAATCCATATTTTGTGTTCACAGAAACTGCTTCAATGCATTTTTAAGGTTTTCAGGAAAAATCTGATTGCCCACATCAGTCAGAGGCACTCCATCTGTTTGAAAAATGCTGACGATATCAAATAAAACATTTTCATTATGAAAAGATGTAATGCCAACATCGCGCAAAAAAGCACATACAATTTTATTCACATTGCGCCTTGCTTTCTCAATTTGTGGACAAAATAAATCTGAACGCATCCACATTTGTTTCTGAGCTATCCGAGAAAAAATAATTTTAGAATGGGGAAACAGTTCCATCAACTTACCAAATGTATCCTTCATTGCAAACTATAATGAAATTCTGGTAACATAGCCCAAACTGTTGCCTCCACAGTGAACTACATGGGTGTCCGGATGCTTGAAGTGAACCATATTCTCACAAAACTGGAGAAATTCCACCCACTTCATTTCTCAAACTCCATACCTTGAAACTTGAAATTCATTTAATCCAGGATTCTCAGACAATGCACAGTGCTCAGAATACACCTTCAGCCAATGGATCCAGAAATCTCCCAGAATCCATACACTCTGCTTCCTCAAAGACATAGCCATAGCCATCTGCATAGCACTCACCAAACAAAACTCCTGCTAAACCCCTCTTCCTGTACACCACACCTAGGAAGCCTAATTGGCTGATCCCCGATGTCCGAGGACATCCACGACTGTCTGCGGTCTCCATCCATGCCAGGCATTCTTAAAAGACCCAATGGCTGGTGTGGTGTCCGCAATCTACCACGGTGTCCGCAGACACCATAGCACATGGCATCCCTTTTACCCTTTTTACTTTTATGTTTGTAACACTCCCTCATTGGCTGCTTTCAAACAGTGACACATCCATCCACCAATCACATCCAAAAAGTCTACATGCAACCCTGTCATCTCAGTATTAGTCTTATTAAAGGCTGAATACCCCTTTGGATATGACCTCATTCACACGGTCAGAGGTAGACCATAAATATTCATATACCAAGGAGAAGGTGACACAAATTGAATTTTTACAAATTCACTGATCTATATCGATAGCATGATGCAAACTCTCCTGTACCTTATAGTCCTGAAAAAAATAGACCAAGTACACAATACTAGACATTTTTAATTTGATTTACAAAAGCTAAATAAACTCATAAAAATGTTCTGATTGAACATGCCCCAAAATAAAACACACATGGTAGATATAAAATCAACCAATTCACTAACATAAGATACACTTGACCACATTGAACAATTGAATAGACACATATGCCATTGACACCTTGCACATTCTATAGGTGTTTATGATTCAAAGCATATATATCCCGGCATGTTTCAGTTCTTCTTGGCTGCAACTGTATGAACTTTCTTCAGGGGAAACACAATTATCTTAGTTATCACCATGCAATCCAGGGTCGCAGATAAGGTTCCCGGTTCAACAAAGGAATTACCTAAAGAAAGAGGGACAGTAAACATACACCACCATAAGCTATCTCATATAGTCAACAACGCTCAAAGAATAGCTATACAATGATAACTGTATAACCACTAATGTAATAAACTGGATTAGGTCCCAAGGTAAAAAATGACCCCTGCCTACATATTCTCAAATAAACTACATACCTCCAAATCAGATATTTGTAGTGCTAGTGTCCAAGTCCACCAGAAATAGCTGTAGACTTCATATATCAAGCACAGAACAACAACAAAGGTTGTCAGTCATAGGGATACTACATACACAAAGGATCATATCCCGTCACCACTGTGTACACCATCTAACGTGGGGTTACATCACCCAAAATGGAAGGGACAGCCCATCAACATCCTAACACACTGGTATCCCTCATGCCATACCTTATAATACTCGTCTGATTCACGAAAGACTCAAACAAGTAGTCCATTCCGCTAATCCGCGGTCACACACTGCTGGCAATTTTCCACTTGTTGTATAACTAGAAATTAAACATACATGTAGCACTCCATTACAGAGAAACGCTGATTGCAGTATTTTAAAATTCACCCATCAATGTGAAACAAAAGGCACCCCAACATTGCCACATACCTCTTATACACGGGTCAGTGTGTTGTTACACAGAACGAGGCTTGTTAGAAACATCCGCAACAAACTCTGTCTGTAGATGAGTAGTTATTTGAGGGATACCACAGATGTCATCAATAAAATCGAGAACTTATCGTTTTGTCCAGGCCAGTCATTGTTGATTAGTTTGGATATGGAATCATTATATACAGTGATCCCACAAAGAGCTACTCTGGAAGTTGTGGATGATATTCTAAACAACAGAGAAGATGGAAACCCAGTCAGTAATGCCTTCATCATGTGGTGGGCAGAATTTTCCCTTACAAAAAATGATTTCCAATTCCAGGGAGCCTTATTTGAACAAACAGAAGGAACGGCCATGGGGGCAGCCAGGGCCCCTAATCTGGCAAATTTGTATGTAGAGTTCTTCGAGAAATCAGTCATCTATTCCGTTACTAATCCCTTTAAAAAACATCTATTGAAATGGCTGCGGTATATAGATGACATTTTCATACTCTGGGAGGGTACTGTGGAAGAGGCTAATACCTTTGCTGAGTGGCTGAACCTACAGAATCCATTTTTTAAGTTCTCTAAGGAGATTAGTGACCAAGAGATTAACTTTTTAGACATTACCAATTTTCATCATTTGGGTCTGTTAAAAGTTAAACCTTACAGCAAAAAAACAGACAAGAATGCTCTCCTTCACTTTTTGAGTCATCATGCTAGCCATATTAAAGCCAACTTGCCTTTTGGGAAATTCCTCAGACTCAAGAGAAAAACTATGCAGCAAAGGATACCTTGCCAAATTGATTAAGTACTCCTCTAAAAGAGCATAAAATAACAATCAGACAGTTCTACTGGAAAAAAAAGAGAAGAGATGACAAGGAAAATAGGATCGTATTTGTTAATACTTTTGTCATATAAAATCAAGGGCATCATTACTAAGACGTAGAAAAAATCTACAATGATAAATCTACTCCACCTCCCTTGGTGGCTTTTAGGAAGAGCCAAAACATTAGAGAGATGTTGGTTTGTTGGTTAGGAATGACATATCGGTTAAACATACATTAAAACCTAGACAGACTACCTTATGGGGGCTTCCACCTGTTAAGGGACACTTTCCATGTGGACAGTGTGTGATGTGTGTGTTTACCAAAGAGACTAAACAAGCTTAATGCAACTCTGACATGGGTACTAAATGAGATGACAAACTGTAACACTGAAAATGTGGTATGTCTAATTAGATGTCATTGTGGACTACAGTATATTGGTAAGACCAATAAAGTGTCGAACACGCATGGTAGAACATTGGAGTTGCATTAAAAATCAAGTCATAACAGCACCTATGGAAAAATATTTTGTTGAAATGAAACACACTCATGAAGATTTTAAATGGGTCATTTTGAAAAAGATCTGTGGTAAAAACAAAAAAGAAATAAATCATAAGTTGTATTTTGAGCAGAAAATGATTTTTAAATGTCAAAGTCATATTATTGGCCTTAATGAAGAAATAGATTGGCATCATGTAAATGTTTGATCTATGTCTATCAGGATAAGTGTATGCATTGTGGAAAAAATGGTTTGACAACTCGTGACCATAGCTGACCCACAGATCATATTGGTCTTTTTGTGCGAATTGTTGCCAATTGTTCACCATCTAATTGCAACATGTACTGGCATTGATCATGGGTTCAGTCACCATATGTGGGAATGTATGGAAATTCAATTCTATCAGTTGTGGACCAATGTACAATATTATGGCGAATGTTATTTAGTAACACTTTTTCCATCTGTGTTTACATTTTTGGTCTTCATATTATAGATGTGGGTTGAGAGTCTATCTGCATTCTGTATGTTTCATTTATGCATCAACATGCAATCCACTGCCGTTCCAAATCCCCTCATCTGTTGTGGCTGGCTGTGAGGCATTGTTTACATCTTTGATTATCATTCTGGCATCCCCTTGTAGACGGGTACCGTTTACAGTGAAGGTGTCAGTTTTCTATGCTTATGCCGCATACAGGGTTTCATTAATTATATCACACAATTTTTTTGTCAGAACTGTGGTCATAATCTTGCGCACTTATTATGTATCCTTGGTGAGGAATCCACCTTAGAAAACAGCTTCATCAGCATTTGTTTTTATTGGATGGAGCAATAGAGACAGGGCCGTAGGGGTCTAGATCCTTAGTGATACCAGTCCGTTGTCTATTGTGAGCGCACCTGTCCCCTCTCTGTGTCTAACGCGTTTTGCCACTGTTGAAATGAGTAGAACGTGTTTGTCTACCAACAGCATTCATTGCAGAAATTTCTAACAAGCCTCGTTCTGTGCAACAACACACTGACCCGTGTATGAGAGGTATGTGGCAATGTTGCGGTGCCTTTTGTTTCGCATTGATGGGTGAATTTTAAAATACTGCAATCAGCATTTATCTGTAACAGAGTGCTACATGTATGTTTAATTTCTAGTTATACTACAAGTGGAAAATTGCCAGCAATGTGTGATGGCGGGTTAGCGCAGTGGACTACTTGTTTGAGTCTTTCATGTATCAGACAAGTATTATAAGGTATGCCATGAGGCATACCAGTGTGTTAGGATGGTGATGGCTGTCTCTCCCATTTGGGTGATGAAACCCCACGTTAGATGGTGTACACAGTGGTGACGGGATATGATCCTTTGTGTATTTAGTACTCCTTTGACAGACAACCTTTTTTGTTGTTGTGTTTGTTGCAGTCTTTGGACCTTTGGCTACTAATATGCGTTTTGAAAAAATTGAAACCAGACTTGATATATGAAGTCTACAGCTATTTTAGGTGGACTTGGACAGTAGCACTACAAATATCAGATTTGGAGGTATGTAGTTTATTTGAGAATATGTAGGCATGGGCCAATTTTGACCTTGGGACCTAATCCAGTTTATCACATTAGTGGTTACACGGATATGATTGTATAGCTTTTCTTTGAGCGTTGTTGTCTACATGAGATAGCTTATGGTGGTGTATGTTTACTGTCCCTCTTTCTTTAGGTAATTCCTTTGTTGAATCGGGAACCTTATCTGCGACCCTGTATTGCATGGTGATAACTAAGATAATTGTGTTTCCCCTGAAGAAAGTTTGTGCAGTTGCAGCCAAGAAGAACTGAAACATGTCGGGATATATATGTTTTGAATCATAAACACCTAGAGAGTATACTAAGTGTCAATGGCATATGTGTGTTTTCAATTGTTTAATGTGGTCAAGTGTATGTTATGTTAGTGAATTGGTTAATTTTATATCTACCATGTATGTTTTATTTTGGGTCATGTTCACTCAGAAAATTGTTATGAGTTTTTTATTCATTTGTAAATCAAACTAAAAATGTCTAGTTTTGTGTATATTGTCTATGTACTTTGTCTATTTTTTCAGGACTATAAGGTACAGGAGGGTTTGCATCATGCTATCGTTATAGGTCAGTGGATTTGTAAAAAATTCAATTTGTGTCTCCTTCTCCTTGATATATGAATACCCTGTCATCTAAGTTCAACACTTGAGATATACTCCTGAACTCTCAGAGTACATGTCTCCTGTTACTCAGAGCCACCTGCATCAAAAACTACTGTAAAACTCTCCAAGATTTCTATTTGCAGATTCAACAACATCTGCACCTAACAAGACATATTACAAGTACGGTTATATTTTAGTAGACCTCTGGAATCACTTATACACGGGGCCAAGGGAGGGCTGGCGCTCTCAGATCCCAACTCTGGGGGTGGACGAGCAAGGGACGATCACCCGGGTAAGGAGGCTGGGGTTGTGCTTGGGGAAAATCCCCAGGTGAGATACGGTTTTGTGCTGAGGAGAAAGGAGAGGAGAATGAGATCCCTAAAACCTGTGTAGGTGTTACTACATCTATTTCCCTTCTTTCCAATGAAGCTCCTTTATTAGAATCCCGCTACCCATGCACATCTGATGAACCAAATAAAGACAGAAACCTCTCTCAAATTCACTGCCTTCATGTTTCTCACCAGAATAACCCCAACCATTCTTCTCCACGTCCCTCTGATAATTAATTTCCGCACACCCAATCTATCTTAACAAAACACTACCGTTCTCACAATCCCCTCTGTTCAGTTCACGATTCTGGCTATCCCCTTATGTTTCATAAGCTATACTAATCCTGTCCCTCTGATTGTCATTTTCTGACTTCCCAGTCGAATGTGGCAGCAACTACAGTTCCCACAAACCCTCTTAACCATTGCACAAACCTTACAAAAACCAACCTTCCGAGATAACCAAAAATCACTCTATCACGAGGGTTATAATCCCATAGAGTACCTCTTTCTCTCTATATCTCATAGGCTACTTTAATACTCTAACCTCTCCTTTTCTGACATGAACACTGTTGCACAACACAAAAGACAACGGACTAACGCTAGAACTGTTTGCCTAACATGTCCCGAAAACAAGGGTCATGTAAAGTCAGGCAATTGACCATAATCACACACACCTGACAGCCCTTTCCCTTCCCCACAAGGATAAAAGGTGGAGCACAAGACAAGCAAGGCAGACCGCACGACATGAGAGCTAACTCAGCCTGGCAGTTCAAGAGGAGGAGAAAGATGGCGCAGACAGAGAGGGTGACAAAAAGAGAAGCGACCATGCCCTTTTGGTCCAAGGCCCGTGAAACCTCTGCAGAAGGAATCATAAATCTGCAAACAATAGCTAGTGTGTGTTGCAGCAGATGTCAACGATACACAAGACCCTCCTCCGATGATTGCCAAGCCAGGGAGAGACGCTCGTCTCTGTGGTTCCAACCTTGACTCCAAGGAGAAAGAAAGCCAAGTGGTTAATCACACCGTCGATAAGAAACCGAACTGTGTTGAACAAAAAATAGCCAACAGCTAATTTGAACTTTGAGAAGCTTAAAGATACTATTGATGAAAGAGGGGGGAAAACCAGCAACAGAGGAGTCCGGCACCACGTGCGTGCTCACGCAGGAAACTCTGGGCAATGACCCAATGGTAGAGACCACCGTAACCAGAAGGCCTTGGGAAAAGGCGAGAAGAGGTCAAAGTGGTCATACACGGGTCTTGTAAAATCCTCTGTACCGTCGAAGGTCTTTGACCGACAGATGATTGTGAAGCAAAGGGAAGTGAATCCCGCTTGGTAAAACTAACGCATGAACAGTGTGTTGCAAAGGTTGGCAAGATTTAACCCACAAGAGGGATGCTAAAAAAAAAGGGGCAAACTCCATAGAGTATGCTGACAAGAGTAAACCAGACCGAGGGATGTCCATAGTGAACTGTTTGGTAAAGATTGGCAAGAGTGAACCCAGCAGAGGGATGCTGGCAAAAAGGGGCGAGGCCTGAAGTCCCTATGAATAGTGTGTTGACTGAAGTGAACTGTCTCTAAAAGTTGGCGAGAGTGAACCCGGCAGAGGGAAGCCAACAAAATGGGGCGACGCCAGAAGAACTGTGTAAAAAGACTTTCAGATTTGTGAATGCAAGAAGTATTGGAAGACCAGGGGAAGTGAATTGACCCCTTGTCAGTTGGGTCCGGGCCCGGCCGAGGGAGATCCAGGGGTGAAAGCTTTCACCCAAAGTCCATTTGGAAAGGAACTCCGATTGTTTGTTGTTGAATAAATCAGCCCCTCGAAGGCAAGAGACTTTTTATTGAAAAGAGACTTAACCATCGAAGAACCCGATAGATGGAACAGAACTGTCGGCTCATGCTGGAAAGCTTGAATGTGTGCTGTGCTCAGGAAATCTGCCATGTCCCGTGCTCAAAAAGTGGAGAAGGGAGAGCCCTGGCAATCACATCCTGGCTTATTATTTGTGAACACTTCTTTCTTTATTGAAACTCTATCCCATACGCTTTCTGTAATTAGATGTAAGTAATTGGCAATAGTTTTATTTTAGTATAGACCTTTTTATTTTGACAAGACGCCACAAGAACTGCCTTATTGATAATTTGATTATCAAAGCTTGCTCCCATCTTAGATTTAGGTTTAGGTTATGTGTTTTTAACCCTGCATTTACAGTTTAATAAACACCCTTTTACTGTGATCACTTGTGTCTGTCTTTACTGTTGACACCATGCATTCCTTACAATATACACAGGGTTCCTGCCACTTACCCTGTAATAAGCTTCTCAATAAGCATATTCTCTTTTTGAACGACTCTATTAAATGCCATGTGTTGCAGCATTCAGCACCTGCTAATAATCAAGTGGCAGTTACTTACAATGCTGTACGTTTAAAAATCCTTCTTTTTAGAAGCATTTTCATAAAAGTAAAAAAATCCATACATGCATTTATAGCAGCACTGTTTTGAAAACGAAAATTCAGCCCTGTACAGGGCAAAACCAGCGGATTGCACTCCCAAGAGCAGCTGAGTCCAGTTCATCCAATCTTCATCAAATAATGGGCTTGACGGCAAAATCAGGCAGCACCAAATGTTCTTTATTAATTAAAAGTGCATTAGAAAGGGGAACCTGAAAAGCACAACCGACGCGTTTCGCGATCAACCGACCGCTTGTTCACGATAGTAGGGAAAACACAGACAAAGGACTCCTTAAAGCATGATTCAAACTGTGATTGCAATGCATAGACTGTCCCATTCAGCACGTCATTTCCATGTGTAGTTATGTTATGTTATGTTATGTTATTTTGCACTTATATAGCGCCTTATATACCATTGGTATGGTCTGAAGGCGCTGGTAGGTTGAACGCCCTTGGGAACCGAAGTTCAGATCAGTAGAGAGTAGGGAGAGTCAAAAGGTGCGTGTGAGCACTGGGTATGTGTGTAGCTTGTGCGGTACTTGTGTAATAGCTGCTTCTTATCGGTAGGTGTGGTGGTTGAGGGATCAGGAGCATGTGTTCGTTCTGGCGGGATTTATCCGGAACGGATGTGGCTGCGTTAGGCCTGAGGAAAACGCCTGGCTGGGGGTGTGAGACCAGCAGTGTTTACATAGAATGATGTGGAGTAAGCGGCGGATGTTCGTATGAGAACAGTTATACCGAATGGTGTCATAGTATCTCTGTGTTCTAGTTGAGTGGTGATGTAAAGGAGCGAGTAAGCGTGGTGGTGGGTATGATGGGTTTTATGCTCTTTCAATGTGCAAACCTCTAAATGCAAGTTTCCCAGAGAGGCTACTCAGTGAACTTCTAAGTACAATTTTCCACACAGAGGTTATTGGGAACACTTCTAAATTCAATTTATCAGAGAGGCTATTTGGCACACTTCTACGTGTAACACTCACATAGGCTATTGGGTACACTTCTAAATGCAATTTTCACGGAGCGTCTACTGGGCACACTTCTAAATTCAATTTTCCAGAGAGGCTATTGGGCAAACTTCTAAATGCAACTTTCCAGAATGTCTATTGGATACATTTCTATAATTAACTTTCACAGATGCTATTGGTAGCGCTTCTAAATGCAACTTTCACAGCGTGGTTATTGGGCATACTTCTAAATGCAGCTTTCACAGAGGATATTGGGCCCATATCTAAATTCAATTTCCACAGAGAGGCTATTGGGCACACTTCTAAATGTAACTCTCACAGAGGCTATTGGGTACACTTCTAAATTTCGCAGAGGGGGTATTGGGCACACGTCTAAATTCAATTTACCAGAGAGGCTATTGGGCACACTTCTAAACGCAGCTTTCACAGAGGATAATGGGCCCATATCTAAATTCAATTTCCACAGAGAGGCTACTGGGCGCACTATTAAAATCAATTTTCCAGCGAGGCTATTGGGAACACTTCTAAATTCAATTTACCAGAGAGGCTATTGGGCACACTTCTAAATGCAACTTTCACAGTGGATGTTGGGCACACTTCTAAATTGCATTTACCAGAGAGGCTATTGGGCACATTCCTAAAATTCAAGGAGAGGCTATTGGGCACACTTCTAAATGCAACTTTCACAGAGGATCTTAGGCACACTTCTAAATTCCATTTACCAGAGAGGCTATTGGGCACATTTCTAAATGCAACTTTCACAGAGGATGTTGGGCACACTTCTAAATTCCATTTACCAGAGAGGCTTTTGGGCACATTTCTAAATGCAACTTTCACAGAGGATGTTGGGCACACTTCTAAAATTCCATTTACCAGAGAGGCTATTGGGCACATTTCTAAAATTCAAGGAGAGGCTATTGGGCACACTTCTAAATGCAACTTTCACAGAGGATCTTGGGCACACTTCTAAATTCCATTTACCAGAGAGGCTATTGGGCACATTTTTAAAATTCAAGGAGAGGCTATAGGGCACACTTTCTAAATGCAACTTTCACATGCTAACATTCACAATTCCATCTAGATGTGACGCAGGCCAATATTCACAGTCCCATCTAAGAGTGGACATGCTAACATTATGGCAGTCTATGTTATTTGGAGGTAAGATAGAGTGACATGGGCGTGCTCGAGTGGAGTGATTGCTCTACTCCCCACCCATACCACACTCACGGTTTTGGTGGTGTCTGTTAGTTGCTGGCTTCATTGGCTTCCCCTTCGGACACCTGCTGACACTTCTCGGAGCCGCCTCTGTTGGACCCGCCCTTTGCCTAGGGGCCCTTAGCCGCTGGGGCTGCCGGGCAGAGGGCTGCCCTGGGAGGATCAGTGATGAAGGGCAGGATGGGCGGGTCGGGAGGCGGGACAAAGAAGGGGTGGGGGGCTGGAGGGCTCGAGGGGACTGGAGGAGGGAGTCGGAAGGGAAGGATCAGTGGAGGGAATCAATGGGCTTTAGGCCTACGGTGTGCACACAGAGCACCAAAATCACAGAGCACCAAACCCACACAATCCTGGGCGCACACTCACCGGCAAGCTTCTTTCAAACAAACAGGACGCGAGGGCTACGGCCGGGTTGCTAGACCCGGAAGATTGCAAGGGATTTATAATGTTAATGTTAAAGGACATTTGTACCGCGCACTATCACCACCAAAGTGGTCCCCTGGTGCTCTGGCGGCTCTGAAAAAGGGGACGAGAGGGGGTGGGTTAGTGGGAATAAGCTGGAAAAGTGCAAGAGAGCAGTGATGTGCTGGTGGCACTCATATCGAATACTGCAGCTGTGTTGGATATCATCCTCTAAATTTAAATGCGTTTTAGGGATTCCAAAGTCGACTCAATTGTAAGTGTCTCAGACTGATCTGCATACATGACCTTCATTTTCTGACGGAAGGAAAAAAGTGCTCAATCCTGTGCAGTGTCAGATTTTGAGCGAAACAGCTGTTTAACTTAAAGCTAAGGTGTCCTAGATAACTGTCCAAGTGCCCCGCAAGCTGGATGTCTCGGTTTTGGACCAAGCAGACTTTCTTCAGCATGTGGTTCTGCAACAGAACAAATGCTTTTATTTATGCAAACACAATAAGGCTTGAGTAGCTAAGGGTTAATGGGCATTATCTGGCACGTGAAGGATTGGAGCGTCATCTGCGTGTCTTAAAACATTTTGGGAGTACAACAATGTGTGCCGAAGCAGCAACCAGCAAATTTGTCCCTGTAACCAATGTGAAAACCAGCCTCATGTTTCAAGAATCTAATTGTCATCAATGTCGTGAGCTTGTGAAGAC
Organism: Ambystoma mexicanum; assembly: GCF_040938575.1. Classification (NCBI taxonomy): domain Eukaryota; kingdom Metazoa; phylum Chordata; class Amphibia; order Caudata; family Ambystomatidae; genus Ambystoma; species Ambystoma mexicanum. Next base: position 734,601,864 of record NC_090937.1, on the reverse strand, counting down.
CAATGTTCATAAGTCTTAAAAAAAAAAAAAGTTAAGTTAGGGCAAGAAGTTGCTGCTTCTTGGCAATTTAGATTTCAATTTTTGACAGGACTAGTACCGCTATATGTTTGAAGTCATTTCGACTATACCTAATGTGAAGCACTGCTATTACACATGCATTATAAAACGTACTGGTAATTATAGGAGTGTGTTGAGATAGTTTGAGAGCTCACAGTTGATTAACGGGTTAATTGCCATTTGGGTCTTCTATCCTGTCGAGGCATGAGTGGGCATGAGCAGTAAGGCAGACTTCAGGAGATTTGTGGGTGTTGAAGTATTGTTAGCCAACCATAGGACTCATTTAAGTCAAGCAAAAAAGCACTTTACAAGACCTTTAAACTCTGAAAATGTTAAGTATATATTACTAAAAAACTCCATAAACAGTTGTTTATCCCAAAGTGAGATTGCCCACAATATAAAACAGTAAAGAAAATAGTAAAAGTTTTAACAAGAGTAAAGTGAAAAAAAAATGCAATACCTTTCGACTGTATTGCTACACTCTGGCTTTGTGGGCAGATGGACAACTTAGTGAACAGGGGCAAACCAATAAAGGTAGAACGGAGAGTGGTCAAGACAAAGTCTAAGGAAGGGGGTGAGCCTGGTAAAGGGTCCACAATGGGCCCACAAGATAAGTAATCAAGGATGACACATAGATATAAAAATATGTGTGGCTAAGCAAACACTACAAAAATGACGAAGTAACACCATCACAACTCAAAATACATATAACAGCCCCCGAAGCCAGTGCAATAAAATCACAATCCCACACCCCACAATACAGGATGGTAAATGTTTAAAATGGCAGTCCACAAGAATACAATCTTAACTTTAGTGAGCTGGGAAAAGGTAAGAAAAAGGGTTTTTGTGGATGGGGTGAAAAAGGGTCCAAAAGTTAGAATAGGATTTATTCTAACTAATAAAACTTGGCAGGTTTCGGGGGGGTTTTGGCAACATGTGACAAATGTAAAAGTTATCAAAAGTATTCAAAAACCTTTACAGGCGGTGATAGGGGGCAGGTAAGTATTGTAATGAACCGTGCGCACTTCAGTTTCTCTTAAGACTTGGCAGGGTGAAGGTCCATTTTCCCGGCGTTGGTTCCAGTCAGCAGAGCCAGTGAGTGGCGGGTGCAAGAGATGTCCAAGTTGAATTCAGAAGCTTGTGTAACCTGTTCCGGTTGATGAATGCAACTCAAACCAATGCTGCACTGCTTTAGGCACTGGACCAGACGTGAGGAAGCCAGTTTCAACAATCACCACCAATGCACAGCGACACAAAGGGACACAGCTGTTGCAGTCCGAGTCAACCTCTTGGATCCAGCTGAGGCTATAAAGCTGACATTTCGCAGAAGGCCACTCTACATGCAGCAGGGCAGCTACAGCAGGTGGACCAAGGTAACAAGTCGATGGTCTGCAGACTCCAGAACTTCAACAAAGGACATTGACTGGTGCACTGCAGATGCCTTGTGTGAAGTGTGTGGGATGAGGGGTTCTCGGAACCCCCCCTCCATTCTAAGAGAGTACACTTCCTGGATAGGCCCTAATGTGGCTGCTTTGGGTTCATGGCCCCGGAGTACCCACACAGGAATACCCTAGGAACTGATCTCTCCTCCCGCCACCCCCCCACCCCTTGAAGACAGCCTAAAACTAAAGCTGAGCCGGACACCATTTTGTGGGCTACCGGATTCCATGTTATTTCATAATGGCAGGCCAGCCATGAAATTAGAACGCCGGCCTGCAGCTCTCCCCACCAGGCGCACACAGTGAACAAGCTACTCCCCCCACCTCCTCCCCTCTGTCATCTTTGCAGCTGTCCAGTTCTCACGGGAGACTAACAGCGCAAATGCAACACACTTCACACTGTATTTGTCTTTCGTCTTACCTCAGTGACCCTGCCATGGCCCAGCTCAGGGACCGACAACAGAAGTCGTTCATCTCCACAAACCTGCCCTCACCTAATAGACCCAGGCCATAAAGAATACCAGCCCCAGATCCTTTGAAAGATGGTCAAATAATTAAGAATGATCCTTAAGCATGTTCTGTTTGTTCACGCCTTAAAATCAAAGCGTCTTTCTTCACGCAAATCAGAGTAGGTTGCTTATGAACTGTTTCCATTGCATGCAGAATAATGAAAGAACTACATTAGAATAATAAACACATGTATCACATATTATATGTGTAATCAGAATCACTAACGTTAGATTCCAGTTCTGTAAGTGTGGCGTGTATTAGTGTAGAATGTAGTTTAATAGCAATAGATAGCAGTAATAAAATGCAGAACATAACACTGTATATGCTAGCACAAAGTGACCTCGTTTTGAAGCCCAATGTAATTATATGCATGATATCGTGTAAAAGCACTATAACAACCGTTGCCATAACCAGTATGATATGTACAGTATGGGGCGGTAAATCCCCATTCCCCATTTACCCTTCCCCATTCCCATTTTTGCCCCATAGGGCATAATGGGAGTGGGGAAGACGCTAATTACGGCACCGTAAATTACGGTGCCATAATTAGCACCAAGGTGGGTTAGCGCCTTGCATTTTAATGCCTGCTTAAAGCAGGCGTTAAAATGGTAATCAGGTGTTAAGGGTTAACGGCGCCGACTGCGCCATTAAACCCTTAACGCCTGGGTTGTAATGAGGCCCCTAGTCTTTTAATGTGTAGGTTAGGCCTTAGATTTAGAGCCCTCTTTGTTGTTTACCAGATGGACATTCCAGACCACACAGTGACCTCTAAAGTCTTAACTCCTTAGCCAGTATATCTTGTATTGTATTAACAAACAGTTAAGCCTGCCTATTGATGGATCAATCACTAGATGGATCAATCACTAGATAGCTGCATATTGGCCTATGCCCAAAGATAATTAACTTGTACTTGAGAAACATCTTTCCTTTGGTGTCTAGATCACAGGTCTCAGAGTATGCTGGACAATTGTGGTATTGGATGAATGGAAATGTGTGGCCACAAGGGCAAATGTCAAATGGTTGTTTAGTATGTAGCACTACAACAGTTGCCGACACCGCATACTAACTCGATAAGCCCAGCTGACCGATTGACCCGAGAAGTATCATCATAACACCACGTGCTCCTGAGCCAACCCACAGCCTTCCGACCCAATGGCACCTATAGGTGCTCACACTTAGTGACCAATCCCAACTGTTCATGTGCCCCTTAGGCCTTCCCCCCGTTCGTTGATAAAGCTGTATAAAAATAATTTGCAACATGTTTTCTGCAGAGCGCTCTCGGCGTGAGCGAGTAGATTCTGCTTGCCCTATTTTAGATAAAGACTTTGATATCACCAGCACTTGGTCTTGGTATCATTCCATCCAGGGAAGTGTCCTGTTTGACTATTGGGAGAATTAAGTGCAATTTTGGGGACCTCTCGCTTTCAGAAGCGGACAGCCCAGAGGATCGGACCAGGACACTGATCGCTTCTGGCAGCAGGATCCTCATGGAGGGGTGAGACTGTTTGACCCTGCTAGTTTTGAAGGACTGATTAGTCTTTTTGTATCTTCGCAAGAAATGTAGGGTGTCACTGTTACGTGGCTAATGCTGGTCATCCTCCATGGCAGTCTTCGGTTCTTCAACACTGTGCTCCTCTTCAGGTTCTTGGATCCAGTCAACGATTTAGGGAAGGGCAGCAGTACTCAGTTTATCCCAAGCCACCATTTTTAAGGATCTGCGTCATTTAAACTGGTGTGGGCTGCGTGATCATGGACATCCTTTTGAACCACATCCGCCCAACAGCAGACATCACCAGAACAGAATGGAGCGAATTTGAACGCCTTATGGCACTTGCTGACCAGAGTGGGTGGGAAGGCGGCCAAGCGTTAAGGAGACCTCATTTCTGTGCTAATTCCCTTCAACCTTAGAGACCCCCAGATCTTTTGTTGGACTTTAGGACTTTGATTTCAATCCTTGAGGAAAACTGTTTTGATCTGATTTGGATTATATGTTTTGTTTTTGGAGTCTACATTACATAGGCATCTACTTTTTGTATGGTGACAGAATCCTGAGTGCAGTGTCACAGAAATCCTTTAGATTTCTCACGAGGTTTAAATGCCTTTTCTTGTGAAAACTACTGTTCCCAAGAATAGTAAAGTGAAATTTACTTTACTTACCTTTTCTCTTTGTAGGCCCAGCACACTATCTTATGTGAAGTGCTGGGGGTTACTTAGTAGCCCCTTTTCCTATTTACTCATGTACAGATGTTTATGTTACCCTCACTACTTTAAATGGCTGATGGCAATGGTTTAATTTTTCCTACCATTGTGCTTTTCTACCGCAGGCTGAATGCTAAACTGAAGAACACCCATGGGAGACCACTGTGTCAAAATTGACCTTTTCGCCATTTCTAGTTTGTGAGGTTTTTCTTTTTTTTTTTTCTTTTTTATTATTAATTTTATTGAAATGTATAGAAAACATACAAGCAACAAACTTATCAGCATTTTAATCGTAGAACTCATTGCATAGAATCCACACCCCATAACCACCCCCAACCTTCACAGAATCTAAAAAGCAAAATAGACCAACTTATTATCACATGTCATCCAAAAACCCACCCCACATATCAAACAATTTCAACTTTTTGTTCCTGCGAAGGATAACCTTCTCAATTCTGGCCACTTGCCTCAAGTCCTCCACTCATTCTGAACAGGTCGGCCTCTCATCACATTTCCATTTTCTCAAAACAATTTTTTTCGCAGAATTTGCAGCCCTAAAAAAACAGCATTTCTGTGGATAAGTGAGATCTTCCACTTTATCATCCTCACCCAAGATGATAGTGTTATAATCAAAATCCTCTTGCAGTAATAGAACCTCATTAATCTTCTCAGTGACACTCCTCCAAAATGTCCTCAGTTCATAACAGTCCCAGATCAAGTGTTCAAAGGAGCCGACATCATGCTTACACCTCCAATAGGACTCTGAGTCAATCATCCCTCTCGCATTAAGTCTCTGGGGAGTCCAAAACACTCTATTAAGAATTTTGATTTGGCGGCATTGTTCTCCAAGATTAATGGATGTCAGAGTTACGTTTTTACAAAGAAACCTCCACCTCTCCACAGTCATATCAGAGCCAAGGACCTCAGACCACTTAGTTAACAACCCCTCTGCTGGTGTGTACTGTTGGCTCAGATTTCTATATACTTTGGACGCCATACCACCTAATGTCTTATATTCAGGTAGCCATAACTGCCAACCACCGCCATCAACAGTTCTCTGGTTCCGCAGCAAACCTCTCAATTTTCTGTATTCACCCATTGTACAGTCTCTGAGATCTTTAATTTGTGCAAGTCTTGTATAGCTGATCCATTTGCCGTCTTCCATCAGATCACTCAACCATAGTACACCACTCAGGAGCCAGTTCAACCACAATAGCGGCCTCCCATTCAGCAAAATACCTGGACTCAACCAGATAGGGATGTAATCATTATCACATACCTTGCGCTTACTTTTCTTCCATAGTTCCCGCCAACAAGTTCTCAGGAATCTTGTCGGAGGAAATGAGCGATAACCAGATCCATCCACCGTGGACAATATGGCCCTAGGCGGCAACGGAGAAGAACTACTTGATTCCGCCAGTGTCCAAACATCCTCTGAATCTTCAATAAATGGAACCAGATGCCTGGCTCCAAAGGCCAAATGATAATTCTCAAAGTCAGGAACCCCCAAACCTCCACAGTCTTGGGGTAGCTGCAATTTCCACAAGATGAGGCGTGGCTGTTTGTTCTCCCAGAGAAAAGACTGGATTAAACTCTCAATTTTCCTCCAATGGCCCTTCTTCACGTCCAGGGGAAGCACACTGAGCACATAGTTGATTCGCGGTGTTGATGTCATTTTGATGGCATTCACTCTCCCCCAGAGAATAAATTTAAGTGCACTCCATCTCTTCAGGTCCAGCTCCAAAGATTGAATCACATGTGTAATATTGACATCCATTATTTTCGAGACATCATTCGTTAGCCAAATCCCAAGGTATCTCATCTTATTCGGACACCACTTAAAGGGAAAGCCCTGCATCTTCAAAACAGTGCAAGTGGTTGATGCCGGCAACGCTTCCGACTTGGTCCAATTGATCTTGTATCCAGAAACCTTGTTGAACACATCGATCAACTCCATCAGCGCAGGAATGGAGCCCTCCACATTCTGAACCACCACCAGCATGTCATCCGTATACAACCAAACTCTCTGGGAGGCTGCACCAAAGCATACGCCCTCAATTCTATCCTCTTCTCTTATCCTCACAGCCAGCAATTCCATGGCGATCACAAACAGAATCGGCAACAGTGGACAGCCTTGCCTTGTGCCTCTCCCAAGTTCAAAAATGCCCGAGTCCATGCCATTAGTCCGAACACAAGCAGTCGGCCAGGAATACAGCAGTCTTATCCATCCGATCATGGTATCTCCAAAACCAAAGCCTTTCAATGTACTTAAAAGATATGTCCATTCAATACGGTCGAAAGCTTTCTTAGCATCCAAGGACAACATCACCACATCATTATGGTGTTCTTTGCTTTCATATAGTGTCAGCAACAATCTTCTCACATTTTCTGAAACATGTCTGCCTTTTACAAATCCAGATTGGCTTACATCTATGATATCCACCAGCGCATTCTCAATCCTCAAAGCTAACGCCTTGGCGAAAATCTTGTTGTCCGTGTTCAATAAACTGATCGGCCTATAGCTGCCAGTTTTCACTGGTGTCCGTCCCTCCTTCAGAAAAACGGAGATTGAAGCATGTCTTGTTGAACTTGGAAGGCACCCATTCCTCAAAGAGGTGTGCAGCATCTCTAGCATCAAAGCAAACACCTCTTCTGGGAACATTTTAAAAAGTTCAGCTGGTAGCCCATCCGGACCTGGACACTTCCCAGAATTCAGCGTATAAGCAGCCAACCTGAGATCCTCCTCGTTCAAATCTCTTTCCATACACTCCAAGGATTCCAAACTCACTTTCTTCAGATGGCAGTCATCAATGAATTGACCAATTGTACACTCAGATAAGTTGATCTCTGAAGAGTACAGGGTTTTATAATACTACAGAAATGCCACATTAATCTCCACAGGATCAAAAGTCACCAACCCATCCTGTCTTTCCACTGCATTGACAGATCTGCCACTGTCCATAACCCTCAACCGATGTGCCAGAAGTCGATCACATTTTTCACCTTTTTCATAGTAGTTGCTTTTGGTTCTAAAAAGCAACCACTCAACCTTCGAAGAATACAAATCTTCCAATCGTCTCCTTTTCTGCTTCAATATTTTTATAGTCTCATCTGAAAAGTTTTGCATATTATTTCTCTCAAGATCCTGAATGTCCACAGTAAGCTTTTTCACTTCTGCATCTCTCATTTTTTTCTTTTTGCTGGACAAACCAATCAACAATCCTCGCATATATGATTTGAAGGCTTCCCACACAAACTCCACCCTGACTTCACCAGTCCAATTCACAGATATAAAGAATCTCGCCTCTTGGCCAATTTTGTCCACAATTTCATCGTCGTCCAAGAGGGAGACATTCATCCACCAGGTGTTGACCTAGGAACCGGGAAGGTCAATCGCAAGTCTATGGAGATTGGAGCATGGTCCGAAACAAGTAGTGATCCGATGTCACCCCGTTGGAATGATTGTGTACAGAGGCCAGAGGTCATAAGGAGTTCAATTCTCGAGTAAGCATTATGCCTTGCAGAGAAGAAAGTATATTGTCTCATAGAAGGGTTTTGCAATCTCCAAACATCTGAGGTTCCATTCATCAATTAGTCTCTTTAATGCTGTTCTTTTCAGAGCGTTGGCATTGTCCACACCCCCCACACATTTATGAAGTCCAGGTTCTAAAACCACATTGAAGTCCCCTCCCAAAATCACATTAATCGCATTTACATTCTGCAACATTTGCGTTAAAGCTACAAAAAAACTACCATCACCCCCATTCGGAGCATATATATTGCAGAAACAATACTGAGCATCCTGAATATGTGCAGCGACACACACGATCCTTCCATCCCCATCCTTCACACACTTCACCCCAGTGATCTGGAGATTCTTCCTAAAAAGAATACACACACCCCTAGAACCAGTAGTGAACGATGAACCATAAACATCACCAACCCACTCCTTTTTCCACTTATCTATATCCGCATCCAACAAATGAGTTTCCTGAAGCATCGCGACATCCACCCCCATCTCCCCTAGTTTACTGATATGATATATGACATGATATGATATGATATGATATGATATGATATGATATGATATATGATATGATATGGTATTTGTAACGCGCCTATACACAGGTGTTTCAAGGCGCGACGAGGCAGGGAGGGGAGGGACAAGGAGAGACAGACAACGATCCTACTAGGCCAGGTGTCATTCAGATCGCGCAAGTGCAGGGGTGGGGGAGGGGGAAAAGTGCAAGGGGAAGGGGAGGGGGGGAAGTGCAGTACAAGGTAAGTGGCGTAAAGTAATAAATAAATAAATAGGGCCAGAGCAAGTGCTGGGGAAGGGGGGGGCTGTAGGGATACAGAGACAGTCCCGCAGTGCAAAGGGGTTCCAGGGCATCAAAATAACCTTCCACTTGACAGCACAATGTGCACCATTCACATTCCAAGATACCACTCTGAAATTCCTCTGATAAGTGTAAGACATTACTAGATCCCGTTTCCCAATCCTTGCAATGAATTCACAGACAATACTACCTAAACCTATAGTCAAGTAAAGAAATAAAATAAAAAATAAAAAAACACACTCCTGGGCTTGAACCACCCAACCATCCAGAACATCCCTTCCAGCTACAAGCCGAAAGGGACTAACCCCCTCCCCCCTCCCTTAGGTCAGCCTATAGAAAGCCCATAAAGGGTGCCACAGACCACATTTGGTCAAATTCAAATGAAGTTAAAGATACAATTTGGTCTAAACGAATTCCCACAACTCTCCAGCAAATGAAAGCACAAATAAAAGCATTCCTGAATAGATGCAACATCCCCTACTCAAAAACGCTAAATACCACACCATGTGTCAATCACATGCCTAGACAAAACCTGAATTCTCTTATAACCATCAACGAATCACACTAATCCACCTACCGTCACAACCATCAGTTTGAACATCACAAATCCCAACTACTGCAGGCATGCAGAGCAATTGAGCGTGAATCATCACTAGAAAGTGTGAGCAAGTGTACAGAGAGTTGCAAAATACCTGTGTCCCTGCACCCTACCAAATGAGATTAGAAGCCAGATACAGCATTAAACTTTTCCATGGCATTCACACACCAATCCATGACTTTCCCGGTGGCCTTACCACTCACCTTGCCAAGCATAAAAATCAGAATCTCCGGTATTTCCTGGACACTACATTCCCCCACGTGACTTCCATGGCACAAAAATGCAACCCCCACCGTGTTAATCCAAATGTACTGTATAACTGGGCACTCAGGATATAACGTGTTGGCACATCAATTATTGCGCTTTGAGAATGGAATGAAACCCTCTCCAACGTAAGCATTACTGCAAAAAAAACCATCATCGGAAATTCTGTCTGTGATTTGGTAAGTAGACAGAGGTGCACAATCATATCTTAACCATAGGCCTCATCAGTGTTCACATTAGATAACAGCATCTATTACATTCTCACAGCTGATTTTGTTACTGCACGAAAGGAAACGTACCCATGCAAAGTAAAAGGTGTAGACTACAGTGGAACCCCAGGTACCCAGTAGTGACAACTCTCACCTTCTTTATGCAGTGATGGTAATGGCATACAGTTGGCTTCGTTATTACAGTACAAGTACATGTCAAATACACCCCACTCAGCATGTCAGGGGTGTGCAACCAGGACAAGAACAACTGTTACATGTGCAGGGGATTAGCATTGGGCAGCATACTCCCAAACGTGGCATTCCTTCATCTAATTCTGGCTATGGAAACAATACAATATGATCAACGTACCACCGCAGTCCGGGATAAAGCCGTGCAAAGAGCAGTCTCCTCCCCTCAGCCACAACACATGCACCCCAGCCTCTACACCCACTGTGCCCCCCAAACACGTGAGCATGCAGCAAGGCGTATTGCCCGGAACACGCGCGCTGCGGCCCCAAAGGAGAACGCGCCACTGCGCCTTACCTCATATGTGCGTCAACAGTGGCCAGTCACCCGCATCCACCAATCCAACACACCGCTGCCAGCAAGACTTCGAAGGGTGTCGCACTGCTGCCATTTCCGGACAGCACGACACCTCCGGCACTTCGTCCAAACAAAAAACAAGCACCATCACCTATAGAAAATCTATAGAGCGCGTACTGCCTTAGAGTAAAGCACCCATTATCCGAGCCCACATCAAGCCTACGCTCGAGCGAAAAACCGTTACAGCATATTTGAAACATTAATAACGCTCTTATACCTAAACAAACCAATTACCATCTAACAATTTCAGGAAAAAATGAATCAATAAAGAAAAGTAACCTTACATCTTCACAGCTTCATACATCATGCATCACATCAATCTGCAATACTATTATCCAAGTTTAAACCCCCAGCCCTCAGCCACTTTTCAGCTTCAACTGGATCCTCGGTGGTTTGACACCTGATCCAAAAAATATCTTCAGTGTCGCTGGTTTCACCAGCAGAGTTTTAATCCATTTTTCTTGTGCCAAAGCATTTGCACTTTTGAACGCCTTCCTCATTTCCACTATTTCCCTAGGGAAATCTGGATAGATCGCCAATTGATCTCCATTTAGCAGAGCAGAAGTTTCCCTTTTTCTCTCGCAGCCTTTAAAATCCTTTCCTTTGCACTCACTCTGGACATCACCATGATGATCTGTCTTGGTTTTCCAGCCTGGACCAGCTTACCAGCTCTAAAGGAGTAATCCATGTCCATTTCTTTTAGGATGTTGTTACCCAAAGTTACCTCCAGTACTCCTGACTCTGTGATCGAGGTTTTTGTCCAAAGCAGAGTCTTCACTCACACCCAGCAAGTGCAAGTTCAAGTTCCTTTGATCAGCCTCCAAGATCAGGTTCCTCCTCTTCAAATCAGAAACTTCATATCTCAACTCCTTGTAGGCCCTATAACTCCCTGCAAGGTTGTATTTTCTGCTTCCACTTTGGTGACTCTATTCTCCAGGTGACCGACTTGAGAGGACAATTCACTGAGGGTAACCTTCATTTCCTTCACATCCTGGGCAATCTGGAGAAGCAGTGCATACATGTCACCATTCTCTGAACTCTCACCCATCTCCTCCCCTTGTTTAGCTTTTTTGGAGTTGGGGTCGTCAGGGATCTCAATCTTCTTCTTTGATATCAGCGCAGGATTCATTTTTCTCAATTTCCAATATTAATTATCCATAGGCTGGGAGGGAGCAGGAGCAGTTGGTTTAAGCTGCTGCCTTGTTCACCAACATTCCAGAATCTTCGTGAGGTTTTTCTTGTGGTTTACTCTGCGCGCCAAGCCAGGTTTGACCCCTTTATTATTTTTACCTTTGGTGGGCTTCAGTACTGAAACCCCCCTCTGGTTCCAGTGTGTCTGGAAGGGAAGGAAGGAAGTGAGAGGTGCCCGAAACTCCCCTGTCCTTAGTCTCCAGGGCAACCTGAATGCACCCAGTCCTGACTGGCTGGCTGTCCTTGCAGGAGAGCCACCCAGCTGTGAGTGTAGGCTGTGCATGAATGGGAGAACCCCACTTAAAAGGAGAGGCTTCTTGGACTGAAGGCAGTCAACCACCGAGGAACCCGACAAACAAACCGTGAACAAAAGCTTGCTGCATCCTACCAGACCTTTGATTGCTTGGTGAAGCCCTACTGCTGTGCTGAAACTTTCTGATCGGTGAGAAGCTCCTGAAGGAATTCTTTACTTGGGTTAGTGGGACCAACTAACCCCGAGACAAACTTTGCTGGGAGATCTCCCATGACTGGCTGTACTCCTTTGCTGCTGCAGGAACCCAGTGCCAGGGGTCGAGAAATCCGTAGTTGAGTGCAATGTCTGTAAAGACGGCCAAAAGCTCTAGGAGTCTGAGGACCGAGTTTGACTCTCTTTCAAACATATCTCAGTTGGCAAACTGACTGCGCTGGTTGCGAATATCAAACCTACTCAATGTAAAGGCGATGTTTTTCCATCTACATTGTTCAAGGAATTTTTATATAGTATTGCTTCACCAATGACATCTCTCGTGAATTTGTCCTTTCAGAAAGGGAAGGTTCCCGAGTGTATAAAGGAGGCCTGGATCACTCCTTTACTAAAAAAAAGGAGCGCTTAGATCCCATGGACCCTCTTACCTATCATCCAATAACCAATGTCCCTTTCCTTTTAAAATCTACGACAAATTAGCCTGCACTCAGTACATCACATTTGACGAAGAAAGGGACTTCTATCCAGCAGTCAGTCTGGATTTCACAGTACGAAAACAGCCTTGGTGGAAGTTAGGTCTACCATTGCTGGAATTGTTGTTCAAGGCAAACTAGTTATGCTGTTAGACCTGCCCACCGCTTTAGATCTGGTGGATCATAAACTGGCAGACAGGCCGACAAAAGACGGAAAATGCACCAAACTGGCCGCTAATTGTTTCAGATCTTTCTTGGGCCCTACGAGAGCTAAAATAGCGATGGGGGGATGTAAATCTTAAGACATCATACTCTGCTGTGGTGTCCCGCAAGGGTCCATCGTATCACCCCTTCTATATATCTATTATAAACTGTTCTTTGATGCACTGCACAATATGGGTATTAAACATGTAAACTAAACTGAGGACACCCAGATCATATTGGAACTATCTGGTGATTATGAGGCAGATTTGATTCTTATTAGTGGGGTGTTCAATGTCAAAGAATGGATGGGGAAAAAACTCCATGGCTTTGAACAACAACAAAAAAGGCACTTAATTGTTGGAAATCCAGCAAAACGTAAGTTCCAAGATCCCCAATGCGAGGGCTTCCTTATTGGAGGGAACAGAATACACGTGTCCAGCCATGTTAAAACCTTGGAGTGTTTTTGACTGCCACCTTTATTTAAAGAGGCATGTCTCTTATGTGACCTTTAATTGCTCATATATGACAGCTCCTATGGCAAATTAGGCCTTATTTGTCAAAAGACAACAGGCTCTGTTAGCTGCAGCAACCGTTAATTCCATGCTTGACTATTGCAATGGCCTGTTGGCCGGCAATACAGAGGGAAATGTCTGAAACTATGAGCTGTCCAGAATGGGGCCGTTAGACCCATCTGTGAATCAGATGATGTGATCATGTCTCAGATGCCCGGAGAAAACTTCATTGGCTGCAGATACAGCAAAGGGTCCTTTTTAAAATATTCTGCATAGTCTACAAATGTCTTGCCAGGAATGCTCCTGGTTCTCAAATCCTGTATTAGCAGACTGCTGCGCAGAGTGCCGCTATGGTCCAATAGGGACTTACTCTTGCAACCTCACACAAGACTTAAATGTTTTGGAGATCCGAGTTTCAATGCCTGGGGACCAGGAGCCTGGAACAATCTACCCCTATATATCAGACAACTGCCTTCGTTGGTACAGTTTAAAAAAGCCCCCAAAACTCACCTATTTGACTCCATCCCTACCTGCTTCTCACGTTGACAGTCTCCGCGCCTCTTACTGCATCTTTTTAGGTATTAGATTTGTGTTTTCTGTCAGCGCTCTGAGGCCCGTGGGCGAGTTGGCGCTTTATAAACATTCTATAGAATAGGACCCTTTAGAAGCAGGAAGACCAAAGCTCGAGTCACCTCACCAGAGTGCAGGACTCAAGGAGTGAGGGACACCCAACCAGTGTCCAAGATCTGCAGTGGTGCCGTTTACCGAGCGCTGAAACCGCAAAGTGGCACCGATCCTAAAAGAGCCTGTAGCTGCTGCTGATCTAATTGCTGAGCAGGAGTCCTCCAGGCATCCTCCCTCTTGTCCCCACAACTGAGGCCCAGGAACACTGGATCTACATCACTGCGACCAGTAAATCAGGCGGCCATATTGTAGTGTGCCAGGGTTTTTCTATTCCCAATTTCACAATAAAATCTAATATATTTAGTTGTGAAATAGACATAAAATCACATCTTGAAATACAAAATATATGGCCATGGGTACCACAATATTCATCAAAGAGGGAACTCTTAAAGGGGATGGCCTATACCACGAGGAAGGCAGAATAGTAACTAATGTGAAGAACAGTCAAAGTGGTGACCCTTGTGAAAAAGGAACCAAGTACAAGTAATGCAAGGTTCCCTCTGCAAATGCAGGAGACAATGGCAGGAGAAGACTGAAACATACCTCTAGAAAATGTATCAACAATAATAAGTATGTAAAATAAGAGGTAAAAACCTGGTCTGCAGATGCCAACCAAACAAAAATATACGAAACCTACGCCAAAGATGTAGCGCACTAACCGATATATTGCCATCTCCTCAGTGAGATCCCTCAATGTGAATTTTGAACGTGCAATGGGTGAAGTTTCATATATGCATAGGCCTTAATCATAAGTAATCTTAGTATACCAATACATGCCGTAAGCGTAATGTATGTACTGGGGAAGAGACGGGTCTATTCAAGCAGAAATAGCTGCATCAGGACAAGTAAAGTGCTTAGTGCGTAAAAATCGTACAAAGTGCAAAAGTGCATAGCAGCAATAGTAAGGAAAAAAGGGGAGTAAAGGGATAAAAGGGAAAAGAAAGACAAAGGGAATAAAAGGGATCACAGTTACATTCTCTACAGCAAGAATAATACGCACAGTGCTCTACATCCATGGGTCCACTTTTCATACAATCTCAAAGATTTAAGAACAACCATGCTCTCTTAAAAAGAAGAGCATGGCACAAAATCCGTGCAACCATGGACAGCTGGAGAATTGTAAACAAATAGATCCACAATAAAGTGCAAAGTGCATTGACCCTAAAATGCCCCAATTTCGGAAGCAAAACATCCTTCCTCATAAACCTTTGAGAGCAGCCAGGTGGAACATGCATGCTTGATAGGCCCGTACAATATTTGATTAAAAATCCACATATAAAAAAATAATAATATGAATATAAATGTAACATCACCCAGTCCTACATATTTTGGGTTTTTGAAGGCGCAACAAGATGCATAACAGGGTAAAACACGTTAAGGGAATCCTATGTATACTGTGTAAAAAATATGTTCATCTTAATAATCAATATTATAGCAGCACTGTGTGTAACTTTTTTCTAAAACAAAAGGAAAAGCAGATTGAAAAGATTTGTACAACATTTTTAAATGGCACTTGGTGTGTGCATGTTGTGTTGTCAGTTCATGCATATTTCCCAACATGACCCATTCCAATCTATAGCTGGTTATTAAGTCTTGATCTCTTTCTTTGCATTCTGTAACGTGTAATACCACTTCTCCCATTACAAAACTCTGATTACAAGTCCCAAAATACAACAACAAAAAAGACAGTACTGGACTGAAAGATTTGAAAGTCGCACATTTATATGAAATGAAAAATAGAAAATGATATGCGTTTAAAAAAATGTCTTTTTAGGAGCATTTTCACTAAAGTTAAGAAATACATATATGCATTTACAGCAGCACTTTGTGTTTCTTTTAAAAGAAAGGAAAAGCAGATGCAAAATATTGCTACAACATTTGCAAGTGCCAATTAGTGTGTGGAAGTTTAATATCTTGACAGTACATGCATACTTGCTAGCATGACCCATACCAATCTGTAGGTGCTTATCCAGTCCTAGTTTTTCTCTGCATTTTAGAACTTGTAGTCCAAGTTTTCTAATGGAAAAAGTCCAACTACAACTCCCACAATGCAAAGAGAAAAGACTTCATAAGCATGCAAAGAGAAAAGACTTCATAAGCATCTACATATTAGAATAGATCATGTTGGAAAGCATGCATGTACTGCCAACATATTAAACTTCCATACACCAACTGCCACTTAAAAATGTGCTACAAATCTTTTTCATCTGCTTTTCTTTTACAAAACTGTTACACACAGTTCTGCTATAAATGCACATCTGCATTATTTACCTTTCATGAAAATGCTCCAAAAAAGTAACATTTTTAAGCAGTCAGCATTTTGCATTTTTCATTCCATATAAATGTCACACTTTCCAGCCTCACTCATTCTATCCCTTCCACTGCCACATTTCTCCACCTGCTCACACATATGTGCATACCACCAAAGTATGTATATACAACACTTAACCTTACATATAAAGTACTCTTCTTTGCCAACCTCTACTATAAAACACCAAACACTGCTGCAACAACAATCCACCATTACATTATCACTAGACCACAGTTTCCATATTCTTTAAAAAACACTGAAACACATTACAAATACATTACACAACAAACACAGCACTTCCTTTATTAAAACCAGCAGCACAAAAATAACCTAGATATGCACCTATTTCTCATGCCCATTTTTGCTCTGTTCCTTCTAATTTGCCAAACAGCACTGCTGATACTGCAATTGATTTAACAGCATAGTTAACACACTTTCTTACACCACCCATAACACAACTTTATTGACTCTTTTTGCCAACAGTTCCTTCTACCCAACAGTTCCTCTGAACTCGGGCCCAGGCTCCTGTATGTCCAGTTGCACTTGCACTGCCTCCTGGCTCCCCAGCACTTAAGAGTCCGTATATGCAACCCTACAGTCCCTTCTCTCTGCACTTATGAGCCATCTGCTGGTTGCACTTGTGAGGTAACTGCATTTCCCCCTTCCACTCCCCCCTGGCACTTCTCCCCTTCGCTCTTCTCCGCACTAGTGCGGTCTGAATGACACAAGGCCTAGTAAGATACTTATTTTGACCTCACTTGTTTCCCCCTCGTTGTCTTGTCGTGCCTAGAAACACTTGTGGGCAGGCGCGTTATAAATGCCACATCATATCATATACCTTCATAAATAACAACCTCACTTACAAAAAGTACTTCACCATTACCACACACACCCACTAAATTTCTTTTACAATTCAGGAAAGAAGATTGCCAAAGACAGCTACGGCAAAAAGAACACTTCACATCCTACAAGGTAAGTACATTAATATAGCATGTATATTGTTCTAATTGTAACAATGTACTTTCACTATATATTAGCCTAGAGTATTATTTTCGAATTAACATTTATTTCACTCTTACTGATTATATGCCAACATTCACACTCTTTCTATTCGCATCAAAACATCATCATTATAACACCAACTGTTTTCCTCAAAACATCATAATATCCCTAATTATTCAATCACACTACCACTCCCTTTCTCACTAACTCAGGCCCATCACACCAATACATACTCATATTCCTACAACCTTCCCAACTACACCTATCAACCCACTACACAATCACAGAGCACTCTATTCATCTCTAAAGTCACACCCACACACCCATGCACAATACATGCATGTACATTCCACAACTTTCAAACAGAAACTGTCTTTTTTCCCCAACAGACAGAACAGAATGCCTACTAAAATGTGACTCT
This sequence comes from Ambystoma mexicanum, assembly GCF_040938575.1. Classification (NCBI taxonomy): domain Eukaryota; kingdom Metazoa; phylum Chordata; class Amphibia; order Caudata; family Ambystomatidae; genus Ambystoma; species Ambystoma mexicanum. The sequence goes on along the minus strand of NC_090937.1, from coordinate 734,584,383 downwards.
GTAGAAAACAAAGACAAAATAGAGCAGAGAAGAATAAAAACAAGCCATAGTCATCCACCTCCAAAACAATGTATAGAAAACATTAAAACAAAACAGCTAGTAAACTCACCCAACAAACCTAAACCAGTGACCACTAAAAAAAAGTAATGACCCTCTTCCAAAAACTAGTAGTAAAAAAGATGTGCAAACAAAAGCAGATCTACTAATGAACCTAACAGTATATCTATACCAATGTTAACATAGCCACAGTAAAGCATTCGCCAAAAATTTATTTGACAAAAAATGTTCGACTGTTGAGTTCTTCACAATCTTATGAAGACAGCTGAAAAGTCACGAGCTACCCTTAAAAACTACGACATAAGATACTATACTACTATACTATGGATGTATACTAGACTGGTTTGCTGACCACAATTGTAAGATCACTACCAGTGCCATCCCTCCCTGCCCCTGGTCTGACCATAACATCATCTTCTTCTCGATCGCACAGCCTGTAAAACCCAGCACAACCTCCAATCCTCTACCACCTACAGTATCACGCAGCTCACGCAAGCTCACGAAGGACCACCTCCTTCCCCTGCTCAACTCCCCAGAGCTCCAGCACGCTTTCACATCCAACCCTGACATACTCCTGACAACATACTCCTCTAACCTCTCCAAAGCAGTGAACATCCTAGCTCCCCTAGCCCGCACAATGTCAAGACAGTAAGACACCCAAATTCCTGGTTCACACCCGACTTCATGGTCATCTACACAAGGAAACGTCAAGCCCAACTCACTTGGCGAAAGGACCCATCCAACCTTCTAATAAATGAGTTCAGAACTATCGTCAAAGAATTCAAGACAGCCATTATCACAGCCAAATCTACCTCTTATAACTCTAGAATATGCAACATATCTTCCAATTCAAAAGGAATATTCACCATATACAGGGAACAAGAATCTCCCATCCCACCACCCGCCATCATCACCAAAGAAGCATCATGGTGCTGTGACAAGATGCACGCTTGGGCAAAATTGACACCCTAAATCAAAAGATTCTCCTTCAACAAGCCACATTCACAAACAACCAAGCAACCACCAAGCCAACACCTCCCCTCCCCACTCCCTCTACCAAACCCTTCATCTTCACAGACCTCACCAAATGCGAAGTTACAAAATTAATCCAGGGCCTGAAACCTTCTAAATGTAAAGGATATATTTGCCCTGCCTCTCTCATTAAAGACTGTGCTGATGTGCTTACCCCAATCATCACTGCCTTCATTAGCGCCTCTTTCGCCTGCAGCACCATTCCAGACAGCCTTGAAGAAGCCTGGGTTCTCCCACTTCGAAAAAAACCCACATAGACCCAAGCATAGCTACCAATTAACGGGCAATAACTACATTCCCCTTCCTTCTCAAAATTCTAGACCGTGCTGCCTATCTGCAGGTTCAGAAAGTCTTGGAGGACAATAAAATCCTAGGGATGGGCCAATCTGGTTTCCTCCCTGGCAATGGAATGGAATCAGCACTACTAGGCATCAAGGACCAGCTAGATGAGATTAGGGATAAAGGAAACTGCGCCTTGCTCCTCTTCTTAGATCTAGCCACAGCTTTTGATCTGGTCAACCATCAAATCCTCTGCCAGCGCCTCTCCACCCATGCAAACTTCTCACCTCCTGCCATTGCCTGGATTGCCTCCTTTCTGGAAGGCAGAGTCATGAGAGGCTTCTCAGACACTGTCAATGCCTCTCCTTCCCCCATCACCTGCAGAGTCCCTGAAGGCTCCTGCATTGCCCCCACCCTTTACAACTTCTTCATTAGACCCCTCTTCAACATCTTAGACTCCCTCGGTATAGCCTACACTAACTATGCAGACGACATGCAAATCCTTATGCCACTCTATGGCAACTACTGATAGGATTTCAATACTCTAAACAACATCTATTACACCATCCAAGCATGGGTGGAAGCGAACCACCTCTGTCTAAACAATGATAAAACTGAAATTCTCATTGTCGGCTTGCACCACGCCAACAAGTCTCTCCATTCTCAGTACACCTCCTTCCAAATAGACCAGTGTGCTTATCCCACTCTCACCAACAGTAAAGACATTCAGCATCTCCCTTGTCGCCTCTCTAACACTATATAGACAAGTGAGCACCATTGCATCCTCTGCAGCTTACACAACCAAAGTCCTTAACGCAGTCAGACCCTTCCTCACTCAAAACAACTGTCTCACCATCGTCGGGCTGTCATTGGTTCAAAGTTAGACTACTGTAATGTCCTCTTTACAGGCACATTCACTAGCAATATCAGAAAACTACAATCAATTCAAAACAATGCCTTGAGAGCAGATCTAAACATCCCTAAATGAAAACACATCTCTAAGGCTAGAAGGGAAGCTCACTGGCTGCCCATCCAGGAACAGATCCACTTCAAAATGCTGTCCATTGCACACAAGTGCCTCGCTAGCACAGCTCCTCACTACCTCACACAGAAAAAGAAGAAAGCCCAGTTCACTGGACTTACCAGGACCTCCTATTCAGACAGACTGATTGTCCCTAGAGTAAGAAGATGCAGAGCAGGAGGATCTAGCTTCCCCTACTGCACAGCCAAACTTTGGAAAGACCTTCCCCCCTTCCCCTAGGGTGGAGAAATCCTACAGAATCTTTAGCAAAGCCCTCAAAACACAGCTCTTCTCCTAATCCCTCCTACTACTTAGCCAACCACCCTTGGTATCCCCACCCTATTTTGCTCAGAATGAGCAGCACGTATGTAACACTTTCACTGTGCAACCTTTTGTAACCCTACCTACTTCTCCCTGTTGTTCCACTCACCGCACTGTCTGACTAATTATGTTCCCCTTATCTGTACTTGACTTGTATGAGCAACAGCGTCTTAATGCCTCTGGGTTGTATGTGTGCTTTACAAATGAAATAAATACATAAAGTTGACAGTGCATTTCTACTAAAGAGAAATTGCTTATATTGATTTTAAACAGAACAAAACCACTAACTAAATTAATCAATACATTACGAAAAGTACTTCTAAACATGTGCAATATCAATATAGATACCTTTTCAAACTTCTGTGAAGGTGAATGAATTCACACAAGCAGCACAGAACCATATTTCAATGAAGAGGCTTATAAACAAGAACAAAACAAAAACAATTGCGATGCATAGTAATGGCCGAGGGTATGAATTGGTAGAAAACACCATTATTTCACAAGAAACCCTTATAGAAAAAGCGCCCCCAACAAACCTTCAATCAAATTCCTTTAGCCAAACAAACAGTCCAGTTTGCAAATAGACATGCAGCTCAATATGTAACGTAGCCAACAATCCTTCAAATCTTTAAAACAATTCCTCAATCACTATGTGAAACTAAAAGACAAAACTAGAATGAAAACTTTACAAACCGTAGACTCCTGTGCAGTGAGCAGCCCACTGCACTGCATGGACATTCATTAGCCTGCATTTCAGGAACTGCTTACAAAAGCATCTTCCGCCACATCAAAATGTTAGCAACACACCATTCCGCTATACAGAATTCTGTGCATAGACTATACTATGCAAAAGGTCCTGCTCTACAACTGCACATTTTTAATTACATTCTCCTACATGGAACAGCCAAATAACTTCTTCAAGAAATAGAGCACATGCAAAGTAAATATTTTGGAACTGTAGTTGACTTAGAAAATTCAGTAACTTCAGAAAACATAAACAAAAGTCTCACAGACACCAACCTCCTAAACACATCTGCTGAAATACCAGACCAAGTATGGGTCTGTTGATGCAGAACATTTTATAAAAAGAGTACAAAAACAGTAGATATGGCCTACAAAATAGAGGACAATGAGGAATTCCAATGGTTCCAATTGGCTTTATATTTAACAGGAGAAAATAAATACAAAATAACTAACCCCTCAATAGTTTGCACATACTGCAATACAAAACTTGACAGTAACTAAATGCTATCACATGCTGTCACTAATAACTTTTAAATATCCCCAATTCCAAAGTGTTTTCCAATAGCTTAACTTATGAGTTACTAAAAGGCATCCGTGGCAAAGTAGCATGTTTGCCATTAGATCGTAAAGAAAATGTAGAAACTATAGGAGTAAAAGAGCCAATAGATCAATCTTTGATTGTACTAGTTAATGGTGTAGCAACAAAAGACAAAAGAATTTGGCAACAACTAGTCGACTCAAAGTTAGACAAGCTCTACAATATCTAAAAGAAAACAATGAATACTACAAAAATATAAACATAGAGAAAGCGTAAGAGAAACCACCCAAATAATTCAATATTCACCAGCAACTGCCCAATTAGAACATGTAGATCCGATTACTCCAGCCAACATTTTAAACCAGTTTACAATTCAACCACTACACTCCAAAGTCACCATTGAAGATGCATTAGAAACATTTCAAATGTGTCGAGCCAAAGATCCCCAATAAACATATGGGAAGAAATTTCAGAAGCACGTTATTTTCCTTTTCTCTTTCCCACAGGAAAAGGAGGAAGATATGATGAAAGATACACACAAATGATTGCATCAGAATATCGATCTTTACGAATCTATTCTGAAGACCCCAGCTTCAGACAAAATGAAGAATACATTTTCCACTTCCTGTTCGAAAGTGAACTGGCAACTCTATGTTATGGAGTTGCACACATATTAAAAACAGGCTCTTATTTTTTAAACACGTCTCCCCCAATGGCTTAAAAAGATAAAAGGCAAAGATGAAGTTTTGCAGTCAAGTATCACGTATCTCTTGGCAAACATGTGTGGTACAAAAGAATACTGGTTCCGATGTCACATTGATGTACATTGTATGCTAAGGAACCTAGGCCCACCCAAATGGTTTAATACTTTAAGTTGTGCAGAATATGCATGGGATGACTTGTATGACTTCTTATGCACTGCAAACCAAAATAATGAGGGAATAAATATAAAAGCACCAGAAGAACTCTTCTCTTGACCCTGTCAATATATTAAGGTACTTTTACCATTGCTTCATTGCCATGCTGCACTTCATCTGCAATAAGACTACCCCTCCACTCAGAGAAGTGCAACACTTCTTTTGGAGAAAACAATATCAATCCAGAGGCATCACCACACCTCCACATGCTTTTGTGGATAGAATATGCTCCCAAATTTGGCCATGACAGTGATGCCACTGTTTTACAGTTTATTGAAAAAAATACATTACCTGCAACATCCCTTCACAAACCAAACATAATGGCTAATGTACACAAATCTTACACTTCCAAAAACGTAAGTGTGGCAAATACTGCCGACGTAGATGTGACAAAGGTAAATAATATACCAAATGTCACTTTGGCTCCCCTAGACAGTTTGCAAAAAAAGACAAGTAAATACCTTGATGTCTTCTGTTAAACACAGTGCAAAAGTCAAATTCCCTAAAAACAAATACAACATTAAAAGGGACGAATAATACAAGTACATCAATGATTACAATGCAATCATTCCCCTCTTGTGGAATGCAAATATAGACATACAATAAATTGCAGACATTTCCACTGCAGTTGCAAGATATCTCACAGCCTCGGCAAAGCTGAGAAAATAGAGCTAAAAGACCTCTGGGATGACATATCATCTCACAAAACACTGTCACAAAAATTGTACAGCTTCGGTATAAACATGCTCTGCCATAGATAATGCGGGTGCTATGAAGCTACAGGCCGTTTAACAGGTACAACCTTATATGGCAAATCGAAACACATTGGGCCTCACCACGCGGTAGGAGGTAAGGGATTACCGGCATACCTCCATATTCCGAGGTCCCTTGGTGGGTCCCTTCCTGAACGCCTGGTCTGACCAGGTGTTAAGGAGGGTACCCGCTAAGGGACTTCAGAGCTAATAACGGTACTGCAAATTGTGGTACCGTTATTAGCTACTTCCCCATTCCCATTGAGCCTCCAAGGTTGGAATGACCCGGTAAGTACCCATTCTGAGAACCTGGACCGGGTATGCGGTAATGGTGTAGCCATGGTGCTAGTAGCACCATGGCTACCTCCTACCACATAATGAGGCCCATTGTGTGGCTAAACCTTGATTCAGCTTCATCCCCAATATGAGTACTAATATCCTTTCAAGAGTTAGAAACAATAGCCACAAATGATCCCAGCAGCCAGGACATAAAATAAATATATATTTAATTGACACATACTACCCAAACAGAAGTACTGCTTTGGAAAACATGTGCCTGTATGACGTATCCCAAAACTGCTAGTACCTGGATCCAAAGATGTCCGTAGCAGGGTCGGTACTTGTGAGGATGAACAGACTACTGGGTTAGGTTAATGATCCCTGCGAATATAGGAAGCTCAGAGATCACCAGCATAATCTGGTCTGCCTGCCTGGTAATATTTCGCTGGGTCAGAATATTGAAGCAAGTCTTGGGAACCAGACAGTCATTGTGTAAATAGGATTCCACACCAGGCTGGGGGGAGAAATGCAAGGGTAAGTGGGTGAAGGGAACCGAGGGTAAACCAATTAGCACTGCAAGTGAACATACAGATATAGTCTTACCCTGGTTGAAGGCAGACCGTTCTGTGAAGAGAAGGTGATGAAAGCAGGATTGTTTGGAAAGAAAAAGGCAGACTCTGATCCCCAGATAGTAGTGTTGGTGTAGGAACACTATATTTTGAGTGGGGTCTCGTTGCACGTCCTTTCTGTAATATGCTTAAACAAAATTGTATGCCAAAATATTCCTAACTATGAAAACCTAGAGTTTTCCAAAATTGCCCTAAAACTATAATTACTTACTCCTTAGGATGTTGTGTAATGCTTCTACATATCGCCTGGAAGTTCACCGTTGCAAAGACATGGTGAAGGTCTTTCTATGCCCTTAAATAGCGACAGACCAGAAGTGGTTTGTTGCACTTCCGGTTCACCGTCCTTGTAATGCCTGACTAGTGCCTGCAACACTGCCATCTTCAGGGCAGGTGCAATGCCAGAGGCCAGTCTTGCAGCCCTTGTTGTGACCTGTGTCCCCGATGTGCTGGAACTGGCATGCAAGATCTTACCCCATGAGCGTGATGAGTCTTGGGGGGTGCGCGCTGGAGCGGGTCCGTTCATCAGCATTCCTGACAAAAACTACTCCTACAAAAGCAATGTCACACTAGATGAGCCAACTAGCAAACATTTAGTCTCAACTTGTGAAGGAAGCCTATTGGAACTTACCAAACCCAACCTAATTAACCATATAAAGTTATCATATAAATCTCTGAAACATAGAGAACTTTATTACATGGCCCCACTGCAACTTGTTAAACCTTGGAGAAAAGAAGAAGACTTATTAGGTAACCATGACTCATTTGAAGCTGCATTCAAAGCAAATGAAAGCAGTATAACAAATGTCAATTTCAAACAATACCAATAAATGTTGGACAATGAACGCCAACAAGAGGAAGATATTGAAGCTCTACTAGATAAAGACGCTCCTGAGGGCAGCCAACTTTCCATTACAGGAAGCCAAGAGCCACTTGGAGAACCACTCATTCTAAATTAAGCAGAAATAGCCATGACTGAGGTAGAAAATACAATGTGGCAATATAAACTGAAGGAGACTTGTCAGTGCTCATAGTGCATCATAGCTAAATGGTGAACAACTCTCCATGTATCTAGAAGTCAATGAAAAAATTGAACATGGTTTTAAACATGAACCTAAGATTTGTAGGTTGTAAAAATGTGAAACCTCTGCTCTTGCATGTAATTGGTGAAGCTGGTTCTGGCAAAACGTTCTTAATTAAAATAATCAGCACATTTCTACAAAACCTAACAAACAACAACCTTTCAGCTGTTGTAACAGCCCCCACAGGTTTAGCTGTCTACAACATAGGTGGTATAACTGTATGCTGACTACTGCTCCTCCCAGTAGAACACCAAAACAAAAGAGAATACTACAAATTATCAGCAGAAGCTGCTACTGAAGTAGGAGGAATACTGAAACAAGAGACAGTGCTCCTGATAGATGAAGTAAGCATGAATTCCAACCTCATGTTGGCTTTAATTCAACCTCAGAATGCAATAAGTCCTAAAAACTGACTATGAAGAACTGTTTGGAGGAAAACTTGTTATTGTTTTCGAAGACCTCCTACAGTTAACACCAGTAAAAGTTCAACCTATTTTCAAAACAGTAGGACACAAACAATGCCCTAACATACTGGGCAGCATTGGAAATATAAATCTATGGCAAAATGTTCACAAAAGAGAACTAACTCAAAACATGCATTAGTCTGCAGACCTCACCTATCCTAAAAAAATGTAAAGCATTAGAACTGGTCTGCTTGCTAAAGATGCACAATTTATCTCAAATAATAGACTAATCCATGAGCTATATGGGGAAACACATCTGCTCCTGATGCCATAGATCAATTAACTCAACAAAATATAAAATGCATATCCTTAATGCCAACCCTTGCAAGCTGCAGTCAATTAAACGAAACAATGTTGAAAACATAAATGCAAACCATACTACATATCAGCTCCACAGACAAACTAGAATTGCACGACATGACACTCCCTATGTGTCAACAAGAAACAACACAATTAAATTGCTTACAAAAATGTATCTCCAACACAGCTGGATTAGAAAAAGTATTAACTCTGTGTGTGTAAACTGCAGAGTAATTCCAAAACGTAACTTTGATGTAGAGCAAGGTTTAGTCAATGGAACAATTGGTACAGGTGTTCACTTCCAAACATATCCACATGACAGCAACATTCAGTTTGTCAACATCCACACTGGCACACTTGCAGAAGTTAAAATAATAGGACGCCCAATAGCATGTTTCCTTCTTTTCAAAGACATGTAAATACGCAGTGAAAAGTTCCTACTATCTCTTGCATATGTTGTCACTATTCACAAATCGCAAGGTCTAACCCTAGAACATGCATTGATTGACATTGGCAGCACATTATTTAAAGAAGGTATGAGTTACATAGCACTTTCGCGTCTGCGTACACTCAATTCTCTATTTCTAGTTAACTTTGATGCAAACAAAGTCAACCCTGACATTCCTTGCATCCTAGAATACAACAGGCTATGTACACTGTACAACTCCATCTAGATATGTTCACTGTACCTCAAAAAAGAAAACCTTTCAAAAGAAAATGAATACAAAGACAACCTACAACAGATCTCCCAACAATACTGCTAAAGAAACAAAGACCACCTGCTTCTCCATCAAATAATAAAATCACAAACTGTCTAGTACAAACTCAACTGAATGTCCATCAAAAGACAAAGGGGCTCATTACGACTTTAGAGGTAGCCATGGCGCTATTAGCGCCATGGCTGGCTCCAAAATCGTGTCCGGGTCCTATCTGGTGGAGTGCGGACTTACCAGGACATTCAGCCCTAGGTGGACCTGGTAAGTCCCCATTCCAAATGCCATTCCCCATTCCCATTTGAGCCCCCATAGGAAGAACCAGAAGAATTCCTAATGTACTTAGTACAAGTACTAGAAACCAAAAACATCCCTATAAATGAAATCTTCCAGATTTCATACACGTGGAAACATACATGCACTCTCTGCAACCATATTTCACAAGAGCACATCCCTAATTAACGATTTGTGTATGTATCCATACCAAATTCAGAATCCATTCCATTTCACAAGCTTCTGCAGAATGCAAATCATAGCATATTATGCCCTTTTTGTAATTCAGGCAATCGTTCCAGCATACAAATAAACGCACATGGCCAATATGTGATACTAATGCTTCTAAGGTACAATGCAGATGGTACCAAAAACAACTGTAAGCTTACTAGCTTCACACATGACCAAGTATCTCTTGGCAAGAAAACCTTCACACCAGTGGGCATAATCTACCACACTGGTGCCACAGTCACTTCAGGCCACTATACTGCATATGTCAAAAACACAAGTGGTTGGTTTGAATGTAACAACACCTCAGTTATTCCAAAACATAGGTTACCAGCAAATCTAACAAATGCTTACTTAATATTCATTAAAACCAAATTTAGTCACTAAACGGTAGCACAATAAACAGTTAGAATACAACAACGGGTATCAAACTACTTCAAAAACACCCTGCATTGCAATACACTTCAAAAATGCCGTAACAGCTCTTGTCACTGCAATAATTCTTGTAAAATCCAGTAGAATTACAGTACGCCAACGTTACCACCAAATCTAACAAATGCCTGCTTAATATTTCTTCACCCCAAATTTACTCATTAAACTGTAGTACAATAAGCGGTTAGAATAAGCCAACTGGTATCTAACTTAATCTAAAATACTACTATAGTAATCTTAAAAGCCAAGATAATTAGAATACACCAGCTACCTCAAAATACCCTTCATAGCAATTCACTTCAAATATGCCATCACAGTTCTTGTTACTGCAAAACATCCTGTAGAGTCTACTATAGTTAGAATACGACAACAGGTATCTAACTACTTTAAACATTCCTTTAATTACAACACACTTCAAACAAATATACTATCACACTTAAGTGGAGGACAACCCGATCAGGAGCCTGAAGAATCCATGATCACGGGTTTGTGTACTAAAGCTAGGGAATACACTTGCCCTCGTTCATTGCCGATTCCCGGAGTATGAATTCCATCCACTACTGAAGTAGGTTACAAGCATGGGACAGATGTTGTATCAGATAGGGGTTCTCCCCCTCAAGACAAGGTGCCATGGAAGGACAAGTTGTAGAGTCCACGGGTCGGACACACATGGTAAGCTCGTACCAACTTGGGGAACAAGTTGGTTATCCGAGCACACCCATACCGATTTTTCGACCAGCGCTACCCTCTGCCCCTTTACTACCCCTGCATCCCAGATAGACCGCAACACTTATCTTCCTCAACAGTGATACCAGTAAACAAGAGGGAACGAACGGCAGCCATGACAGGGGGCAGGGCATCCACAAGCATACAGGTACGGGACATTCCCAACAAGGGGCTAAGAATAAAGACTTTATGTTACCGAAGAGTGAAGTAACCTTATCGATGGACCAATCTTTTGTAACTCAACCTCGAATAATAAAAGCCAAGCATTCCAGAACCCTTTTGAGTCATGTCAGTCTGTTCCCCGCACAAGTGGTGACGAAGGTGGGATACTGACAGCTCCATGTAGAGATTGATAAAAGCCCTCACTGATGGACAACAGCAATTGAAGACTTAGTATACCACCCACAAATGGATGGGATGGTAGAACGTTACAACAAGACTATCACAAAATCTTGGAAACACAGAACACAGATTGCCCAAGAGACCTTATACAACTAAAGAAGTGGACTATGAACCTTCAAGCCTGGTGACAACGTCCTTGTGTTATTACCCACTAGTAATAACACATGTCTAGCCCAATGCAGGGGACCCTACATAATAAAGGACATGTTAGGACCAGTCAACTACAGGATCACCCAGCCAGACTGAAAAACAGCCTGAAAATATGTATCATGCTAATTTATTGAAGGAGTGGTTTGACACTAAAACAATGGCATTCCTTACTAACTGTCAACTGGCCGATAAGGAACAATTTGAAAGTAAACCAGTGGCCAGTCTGATGGATTTACAGTGGGGAACCACCTTGTCTGAAGACCAAAAAGAACAAATGGCAAGGAGAATAGAAAGATAGAAAGGAGTATTCTCTAATCTTCCAGGGAAGACTGACCTTGCTGAACATTGCATCAATATTTCTCCGAGCCAAATGGTTAGGCTAAGGCCATACCAAATACCAGAGGCAAGATGACAATTAGTAAAGGATGAAATAGAAGAGATTTTGCGGATGGGTATCATCAAACCTTCTAATAGACCTTGGTGTAACCATATCATCCTAGTATAAAAACCGGATGGATCTATATGATTTCGCATGGACTTCTGGATGTTAACCTCCGTTTCCAGCTATGAGGCATATCCAATGCCCAGAGTGAATGAGCTGTTAGAGAAACTGGGCTTGGCCCTGTTCCTGAGTGCTATCGACTTCACCAAGGGGTATCAGCAAATCGCCTTGAAACTACAAGATGAAGAGAACAACACCTTTGCCAGCCCCCAAGGCCTATATCAATTTAAGGTGTTGCCATTTGGGCTCCACGGGGCAGCAGCAATCTTTCAATGTTTGATGGATGTGGTGTTGAGACCACACAAGTCGTATGCCGTTGCATATCTCGATGACATAGTGGTTTTTAGTGACTCTTATCTCGATAGGGTAGTGACTGCGTTGGGCAAAGCTGGTCTGCAAATCAACCCAAGGAAGACTGTGACTGGTGCAGTTGAAACCAAATACTTGGAATATACAGTGGGGAAGGGCACTATCCGGCCGCAACTGACCAAGGTTGAGGCTATTCAGAAGATCCCAGTTCCCCGCTCAAAGAGGGAAATAAGGGCCTTTCTTCGCTTCGTGGGATATTATCGCCGGTTCCTACCACTGTTTTCTTCCATTTATTTATTTATTTAAATGTACAAAGCACACAGGCGGCCCTGGGGCATCGCAGTGCTGTTACAGTAGAGCTTACTTGGTTGCAGTGAAGAACATACAGTATAGTTATTACGAACAGTGAAGAGAAGCAAAACAGTAATAGTGCTATTTACAAGATGCTACATATTTAAAGATATTTACAAGACATTCTGCTCCGTATTCCAAAACGGGCTTCAAGGTTACAGGGGAGCCAACTGATCTTAGGTTTTGGAGGGCAGGTCTAGTTGAAAAGCATTGTTGCACCCTTGACAGATGCTTTGAAATCGAGTAGATCTGGCAACCTCTCGTTGGACCAAAAGGCCCAGGAAGCCATTGTGAAACTAAAGGAATGTATCTCCAGTGACCCCATGCTCAGATGCCCTAACTTTAGGAAACACCTTTTCCTACAGACCAACGCCTCAGTGATGGCCTGGGGGAAGTGTTGTCACAAGGATACCATGACTTGTAGGCCATTTGTATCATCAGTTGCAAGCTACTATCCTGATCAAAGGTGTAGGTACTCCGGGTGGGGGCAACACATGCCCTCATTCATCTCTGAGTACCAGCATACGGATTCCATCCCCTACCGAAGTAGGTTACCAGCACGGGACAGAGGCAGTATCGGCTGGGGGTTCTTTCCCCCAAGGCAAGGTGTCATGGAAGGACAAGTTGCGGAGTCCATGGGTCGGAGACATATGGCACGCTCGTAACAACTTGGGGGACAAGTTGGTTACCCAAGCACACCTCTACCAGTTTTTTTTTACTGGCACTACCCTGTGCTGCCTTGGCACCCCCGCATCCCGGATGGGCCGAAACACTTACCTTCCTCACAGGGATACCAGTAGACAATAGGGAACAAACAGCGGCCATGACAGGGGCAGGGGGCATCCACAAGCATACAGGGATGGGATATTTCCAACAAGGGGCTCCCTGATAGGTGTGGATTTATAGGAAATAGTGTAGCTGAACAGAGAGACGCTGATACATTGTTGCACTCATTATATTCCAGGATGCCAGACAGTGGGATGAAAAGCAGAGAACTGGAGGGCCTGTGCTGATTAGATGAGGAAGGGAAACATATTCTTCAGTGACCCGACAAATTGAGAAGGCAAACTGTATGTTCCCGAAGGGTGAAGTAACCTTATCGCAGGACCAATCTTCTGTAACTCAACCTTGAATAATGAAAGCCAGGCATTCCAGAAACCTTTTGAGTCATGTCATTCTGTTCACCTCACACACTTGCACTCACATAATTATAATAGTTTCTTTTGTATCCTTTAAGGATTTCTTTTCCAAATAACCCAATGATTATTTCAAGTCAGTACAACAGTTTAGCACACACTAATGTTGCACCAAACATAGTATATATAATGTACTGTTTAGAAGGGTCAAAAAAAGTAAAATTATATGTAATTAAATCTTTTAAACTACCCTGCTTAACAAATTATACTGTTTTTTTCACAGAAAAAGAACCAGGGATTCCAGCTTTATTACTGTAAGCAACTAAGTAACCATACCAAGTATAAACATATGCATATTCCATAAGCTCTATCCTCAATTGTACTATAGTCATGAATACCATATACACTTCAATGATATCTTTCCACCAAATTACAAATATTGTATACTCCCACTACATTACTTATAATTACTATACACATATCACTATAGTGTATGTGGCCAGTGGCCAGATTCTTGGGGGCATGGCCACAACCACCACAATAGAATTAAACCATATAACAGGTATGTACAATACTCCTTCAAATAACAAGACTCACCTTGAAACCTCCGCAATCCAAATGATGTCCTTGGACGCCAAAAGAGACAGCGGACTCGACGGCACATGCACACCTTTTTTACCTATAAAAACAGCTACATATCAACTTTATTGCACTCCCCAACCCTATCCAAACCCTCTTTCGGTCACGAAATAACCCCAAATGTGTTTTCCAGACTTCTTCTCACTGTGGTGTTGGCAGGCAGCGGCTATGTCCGCAGACTCAGAGGCACTAGCAAACACTTTTTTCACTTATACAAACACTTCCCCACCCTTTCGAGCGACTCTTTTGGCCACCAAATGTGTTTTCCAGACTTTTTCCCCACTGCACTATCCATAAATGCTGACGACTGTACGGTGATCCATTATGGCGACCGTTAAAAAAAATATGACGCAGCTCACGCTTTAGACCATCCAATCAGTGGGCGCATGCGATGACCCCAGACAGCACGCCGCCCCTTGATTGGCCCCGGCATGTCGGCAGACCCCGAATCGGGAAGTCAGTCCATGGACTGGACCCAGATATCGCTCATTCTTTTGACCTACTTTTTGGCCATTTTTAAAAGAACTACTGTACAGATTTACACCAAATTTACAAAAGCACGCTTTTCAGGACTAAGCCGCCACTCCTGGTGCATATTTGGTGAGAATCGGTCCAGCGGTTTGGGCTGTAGGCGCAAGCAAAATGTTCTTTCCATTGCATCTAGATGATTTCCACACATTTCGGGACCCCCCCACCCCCACCTTATAACTTTGCCCCCCTTGACAAACCCGTTTTCAGGGGGGCCATATACTGTTTTTGAAAGGTTCGGTGAGGATTCACCCAAGGGGGCAAAGTTATAAGCCACCCAAAAGTGTTCCTTCCATGAGTTGAGCAACTTAACCATAACTACAGGGCTGCTACCGCAGGCCCTGTTAATATATATGTATATATCATAGTGCGTAGGTCTCTGCACTATAGTTAAGGTGAGTATCAAGTTCCATAGGAAACCCGAAAATGTAATTGGTAATAACTTTTGACTTCCATGATGGATTTTGCTGATACATTGCAAACAAAAAGTTTGTCAAGAGCCAACCTCCCACTACTCCTCCTCCCCCACGCCCTGCAAGATTAGAGGTTTTGGGAAAGATAAGAAACAACTTGGCCATGAAGCAACAGGGAGCGCATAGGTAAGGTGGACTTGCTCAAATTTTGATTGCTGAATTTCAGTTTTTTACAATGAATCTGACCACCTTAACCAGGGACGTCGATTCACCAAAATTCCAGGGGTACTGGAAGTGACATCACACACCTGATGACGTCACATGGAGGGATGCCACTTGACATGTGACCCTGGTGACATTACCGGAAGTGGCTTGCAGGCTTAAAACAGAGTACATAAACGTAAGCATTTAAAAATACCAAATACATACTGAAGCAGAAAAGAATATTTTAGATAACAACAACATTTTAACAAGGGTGTTGCCTTCATATGCCATGCATAGGGTCATGATATGATAGGGTTAGACCCAATAGTACAACACAGGCCGAAGGAATATTGGTCCATCATCGGGTTTGCTATTTGAAGATTTGAATATATCTTTAAGCAATAATTATGACAAAGCATTGAGCAATTTTGGGGAGTGCTGTGACCAGATTCTTGCTGAAATTGAGACAAAATTACCGTGATGGAAAGCCTGGTAAAGATGAACAACAAAATGAAAATTGTAAAATGGGGAAAGCTATACAAAGAATGTCATTGAATGAACTACAAATGGAGCTAACCACACACCTGAGGAAATATAAGGAAATATCATTGCATGTATATGCGCTTTCGTCTTAACTTAATAAGCTCCCTACAAAGGTAGCGTCCCGTAAGAGGGATCCCGTGGCAAACAGGAAATTGACGGCTCTGTAAAAAGCCTGGGAGGGCAGAAACGCTTAAAAAATTGGCTGACTGCCTGCAGCGTAACACTAGGGTAGATAAAAATGTGGTTGGGAAAGGTCGTAAGGAGATTAGAGGATTTAAACAGTGAAGTCATGCGGGCTAGGCTCTTGTATGGATACTCCATCTCAATGACCATTGCTTTAGTGAATATTTTAATAGTGATACACAAAACGTTGGGAGGGATGTTTTCTCGATTAGTCCACCATAATGAAGTAGGGAAGGGGTAATTTCTCAAATAGGTGGAAATGTAATCTTGGGGGTTAGAAAGGAAGGCCTTGATAGGTATATTGATAGGTATATTGTATATGCTATCATATAGTATTGTGTTGAATTAATTCATGTCTGTAATGTTTGTTTTAGAATGTTGTGCCTGATGTAATTCATTGCCATTTTTAATAAACTAAGAATTGTGAAGTAGAACGTTTTCAATAAACTATAACCTCAAAAGAAATAGGCATAGGCACTGCCATTGATATGCCACTTCAGCATTGTATGGGCAGATACTTCCATATTATGCCAATTATAGCTGCATGTCGGCTATTGTCATTATATGAAAAGTAGTTCCCCCTACATTGCCAGTCACTGTGATAATACAGTATCCAAGAATCCAACAGATGCAAATCATGTTCAGTGCACAGGAGCATTAACGCTTTAATTAATGATAATAATTTGCTATGTATATACCCCTTTCACCAAAGCACTGCGCATAGCACATATTTACATACAATTACTATCCCAACCAAAGTTGGTATTCATTTGCGAACCTCAGAAGAATGAAAGCCTGATTTGGGCTTGCCTGCATTTGAAACTGCAACCTGCAGATCACTCACATATCAAAGCAGCAAGCACTCAACCTGCTGAGCTATCTTACCGCTTTGCTATTAAAAATGCAGTGCCACCATAATAAATCATGTCAAAGCTGGCTGCACAATGTACGCCAGACACGTAATAACACGTATTATGTTTTTTGTAGCCTTGATGATGCACCTTAAAAAGTGCTATGCCATAGTAAGACATACGTAAAATGGCAGCACCAAAATGCCAATCTAACCACGCAATAAAACTATTCATGCCTACTGGTTTATAGTGATAAAGTCGAATTACAAAATGTCGAAAGTAAAAATGTCGAAAAAAATGTCTGAAAAAAAATATTTCGAATGTCCTTTTTTTAACTTTTCTGTTCGAAATGGGGGGGTTCCCCCAAAACCCCCACCCCCTTTTTTTAACCCTTTTTTTAAACGTACTAAAGCAAAAAAAACATTTTAAATAAACAAATGAGATATTCGAGAGAAAAAAATGTCGACTTTTTTTTAGACATTATATCATAGCTGTCCAGAAAGATATACAATGCCACAGTAAGGACAGTGGCTTCACCCAAATGCAAGTCTAGCTAGGTAATTACACTTATCATGATTGCTTTATCGGAGATGGTTCCATGTCATTTAATCGTGGCATTTCGCAGGGTTTTTTACTGTGGATTCTTTTTTTGATGGGTTCCCACCCAAACCCCCATCCCTTTTAAATGTTTAGGTATTTCCTTACACCCACGCCCCATATATATAATTTTATAACCCCCCCCAATAAAAATCGATGGGTTTTTTACATTGAAAAATTTGCTGTAAAAAAAAACACAAAAAAACATCCTGCGATGAAAGGACACCGTACCATCGGAGATGCCCAGTACAAAATGTGAAGCCATAGTAGGAAATGGCTAGTCTAGCTGCAGCCAAATGCTACTCTAGACACGTAATAACACTTATGATGCTTACTTCATTATAGATGCCCAGAAAAACATGCCATGATGCGGTAAGAAATGTCAAGATTGGTTGCACTCAACTGTCAGCCTAGACAGGTAATAACACTTATCATGCTTACTTTTTTGTATAGATGCCCTGTAAAAATAAATGTCATGCCACAGTAAGAAATTACTAGACTGGCTGCACACAAATGCCAGTGTAGACAGGTAATAACACCTATCATGCTTACTTTATTATAGGTGCCCAGACAAATACACAATGTCACTGTAAAAACTGGCTGCACCCAAAGGCCACTCTGGCCAGGTAATTACACTTATCCTGATTGCTTTATCACAGATGCTCAGTACAAAATGACAAGCCACAGTAAGAAATGGCTAGTCTGGCTGTAGCAAAATGGTAGTCTAGGCGCATAATTAAGCACTAATCACCCATTCCACAGGCTGCAACGGGTGATAACGGCCCAGAGCCCAAGTTAATAGGCCCGTGAGGGCCTTTAACAAAGGTCCCCAGTGCCGTTACCACCAGTTCCAGCCCGTGGAATGGGTGATTATTGCTATTAGCACCCCAGGTTGCCAATCCGGTAACTCAGGGTGCTAAGAGCAATGTATTTTATTTCAATGAACGATACTTCATTAGCCGTCCCGTCCATTGAAAGAACATACTTTATTCAAATGGCCCCCATGGATCAAGAAGGCCGGGCTCCATATGGAGCCCCTCTTCCATTTCTGTGGCACCCAGGAGGGAGACAGAGCGGCAGCAGTGGCAGTGGTGGGCGCTGCTACCACTTAAAAGAAAAGGTAAGTGGTGGAGGGAGGGACAGGAAATGTAACATAAAGGGAAGGGAGGGTGGGGAAAGATGGTGGGGCGGGGGAAGCATTGAACAATGGTTTCCAGATTAAGGAAACCCACGTCCCCTGGACACTATCAACAAAGGCCGTAGCCTATATGGAATTTTATAGGGTACTAATGGTAACCTAATTGCTTTTCACAAGAATTGTTTTACAATTTCAGTAATTTTCTTTGCTTTGCTATGACTGCAAAAGTGTTCTGGAATCTCCCAATTAATACTTGACAATTTCATCTGTTTATCAGAAAAACAGTAATTTATTCAGATTTTTAACAAAAGACATTAAAAAAAATATTTATATTTATAATCTGGCCCAACGCGTTTCGAGTATCAATTTTCACTCTTCATCAGGGGCAATGTGTTCTGAATTCTTTACATTAAGTTTAAACTCTGGAGAAAAAATAAATTAAATTAATAATCTAATATTCGTATTAATGTTCATATGTACATTTTGAACAAAAACAAGGTACTTCATTAATCAGTTAGAGGCACATATAAATGTTACTGTATACATCATTGATTCATTCATTGAAATCTATTCCAGTTACATTGCTCTAAACAAAACCATTAAAGTAATGAGATTTGCTAATGCTAGGAGCCTATTAAGATAACAGACAAACCCATCTTAATCAGGGAAATGACTTTGTTCCAATTGTGGTTAAAAAATAATTGATTTTGGCTTAGAGCTCATGCTGTAACACACACTTGCTTAAGGAAGTAGACACTCTATTGATAGCTTCTATGATAGAAAAAGGACCTTAGTAGTGATGACTAGTGCAAGAGGTACTAATAAGAAGGTAGAACTTACTTATGCAAGTAATGTAGGACTCCACAGGCAGTCATCTAAGGCTTCTGTGTGGATAGAATGTCCTATTCTGTTAAATAAAGTGAAAAGGAGAGGATATATTGTGAAATTGAGCGAACATTGGATGTGAGGCTCAATGTAGTGACAGAGTGGTGTAATTACAAGTAAAAGAAGATGAAAAAGCAGGCTTCCTATAGTGATGGTCACCGGAGACTCTCCATCCACTTCCAAAATAAAAATGGAAGCGGATCGAGTATTTATAGTCGCGGGTGACGTCACCCGCGCATGCACGCGATGACGTCACACCGCGGCCATTTTCTTTGTTTACATGTGCGGTGGAAGCAGCCATCGGGTTGCTTGAAATGTGGGCTTGGATCGTGGGATTCAGCCCAAGATCCAAGCAACCTAATTGGTTGCTCCAAGGGGGTTGGGAGTTTGGTATCGGGACAGCTGGTCCCCTGCGCACCTAATTTTGGTGGTTATAGTTTTGCCTGCAGCCTAGCACATGGTTTGTCAAGGAACCAAGTCCTGGCTTTCCGGGTGATTTGATGCTTGGTGGGGTGACAAACCCTTGCTAGGTATGGGCTCTGGCTGGATTTGAGGATCCACTGTTGCAAATTCTTGCTGATTATAACAATCTAGTAATAGTCCAGTCTTCGAATTATACGCGTGGTGTTTTATTGGTGTTCAGATACAGCATAGCCAATGGCATGTTGTGCCAGAATTAGTGAAACAAAAAGCTGACACGTGTTTCAACCAAAGTCTTTCTCAAGGCAGAGGTGGAGTGGCAGCAGGCTTGTGGTAGAGCTGGTAGCTGGTCAGCCCAGGTTAGGGTGCCAGATGATGGCTTGTAGGCCTTGTCTGTTGCCGGGATCGGCGTTGCCTTCCATGCATGCCTAATTGGTTGCACCCCCACCCTCCCGGGTGCTAATAACACTTAAGATGCTTACTTCATTATAGATACCCAGATAATACGCCATGACGCAGTAAGAAATTACTAGACTGTCTGCACCCAAATGCCAGTCTAGACAGGTAATAACACTTATCATGCTTACTAGATGCCCTGTTAAAATGTCATGCACATAACAAAATGACTAGAGTCGCTGTACCAAAATGTCTAGTCACTAGTAACTCATATCATGCCCGCTTTATCATGTATGCCCATCATGTCATAAGCACCCCCTTCTGCTCAACCCTCCTGACACATCCCCTCTCCCTCCCACTCTCCTCCTCCAACCACAATATCAGCCCCTTCGACCAGCATTACCTCCATATCACTCCTCCTCATCCCAGTACTTACATATGAGGCAAGGTGCTTAATAGGAAAGTACTGGGATGAAGAAGAGTAGAGCTAGGAGTAATGAAGATACCAGTGAGTAAACTAGGTATTGAACAGAAGCACACCATTCACATGCTCATTTACACTGTATCCATCCTCCATTCAGTCACACACCCAGCTACCCATACATCATGCACTCACTCACACACATTACATAATATGCATG
Source organism: Ambystoma mexicanum (assembly GCF_040938575.1). Classification (NCBI taxonomy): domain Eukaryota; kingdom Metazoa; phylum Chordata; class Amphibia; order Caudata; family Ambystomatidae; genus Ambystoma; species Ambystoma mexicanum. The sequence goes on along the minus strand of NC_090937.1, from coordinate 734,563,311 downwards.
CACACACACTTGTGTGCACGCCCACACAATTGCAAAAAGGATACATATTCTTACCTTACCTAACACGCCTATCTACCCATACACCATGATCTCACTCACACACATTACATAATATACATATACATACACACACATACCCTTTAATGCACACATGCACACAAATGTACAAGCAAAAACACTATCTTACCTTTTTCAAAATCCATTGTTGCTGTGGGGAACTCCTCAGCAGGTGGGCCAGGACTTTCTATCACCCATACTCCATGCATGCAAGGAAACAGCTCTGATTCCTGTAATCCGCAGTGCAGAGGAGCCAGAGCGTTCCATATCCTGTAGGTGGTGGGGGGTTAATGTTTTAAGTCATTCTGACTTCAAAAAGCAATTATTTTCATTACGGTTTCCATAATGGCAATAATTTCTTTGTGAAGTCAGACTGACTTAATAAAGAAATTCATGTAAAGAGTGCTCTCGCCTGTAAGCCCTCTTTACTTTTTGTTTCTCTCTGCCCCTGCAACCCTTAACCAGGGATAGCAGAGGCAGAGCCAGGGGTCGCACAACGGTTACTAGCGGTTGCTCGTCCCTCTTTCATTTTAATGACGGCGGTCTTTCATTTTGGTAATTCTTTTTCTCCAACGAGAAACGCTCCCGTCAGACAAAAAAAAGAAAACTTTCCGCACCTCAGGAAATACCGGGGTGCGAATGGCTTTCACACCCATTCCCAACCAAGTCGGACACGCCGTTTAACGACCCGCAGCTCGGGCCTACAAATATCGGGCTGACGGGCCGTGAAATGGCATGTTGCCCCAGTGGCAGTGAGTGAAAGCCATATGTATGGCCTGGGCAAGGAAAGGAATGACCAACATTGTAGTGTGGCAGCTTTTGTCTCCTTGATATTCTCATACTAACAGAAGGGCTGATCCTAACTCCGATGGAAACTGGGGTCGGAAACAAAAACTAAACCAGAAATGTTCCCAACAGAAATAATTTCTAATGTTAAATGAAAGGAAATTGTGACTAGACCGTAATAGGTTGTTCCACGGGAAACGAATTAGTGGATAAGTCGCTAATAGCTAATGCAGTTTCAAGAATAACACTGCCTGTCACAAATAACATAGATCAGTCAGTATTCATCATAATTGACAGAAAAATAATGTATTCTCAACATGAACCAAGAGATACATACTTACTTTTCATTAAACAAATGGAAATGACAAATTAAAAATATAATGACACTAGAAACAGAAATAAGACAAAATCACAACAAATGAGTGCAAGAGCTAGCAGGGGAGATGGCCCGGTATATGGCAGTAAAGAAATTGGACACCATAAACTAATTAACAGAGTCTAAATACGCCTACAATTAGAACAGGCTAAAAAAGTAGTTACGCAATCAACACTACTGAATTCATTACAGTATCAGGATCCTAAACCCTACAGTTCAATCAGCCTATACAGGAGTTAGCCAATCAGCAATACTGAACGCATTGCAGGATTAGGGTTGAAGTAGAGGCGACATTGATGTAGATGCTACGTTTCGGTGGAATCAATGAAATGGCCACCTACGTCAGGACCATAGAGTCAAAACCCCGAGAGAGAAACAAGGCAATTACACATGTAACTAAAAAAAGGGGAACATGTTCTCAAAACCTACTGTACAAAAGATTGCCAGCTCTCACCAAGGGGAGAGCACTCTGTGTAGTGACAAACCACTGTCAAGAGATCAGGTCTGAGGAGATACTTTGCTTCAAATTAAGTGAAACACCAGCATCGATATCTGTGGGAAGAAGAGGACATCTGCTGTGAGCTAGCTAACCCGAGCCGGCTGCCTACAGTAGCTAAAATTGTTAATCAGGAGCACACCAATAACCAAAGTGACCTACCTTAGTGCGCATAGTCAGGACACATTTGAAATAAGATCTGCGTAATTCCATGCCAGTCAAGCGGGAGTGAAGGAGAGGTGTTGTAAGCTGTAGAAAGAGAACAGATGCGGTAAATTCATTAATGCAACTAAATAATGACTAAATAAGCATATAAGACTTAGCTATAGAAACCATGCGAGCTCGGATGGAGCAGTATTGATGAACACAGAGTGCTGTATGTTGGTGGCTGACATCCAGTCAGCCACCAACAGATTTGGTGAATGAGGCATGAGCCATACCATAAACAAGAAGTATCCATTTTTAACAAGAATGGTTTACGAGGAAATTTGAGGCCAAGTGCTCTCCTAGCTATTAGATGGCAAAACATGTACAAATGCAGAGAATAGGAAAATGACGTAGAAAACCTTGCACAAGGAAGACCCTGTAGGCTAAAAAGTGGAATTAACTGAGCATTCAGGCCTGCCAGGTGGGACTGCATCTTGTGTATCCAGCGTGCTTGTTTTTGTAATGAAGCAGGTTGGACATTAGATGAAGGTTTGACTAGCTTGTCTTGGGAGGATAGCTCAGAGGCAACGTGCTCGCCTTGGAAGCAAAATGACACAGAGCAACACAGGTTCGAACCTCTGGGTAATAAGCGTGTTATAAATAACCAATCATATACCTATCATATAATACAGGAACAACCAAGTGAAATCGTCTGGAGAGTGTTGACATTCCCAAAAATTGGAGACCAGGGGTGCTGATATGTTTTTGCAACGAATTCCCAAGTGATGTTTTGAGATGCGGACGTGAGCTGACCTCATGGTTTGGCCCACATGTCTGAGGCCACACGGCACTCGATACAGTACACTCCTTGTCTCCAACCATGAACGTCTTCGTTTTCTTAGTAAATTTGCACACTGCACAAGAACCACATGGAAAATGGCCTCTAATAGGGTGCAGGTCACAAAGCGTTGTTCTACAGTACTCTTGCTTGAACTGGGAGTGTACGAGGTGTTCCCTCAAGTTTCCTGACCGTTTTAAAGCAAACATGGGAATAGGTTTGCATGGCAGGCTCAGTTGAATCAATTGCCAATACTTTCTGATTGTTCATTTTAAATCCGAAGTCTTTGGATAGTGGGTAAACACACCAGCACATGTATTGTGTGAGCTAGAGGAGGCCTTTGGGCTAAGCAATGTCTCCATAGGTGTATAACGAGCTCGTTTCTCGGAGTGACTAACACGTTTCTTGCAATACCCTGTAGCCCTTGAACCTATCATATCATATCATATGCTCTACTGTATGTTTGTCACTGTTGGAGCAGCACTGAAATGTACTTGCCTTCCCTGTTTACATGCGCAGACAGCACAGAGTGGGTCTCATCACAAGTTGGACGGTATCTGGGAGGTAATACTGGCCAACTATATTAGCGTTATTGCCCACCGGTCTAGCGGTATTACCACTGGATCGCAGTTTGGTGGCTAACTGTAAGTCCCTATTTCATTGGAACCAATGAGGAATTTTCGGCGCAATTAATGGGCACTAATACCGCCGTCGATAATTATGCCAGAAAATTGACTTTGATGGGACTCGTGATGGGGCCAGCCCTTAAATGCGATGGTAACACCTTTACCGCCGCATTTAAGGACTAGAGCCCAACTCGTGACGAGGCCCAGTGTCATGCAACCACTACAGAGTGTCATTTAACCAGAACAAGAGTCATTATTGATATGTGAATTCATTGTAAATGCAAGCAGTGACACTCACTCCTTGCAACTTATGTTGAGCTCCAAAATGCAAAGAGAAGTCTTTTGAGGTTCCCCTTTCAAATATGATACTTTCTCATTTGTGTTACCTTCACTAATAATGTGGCCTACATCTTCCTGAAGATGCTTGTATTGCTCTTCTAAATGCAGGCCCATACCACATTTTGACATGCAGGAGTCTGTTCTGATACATTCGGGTTTCACCATCACCGTCTTGTGGCCAATGCTGGATTTGACTTTTATGGACTTCATTGACTCACAGTGTGTCACCCTTTCTCATGGTGGCCCCGAATCATGTTGTTCCCATCTTCATCTTGTATCCTGGCTTGCAACATTTTGTGTTACTATGGACTTCTGCAATTGTATTCGCTCTCCCCTCTTGCTTCTCCACTCTTTTTGACTGCTTACTCTCTGTTCTCTCCTCCTCCCCCTTTCTCCCTATTCCCATCTCCTCCCCTCCTCCCCTTACTTTCTTCTATGCACGCACTCTATCAGAACTGTCCCTGTGCCTAGTATGATAGCAACCTCGTCTGTGTCCTCCCCCTCCCCTTGCTTGTCCCCCCACTGCCAGCACTATCTGAAATGTCGTCAGGCCTAGTACGATAGTCGCTTGCTTTGTTCCTCCCCTCCCTTTCTGCACCCCTCTCCCTCACCTTTTGTTTTCTCCAGCTCTACCACAAATGTTGTCAGGCCTAGAACGGTAGTATAGATGGAATTAGAAGACACAGGACGATATCTAACTCTTAATTAAGAGAAGGAAAGAGCATAGTGTGTCACACTTTTACAAACCCTCATAATAAAAGTGCCTACCTTTATTAAGACGGGTACTGTGCCAGTAAAGGAGTATTTTCATTAGTGTTTCACTGTGCAAAATGAGACAATAATGGCACATATTGGAATTAAACAAATGAGTGGCAAGACAGAATGTGGCAAAGCAAGATAAGGAACATATAGGAAGGGTCAATATTCAGTGACGAGATAAACTGCACTACGGCAGCTTTCACGGGGAGACATGCCTGGGCGGAAGTTGTGGAACTCCGTGAATCCTAATCCAGTAGGGTGACTGGGGGTGCTCACTTTCTCCCCAAGTTCGTGGCGGTTTTACTGGCACAAAAGGTCTGCCTGGCAGGAAACTTGCACCAGGCTGATGACTGTCTGCATAGGAAAGTCATCCCCTATATAATACAGAGGGGGGAGGCCACACGAATATGGCAATGTGGCCAAAGTGGTAGTAAAATAGTTACTAACAGTTCACTGCACCACCATATTCCGTGTTGGGAGGAGATTTGGAGGAAAATGTGTCAGGACTTGGATGGAGGTTTGTCCTCCAGATGACCTGGAAAACATAGAGGATTTACTGTGGGCAGAATGACATCCCTCACAGTAATCCTCCAACTCCCCCGCAGAGTCCTGTGGGACTCTATGACTGTGGTTTAACTCCACCGACCCGCCATTCATAATCTCGAGAACATCCACCAACCACGCGTGTCAGTATTGGTATTCAAGTTTGGCAGTATGTGCTCTGGAATGACCCTCTAAATTTCCTTCATTGTGAGCTTCAAATCCCCCAGACCATGAGTGCCGGGATCACGTTATCATGGAGTCCAACAGGACGCCTTTGAGGATTTGGAGAAATTACCACATGTGGTAATTCCTCTATAGTAAATCCTCCATTTTTTTGAGGTAATTTGCAGGACAAACTTCTAGCCATGTGCTGGAGGTTATTCCTCCATATCGCCTCCAAACTAGAATATGGTGGTGTGGTAAAATGTCAGTAAAGTGGCAGTAAATCTGTTACTGCCACTTTGTACCGCACTAGCAGGCTCTCATTGAGGCCCAGAGTTTCCCATCCAGTCATTTGCTAGTGGCTGTGTGGTGAGGAGGAAGGACTGGAGTGCATGCTCGCCGGCTTCCTCAATGAGTTGGAGCCTCTGTAATGGTCTAAAAGTCCCAAGAACATTTTAAAAATTCTCTTTTGTACAGGTGAGGTGACAGTGGCCTGGAGCAAGGCAACTTAGTACCTCCTACTCAGGGGCCAGGTCCTAAAATGAAAAGTGGAGAGACTCATTACCATACCAATTGAATGCGGTTTCACCAGAAATTAGCATATCAAGGTGTTCTCTGAAAAAAGTGGGGGGACTCGGTCCACACGTGTGTACCATAAACTTGAGCCCTGTGACCCAACAAAGAATGGTCCACCCAGGCACCTCAAGTGCAATGAGAGGCAGTGGTCGAAGTGGGCGGGAGCGTTTGACAGCGGTGCTCCTCCACTTTTATTTTTTATGTTTTACTGTTCCTAGACTTTTATTTTAAAAAGAAACCGTTCCGTTTAAAATAAATCTGTAGGAAGAAGTTGAAACTTGTACTTAACATTCCCGTAAACACTAGGTGCGTTTGTTTGGGGGGTTGTATTGTGCGTGGGAGGGGGCGTGGTGATGGGATTTGTGGGGGGTGAGAGGCCTGCAGGGGACATAGTTCCACTTCTTCTTTTCGTACTCTTCGACCACAGATGACAGGAAAGATAATAGAACCCATTTTAAGTGCTTTTAAGTGGGCACCTGCTAAAAACTGACGTGATGGTCGGATGAGGAACTGGGTAATCAGATTTCCTTCCGTGTATTCAGCTTTAAGGCAAGCAATTACGATTACTTTAGCCAAGCGGAAGAGAGCATGTCATTGTGTCCCACATAGCACATATATGGAAAGACTCGGGGACACGTTCTAAGTTTAGACACGTTCTTGTGATTAATAATGAATTCATTGCCAGCCGTTATAAGGAACTGCAGGAGTGAACGGAGCTAATGGCTAAAAAATGGTCGCAGGACGAGTACCTCAAGGGGGCAGTACAGTGACAATATTAATTAAAGTGTTTTCCGAAAATGACATGCTGCGAACACTTGTCTGTGAAGATGGCATGAAAAGTGAAAAAGTGGCAAGCAGGGTGAAAACTGTCTAACGCATCAGTCCACAATAGTTAAGAGGACTTGAGTGTAGTGAATCTCAGGCGTAGTCAGAGGCAACAATGAAGGATAAAAAACACGAGCAGGCAATGTTACACAGCAAAACAAAGCATACAAAGGACTGGATTGCATGAAACTAGACGGCTTGTGTGCAGAGAGAACGTAGGCTTTTCCTATGTCTTACGTACTGATTAGGCTAAACTTAGAATTATGTGTCTAGTCTACAAACAAAGGCCTTGCAAACCTCTGGCCAATGCCAATAGAGAGAAGTGAAAAAAAGAAATCACCAGCTGATGGTATTAAAACAAGACTCAGGGAGCCTCGTGTGTTTAAAGGAGGGGTTCGGGTTGGGGGGCGGGGGGCCATTGCTATCAAGAAGAAGGCGCTGGTGCAGCACACCATGCCACCTTTGCCTCTCCAAGCTCTGAAGCATGCCATGGTGGCAGCATTAGGTTTGATCACATCGTGTTGAGTTACAAGACTCTTGCAGTTCTCCTCTGCTGGTAGCGAAAGAGCTGCACTGGTTATACCACTGTTATGTCTTCGACGGATTTGCGCATGCGCGAGCCTCGTTCTGGCCACGCATGCGCATTGGAAATAAAGACGGTCTGTGTGGCAGATGCCGCCGGGACCCTGGAACGTACGGAAGTGTGTGTATGAGTCTTATTGCATGCATGTGCGCGGATGCCAGTACAGGGCGGCCCGAGGCACGGGAAACCCCATCACATTGGCGACGAGTCGGGACACAGGGTGAGAAACGCTTGGCACGTGTAAACGTGTCGTTATGGGTATTTCTTCTTCACGTGCATTACGAATCTCACACGAGTGATGGCGGCCATTTTGTTTTTGATGTTGAAGGCGGTTGCGGCCCGCAAGGGTGCTCGTGCGCTGCCTAAACACTGAGGTAAACAACCCCTTAATTTTTGGACACCCTGCAATTTTCCTCAAGAGGGAGGATTGCACTTTTACCTGAGCTAACAGAATTTGACACCTCAGGTCCACCGTCAAAACTGGGTCCAAGATGGCTTCTATGGATCATGAAACTTGATATGTTTTTCGCTGCCACTGGGGAGACGGACGATGATGCCAAAGTGGCCACGCTGCTATACTCAGCGGGCACAGACGTACTGCGCATTTACGAATCTCTCTCCTTATCCGTAGTGAACTATGATGCTGTCAAAACCGTGCTCAAGGATCATTTCATCCCCTTTACCAACGTTGACTTTAACAGGTTTGTCATGTGTGGGGAGAAGCAGCATGAGGATGAGTCATTAGATCAGTTTTGTGCACGTTTGAGACAGCTAGCCACCACGTGCAGATGGACGGATGCGGAGTTAATGATCTGCGATCAACTGATTCAGGGTTGCAGTTCAGGCAAGCTGAGGAGGCAGGTCCTGAGGGAGCCTGGCATGTTGCTAGCGCAGATTCTGGACAGTGGAAGGGTGTACGAACTCGCCGAAAGTAGAGGAGCTAAGATGGATGCGGCCACACGCCCAGGCAAGCATGAGGACACTTTTGCTGTCGGGAAACAACCCCAGACGAAGCCCAGGTGGAGCCAGAAAAGGCAGCAATCAACAAAACCGCAAGGTAGCCCCACCATTTGCCAGTATTGTGGGTATGACTTGCCGCATTCGGAAGACTGTCCAGCTAAGACGAGAGTCTGCGGAAGATGCAACATGCCAGAGCACTATGCCAGGATGTGCAGAGCTGCTGCCCCGGTTGCCACGCAGAGAGGACCTGCTAGGCTGAACGGCGGGTTAGGAGACAACGCAGCGTCGCTGCCATCGAACAGGATGTCCAAAGACTTAACATCGCAGAAGAGGAGGAGGAAGACGAAGAAGTCTTTTTCATCTCAAACTTGGCCACCGGGGCCACCGGGACCAAGAAACGCAGACAACCAACGTGCGTTGTAGACATTCAAGGGGTCCCTACACAGGTACTAATAGACACAGGGGCCTCGGTGTGCGTGCTGGCCACTGAACATTATGAGGCCATACCAGGTCCCCCTCCGTTGGACAAATCAAGAGCAAAAATGTTTACATTTGGTGGTGATGATCCCCTACCCATCAAAGGGGTGTTTGTAGCTCCTGTAGCCCGAGGAGACAAGGTGATAAAAGCAAGGTTTTTCGTCACTGATGTCAGCCCACGGTCACTGTTGAGTTGTGCGGCCTCGGAAGCATTGGACCTGGTTCACTTTGCACTTGCTGACTGAAATCGGAGCCAGTGTGACTACACATAGATAAGACGATCCGCCCTACGGTGCTGAAGCACCGACGAATCCCGTTTCACCTTAGATCTCAGGTTGAAGACGAGCTCAAAGCACTAATCAGTATGGACATTATTGAAAGGGTGGAGGGGCCGACTCCTTGGGTCTCGCCAATCGTGGTGGCGCCCAAACCTAAACAACCGGGCAAGGTACGCATCTGTGTGGATATGCTGCTGCCCAATGCAGCCATTAAGCGTGAATGCCACCTGACCCCCACTATAGATGACATCTGCAGCGAACTGCAGGGGGCCAGGATATTCTCCAAACCGGATCTAAGGGCAGGGTATCACCAACTAGAACTGCATGCAGACTCGAGGTACATTACCACCTTTACCACGCACGGGGGTCTGTACCAATTCAAACGCCTCAACTTTGGGATATCCTCCACCGCAGAGGTCTTTCAGAATACCATCAGGGGCGCTCTGGCAGGTCTAAGGGGAGTAATCAATATGAGTGACGATATTCTGGTTTTCGCCACATCACATGCCGAGCACATGAAGCGTCTAGAGGCAACCTTGCAGAGACTCAAAGACCTTGGACTCACCTTGCATCGTGAAAAATGCAAATTCTTTAAGGATCGCATTGGGTCCTTTGGGTTTGTGTTTCACGAGAACGGTGTATCCTCGGATCCGGAGAAAGTCAGAGACATCCGCAAGGCCACAAGCCCCCAGTCGCCGACAGAAGTCTGCAGCTCTCTGGGGATGGTAAATTATTGCGGCCGATTCATCAAGGTGCTGGCATCCCTCTCTGAACCCCTCCGGGCCCTCACGAAAAATGACGCTGCCTGGGTCTGGGGCACAAGAGAACAAGAAACGTTCAATTCCATCAAGAAGGCGCTGTCCGATCAGGACACAGTGGCGTACTTTGACCCCTCAGCCAAATCTGAGATCGTCGTGGATGCAAGTCCTGTGGGCCTAGGGGCTGTCCTAATTCAAGAAGACCCGAGAGGCGAAATGTTACCCATCGCATATGCAAGCAAAGCCCTCACAGAAACTGAAAGACGCTACTCACATATTGAGAGGGAAGCCCTGGCCATCCTGTGGGGCTGCAGGCATTTTAGATTGTATATTCTTGGGAAACCCGTAACTGTCATAACGGATCACAAGCCACTTCTTCCAATCCTTGCGGGCGTGTCGTCTAAACCACCCCCCAGAATTGAGCGCTGGATGCTCACCCTCATTGAATATGGGGTCAAGTTAGTGTACCGGCCAGGAACAAACAATCCTGCAGACTATTTGTCCCGCCACCCCAACGAGAAAAGGGAACATGGCCAGGGAGAAGTAGTAGAATGCCAAGATTTTATCCACAATATTGTGGAATGTGCCATGCCGGTGGCGTTGGACAGAATTGTAGTGGCACAAGAGTCGGCGAATGACGAGGTGTTCAAGATTATCGAAACTGCAATTCAGAGCGGGGAGTGGAGAGACATCCTGCAAAACAATACAAGGAGAGAAAACAGAGCCCAGAGGAACCTTCAGCAGCGAGCCCTCTAGAAAGGGCAATTAAATCAATGGAACGGAGTGAGAAGCCGTGGGGTACAGTCCACACAGATTTTGGATCCACCGGAAGGGGTATGTACTTTTTCGTAGTAGTGGACCAGTGGTCGAGGTACCCAGAGGTAGAACTCGTGGACTCAACAGCCAGCGACCATACCATCCTGGCCTTAGAAAAAAATTTTGCCACGCATAACCTCCCTGAAATCTTCTGCTCGGACAACGGGCCGCCCTTCACTGGGAACCTATTTGCTCAATATATGAGAGAAAAGGGAATACGGCACCGGAAAGTGTTGCCACTCAGGCCTCGGGCAAATGGAGAGGCCGAAAGGCTCATGAGGATGCTCAACAAGGTATTCCGCATAGCGGCGAACAGTCCATCGAAGTAGCTCCAGCAGAGGCTCTGTTTGGGTGCTGCCTGAGAGGGCTCCTCCCCGAAGTGGATGGGCGTGAGCCGGGTGTTATAGACAATGACAGAGTGAGGGAAGATCGAGAAGCACACAACGCTAAGGAGACTGAAAGGAGAAGAATGCAAGACAAGGAGATAGTTGTAGGAGACTCGGTGCTGGTAAGCAACCGCAGGCCAGAAGGAAAGCTGTCATTGCCGTACGAACCACAACCGTGGGCCGTCACCCATGTTAAGGGATCCATGATTACCACAGCGAATGCAAGAGGAACTATCACCCGCAACCATTTTTTCAAAATAATTGACAACCGTCCCCGTAATGTCGACCCAGCAGCGCCTGCACGACCAGAGGATGATGATGAAGTCCCTGAAGATTACCCACCCATGGATCAGACACCGGCAGTCGGGACCCCACCACCCATCCCGCATGTGGAATGGAGGTACCCTGCGCGACAAGACCGCGCTATACCTGTTCGCCTCAAGGGCTACGTCCTAGACTCTGGAGACTGAACAGGTGACTGTTCCAGGCCAATGATCCACTGTTAAAAATGTTAATGCTATTTTCTGAGTATGATTTAGTTGTAAGTTATTGCACTATTTTGTTTAAAGAAAAAAAGGGATGTTATGTCTTCGACGGATGTGCGCATGCGCAAGCATTGTTCTGGCCACGCATACACGTTAGACAGTCCGTGTGGCAGATGCCGCCGGGACCCTGGAACGTACAGACGTGTGTGTATGAGTCTTATTGCATGCATGCGCGCGGATGCCAGTACAGGTCGGCCCGAAGCATGGGAAACCCCATCACAACCACTATGATAACACCACGGCTACGTTGAGAAGAACACGTCCATTAGAACAGGCAAAAAAAGTAGTTAGGCAATCAACACTACTGAATTCATTACAGTATCAGAGTATTAAACCCTAAAGTTAAATCAGGCTATACAAGTAGTTAGCCAATCAACAATACTGAACGCATTGCAGGATTAGGGTTGACTTAGAGGCGACTTTCACATAGATGCTACGTTTCAGAAGAATCATTGAAATGGCCACCTACGTCAGGACCATAGAGTCAAAACCATGAGAGAGAAGTAAGACAAATACACATGTAACTAAAAAGAGGGGAACATTTTCTCAAAAGCTACTGTACAAAAGATTGCCAGCTCTCACCAAGGTGAGAGCACTCACCGCAGGTCTGTGTAGTGGCTAACCACTGTCAAGAGAGCAGGTCAACTGAGTGCGAATGTTCAGGTGTTGCCCTTGATTTGCCAGAAGCTAACAGGGATAGAGCTCCAAAGTCAACGTGCCAGATAAGGCAAGGTGCGGCTGCAGTTCCAGCCGGAGTCTTGCGCATCGAGAGTTCATGTCATGCAAGGCCAACCAGCTTCCAGGCCTGGATTTGGGGTGGTGAGAAAGCTTCATGGCAAGGAACGGGGTCCACAGTATTAAGGGCATCACGCTTCATGCTGAGAATGCCAAGGGGATGCCTGAATGACCCAGGAAGCCGTTTTGGTGCATGATGTGTCAGGGTAACATGATCCCTAGGACCTATGCATTGATGGCCTCGCATATACCATGACCGCTGAGGATGCACATGGCTAAAGATATGGCCAATCATGTAGAAACTTTTGTTAAGCACATATTTGGCCATTCCTTAACAACTGAGGACAGTGGGTTTTCTTTTGCTCTCATGAGTGGCTTTTAAGAATGGATAGGAGGGGGCATGGCTTAGCGCCGTAGCGGGATGGACGCCTAGCGAGAGAGCTCCTGCTCTGAAATATTTTCATACACCGTTCCCTGGGTATCCTACATAAAACAATACTTTAACACGTACTGCTAGAACGCTTTATATCCCTGGTGGTCCGTGGGGCACCTCTCCCAAGAGTCGCGCTGATATTAAGAAGAGAGGCCTATGAGGTGGGATGGGCCTGCAAAGCCGGGAAATGCTGTGACGCGTTACCTGACGTTTCCTGTCAGCTGGTCGAGTATGCGCTGGTGAAAGGACATGCTAATGTTATGGACACGCATTTGATATATAACACAGGCCCAGCACTGTTCATATTCAATGAATAAAGAGCTGTACAATGGATTTAAAGGTGCAGGAAGCATATAAATGTATGTAAATGGCAATTTATGGGTAAACATTTAATTTACAGCTCATTATACTACAATGTCGAAACACATCTACATTTTTGCACCGACTGTGTTGAAAACAAAATATATCCCTCACTTCATAATTATGTGAAGCAAGAAATAAATTCCTATATAATTGCAGGTGAAAATCATAAAAGCTACCTTTTTAAAATAAGGAACTGCTTTCTTCAATTAATGGATGGCCATGAGTGGCGCTGTTTTTCTTCAAGCCTTATACTTAAGTCTTGTGTTAGCTAACTCAACAAAGGCAGCAGTATACTGTATTACACCGCCTTTTAAAGGAGAAACATAAAACCAAGAAGGAAAGAAAAGGAAAGCGCATATGTTTTAAGCTTGTAATACATTTTTCAAATTTTGGTTGATCATCCAACACAATAATAACTGAAGAGTTTCAAGAATTTCAAACTATAATTCAAAGTCTAATAATTTTTTCTACGATAAATCTTGAAAATAGCAGAAACAAGAAATACCATCCTTACGAAAGGGATACATCTGTAAGTTAAGCTATCCCTAGTATCTATGAATGAAGTACTTATTCTTCAAATAAAGAGTGGAAATCTTATACTTGTCATTCTCATAATAGCATCCAAAAAAATTCTAGTCAAAGAGTCACCAAGCTCTACTCCTAACAAGAGACAGAAGAGCGAATCTCCAACGCCTAAAGAGGATTCACCAGATGATACAATGCAAGCCATACTTGATGAAATTAAAGCCCTGAGAACTTTCATGGAGGCAACTAACATGAAACTACAACAAATTGATGAGAAATGGTCTAGCTTTGAAACAAGAATCTCGGACGTTGAACAAAGAGTGAGCAATGCTGAAGATATTGCAGGAAAAGTTCAAGAACTTGAAACTACAGTTAAATCTCTACAAAAACACACCGAAAATCTTGGAAATCGCAATAGGAGGAGCAACTTGCGAATTGTTGGCCTACAGGAAGGTGCTGAAGGAAATGACCCAATCTCTTTTGTTAATACCCTTCTAGAGAAGCTTTTGGATATACCATCATCAATACAGCTGAATATTCAGAGGGCTCATTGAATTTGACCACGCAGAACCACATATTCAGCCAGTACCTCTAATAACGATCAATCTAGGGCAATGTTTTTGCACTATTGGATTATACACACATGCTCATGATAATGGAGAAAGCTAAACTATTGAAACATATTGCATGGAATGGTAACAGACTCTTCATCACTCAAGACATGTCTAATGCCACCGCCGCCAGGAGAAAAGAACTCCTAACCTTCAGACCAGCTCTCAAACAACTTAACGCAAGATATAGTATAGTACACCCGGCCATTCTTAAAGTAACTCTCAACGGACACACATCCTCATTTCAAGAACCTCTCACCCTAAGAAACTTCATTCAAAATAAGAGGAAAGAGGATATGGACACATCCAGACCCTTTACTTAAAGTTCTACTACCCAAGCAGTTATATTACCACAGATCCCAGCCATGATCTAATTTTTCTGAGCGGAGCGCTAGGTTTGTCATCTTCCTTGTGGCCCTTTCTCCCCCCTTTTCTCATTTATGCTCAGCATGAATTGGAGTGGCCGTTTCCTGTTAGCCACTACCGTTCTTCAAGTTCTCCTATACTCAAGTTGGATGTTTTTCATGCTGTTTTTGTTGGTCTCCCCGATGCCCTATCATGTCTTTCCTTATGTGTTCACACTGAGTGCTTATATGATACCCTTCTCTCTACAATTGATAATTCATATATTTTGGTTTACTATAACTCCTATGTTATCTTGCTTACCATATATTGCGTTTGGATATGTAAATTGTGTTAGATTTCTTAACAACCCAATGTAACAACGTGGAATGTTAAAGGGCTACATAACCCTGTAAAGAGACAGAAAGTCCTTTCTCACCTTAATAGAACCAAACCTTCCATTGCCTGTATTCAAGAGCCCCACCTTTCCAATTCAGAAGCTATCAAACTTAAGCGTCATTGGGTTGGTCAAGTCTTCTCAAGTGCAGACAATGGAAAGAAAAACGGTGTCATAATCTTAATAAATAAAAAGTTCAAATGTCAAATATTAGCAAATGAATCAGATGATGTAGGTAGATGGGTAATGGTCAAACTCCTTGTAGATTCCACTGAATTTATTGTTCTTAATGTATATGGACCTACCTCCTCAGATCCTTCTTTTTGGCTAAATCTCAAGAGCCATGTCTTGCTCTCTAATCCTAAAAAACTTGATCATATGTGGAGATTGTAATGAGATTGTAGATCTGTATTTAGACAGGAAATCTAGTGTTTGCTAGGAACCCACAAGATCCCATACACAATTCACCAACTTCATATCAAAGTTAGGCCTTATAGACACATGGCGTATCGCTCATCCCACAGATTCCAAATTCACGTTCTTCTCTAATCCCCATAAAACCTTATCTCGATTAGATTACATATTCATCTACCAGCCTCTCACAAATTGTTTAATTAATGCCAAGATAGACTGTATTGCAATCTCAGATCATGCTCTTGTCCATATGCAATTATCCTCTCTGCAAAAGTCATGGACCCCTAGAAGATGGAGATTTAGCTCAGCTCTGATATCATACAATATGATATGGCATTTATAGCGCGCCTATACACAAGTGTTTTGAGGTGCGACGAGGCAAGGGAGGGGGATAGAGGGAAGACAGACAATGATCCTACTAGGCCAGGTGTCATTCAGATCATGCAAGTGCATGGGAAGGGGAGGGAGGAATAGTGCATGGGGGAAGAGGGAGAGGACAGTGCAGTACAAGGGATAAGAAATAACAATAAGTAAAAGTATGGCCAGCCGGTGGAAAGTGCAGGATAAGTGCAGACATCAGGTGTCAAGTGCTGGTAGTGGGACTGTAGGGATACAGAAACAGTCCCCAAGTGCGGGGGTTGCCAGGAAGGCAATGCAGGAGTGCGACTGGAGGGGGCGGACCTGGGCCCGAGATCAGAGGGTGGCCAGGTAACCAGTGCAATTTCAATGTCAGCCAGGATGCGACTGGAGGGGAGGGACAACTTGGCCTGAGATCAGAGGGTGGCCAGGTAACCAATTTTAATCAGCTTAAAGATGAGGCATTTACTATCTTTATCACACAACAACATAACTATTACTTCTCAGAGAATCCTAGTCAAGAAACCTCAGTCCCAAATAACTGGGACTGCTATAAAGCAGTCCTTAGGGGACATGTTATTTCCTTCACAGCCAATAAAAAGAAAGAGTTCCAATCACAATCTGAAAATATTCTGAAAGAGCTTAAAGCTCTTAAATCTCAATGCACCAATTCAGCCACAATATCAAACGCTATCATTAAACTCAGATTTCAATATAATAAAATTGTCACTCAATATTCATGTGATAATCTTCTTAAATATAGAGCAAAGATCTATCAGCTTTCTAATAGATCAAGTAAGTCCTTGGCATCCTACTTAAAACTTAAACAAGATAAAAACAGAATTGCAGTCATGAAGGATAGGTGTAAGGAAATTTACAGATAAGGAAATCCTAAAAACTTTCCAGACTTCTATAAAGAATTATATTCTTCAGAAATATCTCCTAATGATGACCTTATCAAAAATGTCTTGAGTCGGCTCCTCGTTCTTCATATCCATCAGTGAATCTTCAATCACTTAACGCCCCTACATCTTTAAGTGAAATTCAGAAAGCTTTAAATAATCTTAAGAAAAGTAAAGCCCCAGGGCCAAACGGTTTTTCTAGTGATTTCTATGCACATTTCGCTAATATCTTAGCACCTAGGCTTAATGAGCTGTTCTCTCAATTTATTACAAATGGCGAAGCGCAAGGATCATTTTTAGAAGCAATGCTGATAGTATTCCCCAAAGCCGGTAATGATCCTGAACTCCCCCAAAGCTACAGGCCAATTTCCCTCATTAATACAGACTGCAAAGTCTTTGCGAAAATACTAGCCAATAGACTTTTGTCCATAAAGCCCAAACTAATAAAACCAGACCAGGTTGGCTATATCAAAGGCAGGCTCTCTTCTCCCAGTATAAGACTAATTCTAAATTCTATAGATTATATAAAAAATTCCAATGTCCCATATGCTGCGGTTGCCCTTGATGCTGAGAAAGCATTTGATCACGTTGAATGGAAATGTATGTTTAATGCCCTCAAATGGCATGGTCTGGAAGCCCCTTTCCTTAATATGGTATAAGTTCTCTATTCTAATCCGCAAACTTCAATTTGTATCAATGGACATATATCCCCATTCTTTCCCCTTTTTAGCGGAACTCATCAAGGTTGCCCCCTCTCTATGCTCCTATTTATTCTAGCACTAGAACCTTTTCTGGAGAGAATTAGACAGAATGCCAATATTAAGGGTATAAACTGTAAGAATGTACAAATCAAGCTAGCAGCTTATGCCAATGACATTTTATTATTGCTTAAAGATCCAAACTGCTCCTTGCCACACATCTTAGATTTATTTCTAAATTTACAGCCGTATCAGGATATAAATTGAACACAGAGAAGTCAGACATCCTCCCCCTCAATGTACACTGTATTAGAGATCACATTGTGACTACATGTATGATATGGTGTCCAAATGGTTTCAAATATTTTGGCGTTCATATTTTATCATCTATCAAAGACATTATCAAAGATAACACCACCTCCCTTTTATTGAAAATACAAGAAATGACCGACTCCTGGTCTCCTCTCTATCTTTCATGGGGGGGTAGGTTAGAGTCTAATAAAATTATGATAATGCCTATCATCCTTTATCTTTTACATATGTTACCAATTTCTCTGTTTCTCTGCACGCACACTTCTACAAAGCCATTGACTCCTGTCTAACCAAATTCCTCTGGAAGAAAAAGAAACACAGATTATCCCTCCATAAACTCAAATTATCGTGGAAAATGAGTGGAGTTGGATTTCCTGACTATAGGAAATATCATATTGCCTTTGTCTTAAAGCAGGCTCAGCTATGGTTTGCACGAGAATTTTGTAATGGTGAACCCCGATGGTTATGTCTTGAGAGAGCGATGACATCCCCTCTTAGCTTAGCTGACTGCTTCCACATCAAGGTAAAAACAAAATATATCAAGTGCACAACTACTATTTTATCGACACTCTACATAAGAAAATTCCTGTTCCCCTCAATCAATAAGTCAAATTAATGTATTTCATCTTATATTTGTTTTAATCCTCTAATCAATAATAGGCAACTTTTTTGGAGGCCATGGCTCTCTCGAAACATTACATTTCTTGATCAGTTGATCATTCAGGGTACACCTATTGACTTTACAGTACTTGTAGATAGATTCAATGTTCCTCGCTCATTTTTGCAACAATTTTTATCCATTATTAATGCTATTGCTATGACTCTCATATGAGTACTCATCCAAATGCGGAAAGACTACAATCCCTCTACAAATTGACATCCGCTGCTGCATCATATTATAAAACTCTTTGTCAGGACTTACCTTCTAACATTTTACAAGACTGATTTTCAGCTTTGCAACAAGACTATGCACCTTCAACTAACCAACTTGAATGGCCCGAAGTCTGCAATCATATATCCAAAGTCACGCCATTGGCAAGTATAATGCAAACAATGTTCTTTTTTCATCATAGAATTTTCATCACTCCAGAAAATCTTTTTAAATATGGACTCTTACTAAATGACAAATGCTGGGCTGTCATCACTCCCCAGGATCCTTTAAGCACATAGTCCTAGATTGCAAATTTGTCTCAATGTTCTGGACAGAAGATTAGAAAGTAATTAAAAACATGTTTAATAGACTTCTGCCCCCAGATTCTTTTTGCTGGTAGTGCTATTGTTCCCGATATTACATGTAAATATAGTACATTTGTGTTTGATCTATTTATTATGTTAGCCATAAGAACAATTACTTCTAATTGGAAAAACTTGGATAAATGACATCGGAAACTATGGTGGAATGTGATATGTAATACTCACAGACTTGAAACTTGTAATGCCTCTTCTGTTTCTCTTTTGCGTAAACATGAGCTAAAATGGAAACCTTTTACTGAATTTCTTGCAAGATTATTAAGTGTTTAACCAACTCTTACTCTAACTTGTTATGCACTCTTCCTCTCTCCCTCCCCTCCCTCTTCTTGTAACATTCCTTTTGTGGGTGTCTTGTCTTGTATGACATGTCTTGTCCCCCTTACCTTTATTATCCTAAAAAACCACACTATTAGGTTTTAATAATTATACTTTCATACTAGGTTTTGCTATCGCATATCATAGAAACTAAACATAATATTACAACATCTTTGTGTTTTATATGGATATTCTTTATCAATTGTTTATATGCCAAGTATGATTTGAATCTAATAAAAATCCTTAAAACAAAATAAAAAGAATGGAGAGGAGGAAGAAACCTTTTTGAGCCACCAAGAAGATCTTGAGGTTTTCACCAATGGCTTAGGTGCAGATGTTGAAGGTTATTGTAAATATTGGATGATCTGGGGAGATAGGGTTTACCAGTCCAGATGTTGAGATCCCCGGGATGGCTACATGTTCTCCTGATGTTGTCTGTACAAAAGGCCAACCTCTAAAGGTTGTTGGAGGGAAAAATATGATCTTGCCATGTTTTTTCAGTGCAAAAGAAGGATGATTTCAAACTTTTTTAAACGATGATGGCAGGGCAACGAAGAAAGGTGTCAATGGAGAGCGAGGGAGACAGAAGACATTTTTTAATACATTGAACTAACTGTCCCTGCCTTTGTGCAAAAGATTTACAGCTCCTGAAATGATTTACTTAAACAAAAGGCTACTGTGGCCAATAGGCATGCTAGTGAGGAGAGAGGCTCACGGTGATAGTTTGAGAAGAGCACAATCAAGGTTACCCCCAAAATTGATTCGGGTTTGTCTACTCTGGGTCTGGAGACGCTTCCTGTATAATCAAAGCTACTAGGGATTATGAGTCTGTCCCATCTATTCCATGCACACAGAGACACATGATAACTGGATGTATTGTGCATCCTACATTCATCTTATGAGTCGGTCCCATCTATTACATGCACACAGAGACACATGATATCTGATGTATTGTGCATCCTTCATTCATGTTCTTATGAGTCGGTCCCACTATTACATGCACACAGAGACACATGATATCTGATGTATTGTGCATCCTTCATTCATGTTCTTATGAGTCGGTCCCATCTATTACATGCAGACAGAGACAAATGATATCTGATGCTGTCAGACTCCAGTCTTCAGGCTCAGGAGTGGCACGAACCAACCATCCCCTCAGCAGTCTGGGCACTTGCAAGTCTGACCTTATTCAAGTTACCGAGACTCCAGCGGGAAAAGAGGGTTAGGGACTCGATGGTTGGATAGGTTCAATTGTAGGGTAACCGGTGAGAGGGTTAGGTGAGGGGAAGTGGACAGGGAGGGGAACATTGGATAAAACATTCAATCTACATTCACAAGAAACAGTGTATACATATACAGCAGTGAGTCATAGAAGATGGAAATAGACTTAGCTCTGGGGTGAGTACTGGCCTCCTGCCTGCATACTCTCTGGTCCGGTCGTAATCTGGAGCGTATTACCGCTGCAAGAGAGCATGGAGTTACAACCTTGTGTGTTACTTCACACACACACTCTGAACTTCACTGGCCAGCATGAGCATGCAAACGGTTAATCACACCCTATTGCGTATGCTACAGTTCAGAGCACTTTCTGTTAGTAGTTAGTTTGTGCACGGGTTAATTCGGTCAACCAACAACGCGGTGTCGCCGCGTGGGGCCCCGCACTGTACTGATGAAGCCACAGGGTCGATCCGCCTATAAACCAAGGAAGCGCGGTGTCGGCCGCATGTGGCGTGCAGCCGCTCGAGCACTCTGCTCTACAATATTTCCCCACGTAGCTATTGCCATGTAAACATCATGCACTACGCTCGGTTCGGGATTTCCCGCAGGGTTACACGCGCGATATGCCAGGTTCGCGGTGCAATGCCCGATCGTGACTTAGCTTTTGTTTGGCAAGGGGGTCAGTAAATGCGGGTGGAGTCCCCCTTGCGCGTGCCCCCAGCTGCCTTCCTGGACCTCCGTGGTGGCTTCACCAAGCGTTCTCCCCTTATCTCTGGAGTCCCCCCAGCACGAGCGCTACTTAGCTTTTCTTTGCGAGGGGCCAGAATGGGAGCTGGTTGGGGCGTGGCCCCTCGTGCTGATCCTCGACCTCGGAGCTCTTCCAAACACGTCTTCTCCTGCCGGGAGCTTAAGCACAAGCCCCGTGCCTGGGTTTTCTTTGTGCGCACGCGCGCGCAAGTCCCGCCCCTCTTGGGCTTGGTCTTGTAGTTCTGTGCCCAGGGGGATCTGGGTAATGAAGTCTTTGCTGCCATTCTCCTGCAAATGGGACATAACAGTCTCCTGTGAGGAAGTAGTCTGTTTCTAATGTTGCTAGCCCCTGCTAACCTTGGAGTCTTTAAGTTTTGGTCCCCCTCTGGGTCCATACTGGAAGGATTCATGTCTTGCCTCCTGGCAGTACTCCCCCCCCGCACAGAAGGATCTGGGTTTTGGTTTAGTTGGGTGATTTTGATGAAATTCCTTTATCAACCTGGCAGCATGCACATTACTCTCAGGCTCCCAGGATCGCTCCTCCGGACCATACCCCACCCAGTCTACCAGATAGTACAACCCATCCCGTTTTCGTTGGGAATTCAGAATGGCCTTCACCTCATACTCCGGATAACCTTCAACTAGAATGGGCAGGGGTCGCGTAGTACGGATGGAAGGATCAGCTGGTTTCAATAATGACACATGGAACGTGGGGTGTATTTTCATTTGACTGGGTAGGTTCAGCCTCACTGCCAATGGATTGATTATTGCGGTTATACTAAATGGCCCTAAGTACCGTGGTTGAAGCTTACGAGGACCCGGTAACTTAATGTTTCGCGTGGAGAACCAAACTCGATCGCCACATTTGTATTGGGGTCCCTTTCTACGCTTCTTGTCAGCGTACATTTTATAAGTACTCTTGGCCACTTCCAAATTTTGCTGTATTTTTGACCAGACTTGTTGTGCATGGGCATGTCGTCCAATTACAGTGGGTAGGTTGTCTTGTGGTGAGTTGATGGCCGTGGGCAATACCCTTGGATGATAACCGTATACCCCATAAAAAGGTGTATACTTTGTTGACATGTGCACCGTGTTATTGTAGGCAATCTCTGCTAACCACACGTACTGGACCCAGGATGACTCTGCACTTGTGGTGTAACAACGCAGATACTGCTCTAAGCCTTGATTCACCTTTTCCATCTGTCCGCCTGTCTCTGGGTGATAGCCAGAGGACAGACTCACATCCATTCCTATCAACTGGCAAAAAGCCCGCCAGAACTGCGAGGTGAATTGCGGACCACGATCGGTAATGACTCGTGTTGGTAATCCATGTAATCGTACTATGTTTTGCAAAAACAGTTCCGCTACTTCCCCTGCCGTGGGCACTCCCTCACATGGAATGAAGTGGCTCATTTTACTTAAGGAGTCGACTACCACTAAAATGGAAGTATAATCCTGAACTGGCGGCAAGTCCGTGATTAGGTCCATGGTAACTGTGTGCCATGGTGTGGGGGGAGTGGGTAAAGGTTGTAAGAAGCCTGCTGGCCCCTGATGACTTGCCTTTTGTCTGCCAGATATGTCACATTCAGCGACATATACCTGCACATCACGGTGGAGAGTCGGCCACCAGTAGTGCCGTGCGATATTCTGCTGAGTTTTGGCAACACCCGGATGACCAGCGGTTACTGCATCATGACACCATTGTAACAGCTCCTTTCTGAGCACCGCTGTGGGTAAATACAAGGCCTTATTATAATATGGAAGGCCATCAATGAGCGAATGCTTGGAACCTCTCGTGCTCCATTCTTGCAAGTCTCGGGCCGTCATAGCCTTTAAGACATCTTCAAAGATGTTTGGCCTCCCTATTACTCCTATGATGCGCGTGACTGGTATTATGGGCGACTGTTCAGTAGTTACTTTGGTTTCCGTCTCAGGATAACGGGATAATATGTCTGCCTTTTTATTGTCACTTCCAGGGCGATAAGTGATGAGGAAATCGAAATCAGCAAAGAACAAAGCCCAACGTAATTGTCGTGGACTAAGAGTCTTAGCAGTCTTAATAAATTGCAGATTCCGATGATCGGTAATTACCGTGATGTTATGATGTGCCCCCAGAAGATAATGCCGCCACTCCTCAAACGCAGTTTTAACTGCCAACAGTTCACGGTCGGCAATAGTATAGTGTGTCTCAGCCGGCAAAAGTTTTCGAGAATAATAAGCTACCGGATGTAACAACCCAGTCTGTGGGTCTTGTTGTGAGAGTACCGCTCCAATGGAAAAAGAGGAAGCATCAGTTTCCACAATGAATGCCTGAGCCAAGTCTGGATGCCGTAGAACAGGTGCCATGGTAAAGGCTTGCTTTAAACGTTGGAACCCCTGCTCAGCCGCACTATCCCACTGAAAGGATTTCCCTTTTTGAAGTAGTTTGGTAATGGGTGTCACCAACTCAGAAAAGCCCTTAATAAAACGCCTATAAAAATTGGCGAATCCGAGAAAGGCTTGGACCTCCCTGACAGTAGTGGGGGCGGGCCAGTCTAGCACAGCCTGTACCTTGCGCTGGTCCATTTGTACACCTTGAGGCGTCAGAAAATATCCCAAAATTCAACTGTGGTACAATGAAATTCACATTTTTCAATTTTGGCAAATAGGCGGTGTTCCCTTAGTCACTGGAGAACTGCCTTGACATGTTTTACATGCTCGTGTTGACTCGTAGAATAAATCAAGATATCGTCTATGTAGACTATGGCAAATACATCTAGGTAACCACGCAAGACCTCATTGAGGAAGTGCTGGAAGGCCGTGGGAGCATTACAAAGACCAAAGGGCATCACCTGATACTCATACAGGTCGAATTTGGTTCTGAAAGCGGTCTTCCACTCATCTCCAGCCCGTACTCGTACCAGGTGATAAGCCCCACGCAGATCCAGTTTGGTGTAAATGGTTGCCTTTCGTACCTGATCAAGTAACACCGGGATTAATGGTAATGGGTATCTGTTCTTGACTGTAATCCGATTAATGCTGCGATAATCTATACAAGTTCACAGATCTCTTGTCTTTTTCGGTATGAAGAAGAGGGGAGACGAAACTGGAGAATTAGAAGGTCTTATAAAACCGCTTTGCAAATTGGTGTCTATGTACTCCTTCAGGTGCCTTGTCTCGGCCTCAGTGAGTGCATACACCCGACTACACGGTAACACCGCCCCGGGTTCAAGGTCAATTCGACAATCGAACGACCTGTGGGGTGGCAAAGTTTCGGCGGACTGTTTACTGAATACATCAGCATAATCCTTATATTCAGAAGGTAGGGTACTCAAATCGACATCTTCTGTAGCTATTGCTCCCACACTAAAACCGGAATTCTGGCCAGTCTGTGATTCGTGCGTCATAGGAATACATTGCTTTATGCATTTCGGAGACGTGAAGGACACCTGCCCTGTTGACCAGACTACTTGAGGATCATGCCTACTAAGCCACGGGAGACCTAAAATTAGCCCGAACTGAGGTGCTGCGATAAGGTCAAACTGGATTTTCTCCACATGAGTTTGTTGGCAACACAACGTCAGAGTCTGAGTGCTGTTAGTTACAGGACCAGAACACAAAGCAGTCCCATCAACTGCCCTCACAACCTCGGGGGTCTCTTTTCGGCATAACGGGATTCCCAGTTTATGAGCATAGGTAATGTCGATAAAGTTTCCCGTGGCTCCTGAGTCCAAGAGGAGGGTTACAGGGATCTCATGACCCAAAAATCCCAAAACTCCAGACAGAGTAACATGCGGGGCAAAATTAATTAACCCGACCACAGGGGTAACTTCCATTACCTGGCACGACTGTCCTACCCCTACTACTGCCGAGCCGAGGTGTTTCCCTGAGACTTTGGTTTCGTAGGACATTCTTTCACGAAATGCCCCATGGTGCCGCAATATAAATATATTACGGCGGCGCTCTTTCTCCTCCTTAGAAAGGGGACCCTTAGTTGCGCCGATTTGCATCGGTTCATCCCCGGTTGATTTTTCAAATGAACCTGTGGGACGTGGGACTCGAGACTGATCCAAGCGAGCAATAGGTCGTGTGTCACCTCGTCTCTTGTCCCCTCAACGCTCGGTCTGACGATGGTCTAACCGCAAGGCCAAGTCCACCATTGCGGAACAATCCCTGGGCTGTGGGTCCACTTGGGCAATGAGGTCTTTTAGCTCATCTCTCAACCCCTGATAGAACAGAGACATCTGCTTCTCACGTGGTCACTGAGCTTCCGCTACTAAGCGATTAAACTGGGTCACATATGTGATCAATTCCCTATTTCCTTGACGTAAAGTTAAAAGTTCACGGTCTTTGCACATGGCTGCCGCCCTACGGTTAAAAATTTTACCAAACTCCCTTTGGAACTCCTCCCAATCATAGAGGATCCCATCATCCCTTTGCACCAGAGGGTTTGCCCAGGCGGCTGCATCACCAGACAAATAAGAAATAACAAACGCAGTTCTTGCCTGAATGGCTCGAAACACTGTTGGCCTGGTCAGGAAATGGAGTTTGCACTGGGTAAGGAAAGTCTGGAACTTTTGTGGATCCCCAGAGTATCGTTCAGGGGGAGCTAAGGGCACCACAGGTTCAGGGGATACGTGAACCTGAACGGGACTAGGGGTGCCTGCACCACCTGGAAGGGGAGAGGTCTGTGCTGCCAAACTGCGCACCTGAGTGGCCAAAACCGCATAATCCTGTCTAGTGGCAGCGAGCTCGGCCTGCAATTCTTGCAGGACTTTAGTGAAGTCCTCCATGACCCGATTGGCCCGCACCACCCAGGAGCCTGGTACACTTGGGCTTGTGCTTCTGTCAGACTCCAGTCTTCAGGCTCAGGAGTGGCACGAACCAACCATCCCCTCAGCAGTCTGGGCACTTGCAAGTCTGACCTTATTCAAGTTACCGAGACTCCAGCGAGGAAAGAGGGTTAGGGACTCGATGGTTGGATAGGTTCAATTGTAGGGTAACCGGTGAGAGGGTTAGGTGAGGGGAAGTGGACAGGGAGGGGAACATTGGATAAAACATTCAATATACATTCACAAGAAACAGTGTATACATATACAGCAGTGAGTCATAGAAGATGGAAATAGACTTAGCTCTGGGGTGAGTACTGGCCTCCTGCCTGCATACTCTCTGGTCCAGTCGTAATCTGGAGCGTATTACCGCTGCAAGAGAGCATGGAGTTACAACCTTGTGTGTTACTTCACACACACACTCTGAACTTCACTGGCCAGCATGAGCATGCAATTGGTTAATCACACCCTATTGCGTATGCTACAGTTCAGAGCACTTTCTGTTAGTAGTTAGTTTGTGCACGGGTTAATTCGGTCAACCAACAACGCGGTGTCGCCGTGTGGGGCCCCGCACTGTACTGATGAAGCCACAGGGTCGATCCACCTATAAACCAAGGAAGCGCGGTGTCGGCCGCACGTGGCGTGCAGCCGCTCGAGCACTCTGCTCTATAATATTTCCCCACGTAGCTATTGCCATGCAAACATCATGCACTACGCTGGGTTCGGGATTTCCCCCAGGGTTACACGCGCGATATGCCAGGTTCACGCTGCAATGCCCGATCGTGACTTAGCTTTTGTTTGGCAAGGGGGTCAGTAAATGCAGGCGGAGTCCCCCTTGCGTGTGCCCCCAACTGCCTTCCTGGACCTCCGTGGTGGCTTCACCAAACGTTCTCCCCTTATCTCTGGAGTCCCCCCAGCACGAGCGCTACTTAGCTTTTCTTTGCGAGGGGCCAGAATGGGAGCTGGTTGGGGCATGGCCCCTCGTGCTGATCCCCGACCTCGGAGCTCTTCCGAACACGTCTTCTCCTGCCGGGAGCTTAAGCACAAGCCCCGTGCCTGGGTTTTCTTTGTGCGCACGCACGCGCAAGTCCCGCCCCTCTTAGGCTTGGTCTTGTAGTTCTGTGCCCAGGGGGATCTGGGTAATGAAGTCTTTGCTGCCATTCTCCTGCAAATGGGACATAACAGTCTCCTGTGAGGAAGTAGTCTGTTTCTAATGTTGCTAGCCCCTGCTAACCTCGGAGTCTTTAAGTTTTGGTCCCCCTCTGGGTCCATACTGGAAGGATTCATGTCTTGCCTCCTGACAGATGTATTGTACATACTTCATTCATGTTCTTATGAGTCGGTCCCATCTATTACATGCACATAGATACACATGATATCTGGATGTTTTGTGCATCCTACCTTCATCGTTTTATGAGTCGGTCCCATCTATTACATGAACACAGAGACACATGATATCTGATGTATTGTATATACTTCATTCATGTTCTTATGAGTCGGTCCCATCTATTACATGCACACAGAGACCCATGATATCTGATGTATTGTGCATCCTTCATTCATGTTCTTATGAGTCAGTCCCATCTATTACATGCACACAGAGACACCTTCTGGTTTCTCACAAGTACTCCCCCGCCTCGCCCCCACGCGTGACAACATTGCTGCACTAGAAGCGGCAGAAGCAGCAGTAGCTCTAGGCTTTCCGTGCGGCTTGACGTGAGGTTAGGGTCCCTTCTCTAACCCTATATGATTCACTGTCGGCATCCCAGTGCGTCCCGGCCGCCCGGCTGCAGCTACGGCAGCAGCAGTGGCCGAGTCTTCTGGAGTCCCTGCGACAACGCTGAACCCTCTCTTCTTGCCTGAAGTCTTCCAGGCATCTTGGCAGCTTGGAGGGTGAGTGGAATTCCACAGTGATAAAGTGAGGCGTCCGCGGGTCCCGCTGTGGGCCGTATGGTGGTGGGATTCCTGGTGCGGGTGCAGTAAGAATTCAGAGGCCAGAATCTAGATCACAGTTCAGCAGAAGGTGTAGCCTTCTAGTATAATCCTTTGGCCCAACTTTGCTTTTCCTAAGCTATCCCAAGTCTGCTGATCACGCTGATCACTTATGCATAGGGTCCATTAATCTAACTGTTTGCATGGCTCATATGAGGATGGGGGATAAGCGAATCATGGGGAGGGCCTTAGGGGGACCGGGAGATTCCAAGGACCCCCCCAGACTCTAAGGACCTTTCCCCAGCGATTAACATAGACCGCATCTTGGAGGTCCAAGCGTTCAGTGAGCGCAGAAGATTAAGAGCGAAAAATAAACAAAGCAAAATATCAGTCAAAAAAATGCTCTTATCTGAAGTTCCTGTTTCCCCACATAAAGCGCCAAACTTAATGCAGGCTTCAGACAGTTCTTCACTTGAGGCTAGCCCTAAAACACAGACACTACTGGCTAGCTTATATAGTACCACGGATTATACGGTACCAAATGCACTACCATTGACAAGGTCTGAGATACCTACAACCTTACCATCCTTTTCCCTCCAAGGAAGAGATACTTCCAAACTAGCTCGATTGGGGTACAGAGACCTCTCCGAATGGCCCGCGCTCATGGCCAATATCGCCAAAGAACTGCTTTTATGCAAGGAACCATTTGATCTAAGCCTCCTGTCGGATGCTCTGAATGAATGAGCATTGGATTTACGGCCGCTTAAAGTGAATACCTCCTCCCAGACACAATGGCCTCCCACTGTTGGCATTTTGCCACAGGTTCCTAGTGTAAATACTGCCTGTCAAACCCCTATACAAAGGGCACTGATAGAGCAAGCCACTGAAACCGATTTCTGTAATGAGTACTTGGGTTCCTCTGAGCCATTTTTGGCACGTAAGGATAAGGAAAAAACCTCCGGTGTAGACTCCCCACGGGATATGTTTTCATCTCCATCATTAACTGAGCTGAACATTGGCTATCCAGAGGCTAAATAGCCCATAGTTATGAATGCCAAAGTTAAGAGGATTTCTCTACGCAATCTACAACTAAAAATGTCTCAAATGCCAATGATAAAGGAAATGAACTCCCATGATTTTGTAATGGACCAGAGAAACTTTATCATTTCTAACATTCGGAAAACTAAAGACTCAGAGACTAAAGAAGCCCTACGGAACGAGGTTCTTGCCTGGTTGCGGCAGAGAACTGGCCCAGGGGTGGTCAGACTCACTGATTTAACGATCATTCTGAGACTGGACCTGAGCAAGTGGTGCTCTCAGCCCAATAGTGATTGTCTTTCTTGGATGATGTAAATATCTGCCTAAAGGGACAGCGAACTGTAATTTGATTCTTTAAATTTAGATCCTCTAGGGAAGGATTTCTTGTGCCTCTCCTTTTTGATTATTGTCTATTTAGTAACTTTGTAAGTCCAATTTCTTCTTTTGATTCAGGGCTGTGAACGGCCATTGATCTCATAGTATCCTGTGTTATTGTGCCTTGGCTCTTACATGATTTTTGTTTGTTTTTGTCTGTGCCCTCATGCCTTTGGGTTATATGGTGCGCAATATAAATGTAATAAACTTAAACATAAACATAAACATGACATCTGGCTGTATTGTGCATCCTTCATTCATGTTCTTATGAGTCGGTCCCATATTACATGCACACAGAGACACATGATATCTGATGTATTGTACATCCTTCATTCATGTTCTTATGAGCCTGTCCCATCTATTACATGCACACAGAGACACATGATATATGATGTATTGTGCATCCTTCATTCATGTTCTTATGAGTCGATACCATCTATTACATGCACACAGAGACACATGATATCTGATGTATTGTGCATCCTTCATTCATGTTCTTATGAGTCGGTCCCATCTATTACATGCACACAGAGACACATGATATATGATGTATTGTGCATCCTTCATTCATGTTCTTATGAGTCGGTACCATCTATTACATGCACACAGAGACACATGATATCTGATGTATTGTGCATCCTACATTCATGTTTTTTTTTGACAGAGGAGAAGTGGCTGCTGCCAATGCATTTCGGGCCCATGTGGTCCATCTCAGGGAAATTCTCTGCGATGACCTATCCGATGCATGTTAATGACAAACAATCCAGGTGTTTGCAATTACAGTAAAGCTGCAATAATGTGTTACGTGTGGATTGCATGTGCACTAGGCCTCCCTTCCTCCGCTTGGCCTCTAAGACAGATGCTGTGCTGTCTGCGCCTGTGGCAAATTACATGTATGATGTAAGTGGGCTGAGTCCATGCGTTATGATAGGTGTTGTGTCAGCCAAATGTTTACAAGAGAATTAAAGGATTCCTACCTGTTCACTGGGGCATGTAGCCATCTTCCTAGTGAAAACATGTGCCTTTGTCCTTTTCAATAATCGGATTGGGTGGATTTACCGCCATCAATAGAAATGAAAAGGTGAAAGGAGAGTTTTTGAAAAAGCTGTATTTAAACTGGTGGACCCTTTATGGAAAGGAGTAAAAGGAAAGAACCTTTTGGTCAGAGATAGGCAAAGGACCTCGATACCCGTTTGGCACTGTGGGCGATTTTAGGCAGAAATTCCATTACCAGCACTTTTTTGGACATAAATAGAATTACTACTGATTTTACCACACTGCCAAACCCCAAAAATTGAAAGTGAAATGGAGATTTACCACCAACATACCGCTGGATGTAAATCCTCGACTTAACCTCTGAAAATCAGCTGATTTGTTGCAGCAGAATTACTGCTCACAGCAAATCTACAAAAATCCCCACAGAGTCCATAGGGATAAATATGACTTTATCACCACTCGTAATCTGGCGGGAGTGCCATCAGCCCAAGTGGAGGTAGCATTAAGCTGGTTTGGCAGTAACACCTCGGAGCAATCCCAGTTTGTTTGTTTGTTTAGAATTTATTGTGCGCACCGGACCCTGAAGTATAAGGGCGCAAAAAGTAAGAATATGTACAGCTTAGAGCATAGGTTACAGGTTACAGTTACAAGTTACAGACATTACCAGTTACAGAAATTACCAGTTACAGGTGCAAGTTTACAATACAGGTTTACAATCGTATGATGCAGATACTGTGTAGCAAACAGGCGTGAGCATTATCATGGGTTCAATTAGCAGTTGCTGTTGTTAGCCAGTTAATTACAATTTGCCTAAATTTGGAAAAGGAGTGTTCTAGCCTCGCAGTAGTGGGTAATTCGTTCCACAATTGAGCAGCTTTGACTGGGTGTCACCCTACTCGTAATGAGTCCCAATGGGTTGAAGATCGACTTTTGGAAAGGCCGACATTTAACCGATTTGAAGCATGTAGATACATACACCTTAATGGTCAACCATGAAGTCAGACAACAGCTTAGTGGGGGAAGTGGTGATGGAAGCAGCTTTTCTGGCAGTCCGTGGAGAACTACGAATGCGCCCGGGCATGACGGGGAAAAGGGTCCCTTACACAGTCAGCATTTACAGTCTTGTGCGAGAGGAGGCTCTAATTGAGAAAATCTTCCTATCAATATGGAAAAAAACTGTCCTCAAAATGAACAAGCCAGTTGGAAAAGTCCTCATTTTAACCATATTGCGTCCTTCAGATGCAAAATTCTATGAGTGCAGTCATATGTAATGCATGCATTTCAGTAAGTTTTGCCAGAAAATCGAAAATCAGTGTGGAATTATTTTCCAGTTTTTCAAAAAGCGTAATTATTATTTATTTAATTGCTATTTCTTATTGTGAGATTGGTTGTTCAAGACAACCACACACAAAACTTTAAGAACAATTTAGATACGTTTTACATCATAAAACAATGCAAAGTTCATTACACCCCACAATTTAAAATCAGCTTTTAAGTAAATCACTTACAACTATAAAACCTCAAAACATAGCAAACATTTCAATTCATACCAGGGTTTCTAGATATAATTTACCCAAGTTTGAATAACTCTACACTATATGACTTAAACGTTTCACACCCGCAATTGTAAGAGCGGTCTCCTCGCCATTTGATCATCTTTTATACAATTCAACCGTGTTTGAAAGTAATACTTTATGAGTGTACTTTTTAAATAGAATAAGCCTATAGGACTGTAAAGGCTAGCAATGAAAGCGTATGTGCTCTCTCGTTTGGACCACGCCCACCTGTTTGCATATGCTGCAAATCCAGCTTCACTTAGCTACCCTCAACTCTTGCTCTGCTGTTAAATACTCCTCTGACATCTGTCACCTCCTTGAAGACTTTAACGTTGATGTCCTCACTCTCACTGAGACCTGGTTTACTGCCAGCTCTGTCACTGTTTTTGACACACTCTTCACTGAGGGCTAGGTCCTCTCTAAGTCTAGGCCTAACCGCTCTGGAGGCGGAGTGGCCCTGATCTTCCCTGAATGGGTCCCTGCTACCATCATACCAACTCAGTCCTATTCTTCCTTCGAATGCCTCGTCTGTGGGCTTGGTGCCTCTCCTATCCGTTCGCTGACTCTTGTCACCATCTACAGGACCCCTTGTCTTGTCCCCCTCTTCCTTATGGAGTGGTCTGACCTCACCTCCTCTCTCCTGGCCTCTACCTCCAAGCTTCTCTCACCATTCTTTCCTACGGTCCAACCGTTTCAGCTGATCACACCATGGATGCTCTCATCTCAGGAGGCATCCACATCTCCAACCCTCTCAATACACCTCTCTCCTGCTCTGACCCTGCTCTCCTGTCCTCTCATCTGGATCTCCTGGGTCCTCCGGATATGCCTCTACCCGCATTCCCAGTCTCCTTCTCTGTCATTTGACAGATGAAGCAAGTGTCAGTCGCTGCTTTCGCCGCCACTTTCATTCCCCCTCCCACTCCAGCCACTGACTCTCACATGGACACAGCTCTTGCTAACTTTCACCTCTCCATCTCCAACACCCTGGATATCATTGCTCCTGTCATGAGAAACCGCTTGAAGCCTGCCTCCAAGAGCAACACCTGAATTGACTCCGACCTAGCATCTCTGAAACGCAAGTGCAGAGTTGTGGAATGGAAGTGGCTGGCTTCAAGCACATCCACTGAAAGACTGGCCTGCCGCCTGCTCCAAAGGCAATACAGACTCTTCATCCACTCTAAGAAGAGGGCCCATATCCAAGCATGCATGACTGGTGCCACAAACAACATGGCTGAACTGTTCAAAATCTGCAAAGAACTTGACAATCCTACTGCAGTCTCTACTTCTCCTCTGCCATCCCAGGCTCACTGCACGGGAATCCCACTTCACAACGAAAACTCAGGACATCCTGCCTCACTCTCCTCTACTCCCTTCCCTCCTCCCTGACCCACTCTCTGGCCTCCATTGGCACCCCTTTCTGCATAACCCCTACTCTCCTCCTTCTCGCCCATTGCACCGGATGGGACCTCCAAATAAGTCCTCTCCATGAAAGTCTCCTCCAAACAGGTGCTCTCCTGCACCTCCAGAACTATCAAGGACAAGATTGCGTTCCTTGCTCCAGCCTTGGCAGACGTCTGCAATAACTCCTTTGCCACTGGTTCCTTACCACTACCCCTGAAGAACTCCCTTGTGCAGCCTCTCCTTAAAAGCCTCCTGGCGACCATTAGTGCCCGGCTAACTACCAGCCTATCTCCATTAGGCCCTTCCTGGACAAACCCTTGGAGAAACTGCTCATCTCCCAACTGATCCACTGCACTGATGTTGGTAGTGTCCATGACCACCTGTCTGGATTCAGAGCACCCAGAGCAAAAGAAACCTCTCTCTTGAACACTCGTTAAGACTTGCTCTCAAATCTCCATTCCAACTCTCCTTGCGTTCTCATCCTTCTCAATCTTTCCTCTGCCTTTCATATGGTAAATCATGCCACCCTTATAAATCAGCTCTGTGATACCCTTGGCATCACAGACCTGGCACTGGACTGGTTGACCACCTTCCTATCTGACCAACCTTCTCAGTTTCAACTGGGCCCTTTTCTCTCCTACACCCCACTCTCCACCTGCGGCATCCCTCACGGCTCTATTCTCTCACTGTGGCTCTTCGAAATCTACCTTGTCCCTCTGGCCCACTTAATCTCCACCTTCACTCCTCACTTCCATTCTTAGGCAGACGACACGTAGCTCTCCTTCAAGTGTCCCTCCATGGCCTCCTCTTCTTCCTCTCGCATTCCTGACTGTATGACTGATATTCAGGCATGGTGTGCTGCTAATGATCTCTGCCTTAATGCCAGTAAGACTGAGATCCTTCTCTTTGGGACCCCTGCTTCCTCCTTCCCTCCTACTCTCTGGCCGCCCTACATGGACCTCCTCCCCTCACCCTCTTGTGAGGCTAAAAACCTTGCATCATCTTCGCCTCCTCTCTCTCCTTCTCTCCTCACATCGCAGACCTTGCCAAGAAGGCCCACCTTCAGCTGTACCGCATCAGAGGCATTCTCCCGTCCCTCACCTTCTCCCAGAAACTCAATGGGCCTCATTACGAGTCCAGCGGTAACCGAGGCGGTAAAACTGCCTGGTTACCACCGGACTCGTATTACCATTCCGCCTCCGTGACTCCCAGAATTACCGGGGCATTACAACCCCGGTGTCCTGGGAATTCCGGAGGCGGAATGGTGTTAATCCCCATTCCCATTGAGTCCCATAGGACTGAATAGGGATGGGGATCATGGAAACACTGGCACCATCTCGTGATGGTGCCGGTGTTTCCTCGTCCGCCTGCAGGCGAGCGGTGTTAAACCCGCAAGGTCAGACCTGACGGGTTTGACGACTCCGCCTGCAGGATTTGTGATCGCCCGGCATGGAAACAACGGTGGCGGCGGGTTTACTGCCACCGTTGTTTCCATACCGGGTGAGTTATAATGAGGCCCAATGTCTCCTGAGCTCTGTTCCTCTCTAGGCTGTACTACTGTAACAGTCTCTTCTTCAATTTGCCTTTATCCTCCCTTCGCCTCTTCAACTAATCCAGAATAGGACTGAAAGAATTATCCTTGGCCTCAAGCCAAGAGACAGCATCTCTCCAGCCCTAAAATCTCTCCACTGGCTCCCGGTGGCTGTCAGGATAAAGTTCAAGACCCTCTGCCACATCCACAAGGGTTTCTAGAGCCAGGGACCCCGTTACATCCAACTCTTTCTCCCTAAATGCCCCCCTGCTTGAGCCCTTTGGTCTTCTAGCTCCAACTCTCTGTAGATCAGACACAGCAGAGTGTGGGGGGTCGATCTCTGTCCTTGGCAGGAGCCTCACTCTGTAATGGCCTCCCTGTCCCTCTCAGGCTTGAGCCGGATCTCCCTACATTACAGAAGCTTCTCCAGACCCTCCTTTTCACTTCCTCCTTCCCTCTCTCCCTCCCATGCTAATGCCCCCCCTCTGCCACAATAACTGGCTGTCTGGTCCCTTCTGAGTCTTACAGGGGACCAGGCCCTCCTCGCCCAGTCTACCCCAGCACCCTGTCTTCCTGATCCCCCCTAACCTGCAATTGCCTTTCCAGGCCCCTTCCCCCTGACTAGCCTGGCGGGGTGTTCCTCCCTATGGAGCCTGGTCCACCCCCGTCCTTGCAGTTAGCATGTGGTCCTCACTCCCTCCACTCCAGGAACCGCCTGGCACTTGCCCACCTGGCCTCCCCTTAACACTTGCCTAGTCCCAGGGGCCCTTTTCTTCCCCTCTCTCCAGCCCCTGCATGTATTTACCTCCACCTGCCTCGCACCTCCCTCCCGCCATGGCATTTCCCTTCTGCCCCGAACAGCATTTTGCCCACCCCCTCCCCACTCATCTCCCCCTGCACTTCTCTGAATGACACAAGGCCTATTGGCCCCGTTATTGTTGTTTTCTTCGGTGTGCTCCCCCAACCCATTTTTAGTCTTGTGGCGCCTTGAAACACGGTTTGCTGTACAGGCACTTTGTAAATATCCCATTTTAAAAAAAAAGAAATACTGCAATGACCCGAATCATTGCTTTGTACATAGGAACTAACATGGCACATCTCTCCTGTCGGCAGGAGTTATTCTTTTGTAACCTGGTATTGGTCTGCAGCTGGTCACTTCAACATGGCCTCAGAGCAGAGAACGAGTATATGGGTAATACATGCTGTCCTTCACAACACCCCATGCCTTCCTCTGCCCCTTTAAAGTTGAAGAGCCAAAATGCCTTATTCAACAGAGGAACTTAGTCTAGACCTCTTTTTTTAGTTCCTTTTGGAAGCAGTACAGCTATCAAATCACTTTTCATAACTAAGATCTTATAATTGGTAATCAGCAAAGACTGTAGAGATATTCGATAGATTGCAACATGTTTCTGCTCCCTATCACACATCCCCAACATTAAATAATAAAGCCTTCAAAAAAGGGGTCAAGCAAGAATGATATTAATAGTTACGATCAATCAAGGAAAACATACTAGTAACTAATATAAGAAGTAATGTACAAATGTATTTAGATACTCTGGGGCATTTTAGCCATTACTCAAGAATGAACTCCCATGGGAGTGGATTAGAACATGTATTATTGCAAGGCTTTAAAGCCAGACTCAATACATTAAGACACATTTTGGTGTAGAGAGAGACCCACAACCACAACAGAGGTTGAAAACCACGATTCAGTGGTTCTCTCCCAGGTTTTCTGTTGTATTAGCCTATACAACAAGAATTGTGGCAATATACTGTATAGCACCAAAACAAATCACGGATATCATTAAACTACACGAAGACTTGGAAAATGTAAACCAAACCATCCCTAAATATAGTGATGAAGATGATCCAAGTGTGCAAACACGCATTTATTTGGATTTATATTCATTTCATAGAGGGTTTGGTGCATCAATCAGGAACCAATTACAATCCAGCGAACACGTTCTTTACATTAAAGAAATGCAACCCTGGGGTGTTCCAGGATGTGAGTCACGTTCATCATGGGACCTACACGGTAGACATAAGAGTTGGAAAGCATGGGATTGAAAAATCAGCATTTCCAAAATGGAAGAGAAGAGGTTGATCTACAAAACACAGGTCCAGGTTCTTACATTTACAGTTGTGAGTAAGTGGAGGAATGAATGGAGATTGGTGGCGAGACGTGATGTGGGTTAGTGAAGCAGATCCCCTCAGAGAGAGGTTCCTTTTGTGGATGTTTTATAATGATTGGAAAGTGATTATGTTCTTAATGATGGAGGTAATCAGTTCCAGATTTGGGAAGTGAAGAAGGTATTGAATGGAAGCAGAAGACAGGACAGGGTGGGGGGCCGAAAGACAAAGTAGGGACTGGGATTAGAAAGTACAAGAGGAGGTGCAGTAGGATATAGAGAAAGACATATGCGGCTGCAAGTCCATTCATGAGGGAGGCACCTCTACCGCAGGTGCCTCCCTCTGAAATGGGTCCCTGCCCTTCCCAGTCTTGAGCTAGATCTCCTTAAGTTCTGGAAGCTTATCAAGACACTCCTTTTCTCTTCTTCCTTCCCTCTCCCTCCCTTCCCTCCCCTGCTAATGTCCTTCCCTGCCTCATTGACTGGCTGCCTAGTTCCTTCGGATTCATACAGGGCACCAGGCCCTCCTCGATCAGTCTACCCCTGTACTTGGTCTCCCCTGACAAACCCCCCCACCTGCACATGCCCTACCGGGCTCCCTCCCCCTGTAGTAGCCTGGCTGGACCTGCACCCCTTGAGCCCATCCAGCCCCACTCCTCGCATTTATTCCCCTGCCATGTGTCCACCTGGCCTCCCCTTAGCACTCGCCTAACCCATTGGCCCTTCCCCCCCAGCTTTGCGCTTTCGCTACTCCTACCTGCACTTCCTTTCCCTTCTTAGCATTAGCGCATTCCGTTCCGTCTGGCACTTCCCCCCCTCCCCTCTCCCTGCACTTCTTGTTACTGCACGATCTGAATGACACAAGGCCTAGTAGGACAGTTTTTATTTTTCTTCCTCCCTATTACCCCCCCCCCCCGACCCCTTTTGTCTTTTTACGCCCTGAACCACCATTTGCTTTATAGGGGCACTATAAATACTGAATAAATAAAAACATGTATGTGAATACCATCAGGAGCAATTTAAAGAGTAAAGCAAAATACATTGAAGTGCCATTCAGTGCCAGAAGACAAATAAACTATAACCAAAAAAGTGATGGGTGGAAGGTTTTGAATACATCTGAACCACTGGCACTCCTCTGGGAAACCTTCCACACCACCGTTTTGTAGCCCGTCTGCACCACTGCAAAAGGGGTCCAGCCATATACAAATCAGTTAGACACTTTCAGCAATGGGAGCAGCCCAGCCCAAGCTCCTAAGCCAGGTACCCTCTGCACGGAAACACAAGCAACCACAGACATGACAGAGAGGCAGCTGATGAATGATCAGAAGTAAAGGAGGGAAAAAAGAAGATCTAGTTGTCATCAACAAAAATGCGAAAGATGAAAATAGAGGAGATTGGCTTGCCAACTGGCTGGTAGCATGCCTTGCGAGACCGCCACTGGAAGAGAATGTATCAGAGCTGCTCATACTCCTTGTGATGGAGAAGAAAATGGTCTGACAAGTAGAGGTGGTCATGTTAAGGGCAGAGTCCTGGACACCAAGGTTGGAGAGGATAAAAGGAGGGAAGGGTGGTCAAGAATGTTGAATGGGTGGGTGCAGAGCCAAGATGGTGATGGGTCAAGATGCAGTGGCGTGTGGTTCTGGTTCAAGGGTCCGGATACTTAAGTTCCTAGATGCCCTAGATGGATCGTGACCCTAGCAGCACTCCCGTGAGGCCACCGTGAACTAGCTGCAGTGACTAGCTCAGCAGAATATTGCAACCCATGCCACTGCTGCAGTGAAGATGAACAACGAGATAGAATGTTAAGTGCTCCTTCATTGCCACTAAGCCACAGGCATAAGCTGGAAAAAGAGAGCAGAAGACACATTTCATTGAATCAGATGTAGTGTGAGACGAGGAACTGCACCTTTGGCGGGGCAGTGAGGTAGCAAGGAGCAATGATGAACATACCTTTGGCCCTGGTGACACGGAGACAGTCACAGAAAAGACACCAAAGTACAGCCAGTAAGTTGGTTCTCCAGCAAGCCTCGAGGGATTGTGGTCCTAAAAACAGGAGACAGACCAAGTTTCTCGAGTGGGGAGCAGGGTTGTAGACCTGTGTGAAATGATTTCGGGCAAAGGCTTTACTTAAAAATGGCTTCCACCCCAGCGTGTGGTTAATAAAGGGTCACTCATCCAAAGAGCTGTGCTGTAGTGCTAAAGTACTGACCCATACTGCACAATCAGAAAATAAAAGAAGAGGAGCAGAACCACGCAAAGCAACAAGGTAACAGAAATTGCATCTAGCTATGCACTGTATAGGAGACACAAATGTTTGACCAGTTTGTGCTTTCCACACAACACACATTGCCCCAGATGAATATGGCAGAGTCTAGGGGGATGAAGAGCTGTCATGAGACACTAGCCTCCTTCCCTAAGGAAGATATTTTGACTTGCCTGCTAGGATTCCAAGATAATTTGACCACAGAAATGGCGATCTGAAATTGGAGTAGCCAAAAATATTAAGCAACTAAGAGCTTAACGGACAGCCTTGAGGGGTAGAGTGTATTCCACTGCACGAACAGTCAAGGAATTTGCAGATCAGCTCCCAACATTTGTTGACAATGTCACTAATATGCAACAGACTTTCTCAAAGCATACTGCAACATGCAAAGATCTCTGGAACACTCCAGGTTAGGCAACATCAAAATACCTCAAAGAAAACTCAGAAGGAGCAGATCTCTCAGGTCGCTTGACAAAACGATTGAATTACTTCTGGAAAAACCATTGCATAACATGGAAACAGCAAAACAAAGACGCCAACTACCCAATAAATTAATAGTGTCCAGACTGCATAGCTACAGCTTCAACACAAAATTGTTAAGGGCAGTGAGAGAACAGGTCCATTTTGCTTTTCAATACAATTGTTCCATGACCTGTTGAGCGCCACTTTGAGGAAAAGGCATGAGTTGAAACCAGTGGTCTATAAGCTAAGTGAAGAGAACATAAGATTTCATTGGACTTTTACAACAGGCCTGCTGTTCCCATATCAAAAGCAGGTGCACATGGTTACATCACTAGAGCAAGGCTGTCAGCTATTGAACTTTGCACCATATTATGAAAAATGTGATTCAATCTTCTATAGATCCATCTTCTTAAATCCATCAGGGACTTCCTAACAGTCCCTACTCTATACAAGGGTTCTTGTTCTAATTTGGAATTAGGATAGTGCCTTGAACATACTCTGTTTGATTCAAACTAGTTCACTCATGCCCACACTCACTTCTTCTCTTCTACTCTTACTGACTTTTCCTCTGAAGTTTCACTCCTCCTAGTTCTGGCCTCCACCCTTTGATGTTACTTCTCCTCCCTCTACAATGTACTTCTCCTACTACCTTTCTCCTGCACCCACTACTCTCCTCCTTCTTCGGCTACTCCTCTGCTCCTTCCACTACTACTCTTCTCCCACCATTACTGCTCTCTTCCCACCACTACTATTGCCAGTCTCCCCCAAGTACATCTCATCTACCACTTCTACCCTCCTCCTCCTACTGCTACTCTCCTCCTACCACTACTACTCGTCTCCTACCGCTGCTAGTCTCCTCCCACCAATTACACAAATATCCTCTTTTTGCACTGTATGAGTCACTTCACATTCACCTACTACTCTTGCCTCTCTACTCACTCAGCACACAAACACACACTCACTCTGCAGAACCGCCTTTGCTGCTAAAACAATACCTCAACTGTTCCACAAACCTCTTCCAGAAGCGGCTGCACCCCCTTCCTCCTGCTGGTCTCTTGGTCATCTTTCAGCTCCACCTCTTACCTCATCTGAAAAACCCATGTTTCTTATTTCGTGTGCCCTGCTTAAATCCCCCTACCGATGTGAGGATCAGAAACATCTCTTTGGCCAATCTGGCCCTATCATCCCCACCGGGGCATGTATCTGTGAGGGGAAATCTCTGCACAGGTTCATCACATCCCAGAGATGGTGGCCTGGGATGGCCAGTGTCTATATTTGTGTTCCGGCACCCTGGTTCCTGGGGTCTCCCATTAAGTCTCTTAGAGAATAAGGGGTCTTCTGTTTTCCATCCATGAGGTCTGGGGGGTGATTGGGGTGTTGTCTGTGCTTTGCGCAG
Organism: Ambystoma mexicanum; assembly: GCF_040938575.1. NCBI lineage: Eukaryota > Metazoa > Chordata > Amphibia > Caudata > Ambystomatidae > Ambystoma > Ambystoma mexicanum. The sequence goes on along the minus strand of NC_090937.1, from coordinate 734,522,471 downwards.
CTTTGCTGGTTTTTTCGAGTGGTTCTGTGAGGTCCTTTATACCTCCCTTCTGCTCTGGGAGCACCGGCATCTCTGCTGTGTGCTAGCAGCAGCGTTTCTGTTCCTTTTCTAAGTGGCATCACTCTCGGCACAGCCTACCTTCGCAGCAGTCAAACGAGAAGCTCTACAATGGATAGAAAAAGCTTGTATCTGTCCTTAGTGCTAAGGCCTAAGGAACTCGAGCTGGGTCTGGATTCTGGGTCTGGACTCTACCCTCCTCCCCAACCTCCTGAAAAGCACAATCCCCCTCTTCCTTTGACAAGGCAGGATTGGCAGGAGACATTCCAGTTCATTCTGTTTCTGTTCTGGATTCTATTCCCCTGATTCCTGTCCACGTTTTCTTGGTGGTGCACAGATACATTTTGACAACTGTATTTGTGAAAGACAGAAAAGAATACACCTGCCAGAAAACTGAAGGTATCATGAAACAGAGGGTGGTACCATTATCAGTGTGCATGGCATGTTCGGTCGGTCATGGACTGGGCCCTGCCAACAGCCTCTGCCTGCCTCTTGGGCAGGGTTTGTTTATGCCCAGCTACACCACATGGCCCAGGTTGGGAGCTGTACTTGATTCCCCTGACAAGGTCAAGTCCCTGACCCTCTCACATTGCTTTGGGGCAGTGGCAGGGGTTGGGGGGCAGGTGGTTAAGAATGCTGCCAAAAATGCCTTACTACTTTGAAGAATTTGTGAAGATCATCAGAGTGCTTGTCACAGAAATAGGAAACATGGGTTCCATTTCAGCGGACTGGCTCTGAGGAAACACCCAGATTGAGGGCGCGAGCCAATCAGGAGCTAAGGAAGGTATATGTAGATTGCGGATAACCAGCAACGTTCGGTCTTGCTGGTCTGCACCTTCCTCACTAGGCATGCTCTTCTCAGCCTTGAGCCGGTCCACTACTCATTCTCCACTGTCATCCACAGCACATGGAACTCCCCACACTCCCTCAGTACCTGAGGCAGCTTGCCATCCTCTCTCTCTGCCACTCAGCTTTCTCCTTCTTGGCCACCCAGCTTTATCCTTCTCAGCCACTCCTCCTCCTCACATGATTGAAAGGGAAGATGGGATCGGCCTGGAACCCCACCTGCCTTTTCTACGGCGGGCTTGCTGTTCCAGTGCATTCACCCCCACCTTCATTTTGGGATATTTTTTACCATTACCATCAGGGCCAACACACCGTGGTGCTAATAGCTTCAAGCAACACATTCTGTGGCAAGCTTGGGTGGTAAAAGCCGTAAGCACTCACCGAGACTTTCACTTCAATCGGGCCTAACATGGGTGTCTAGCAAGTAGGCTGATAGCTCCACGACTGCCCCGGGACATGCTTTTCTCACACAGACGCTCAACCATATGCAATGTTGAATTCCAGGTGGTTGGAGCAGACATTTTTAGTTGGTGGTGTGGGAGTTTTTGCTGCACCTTATGCTACACACAAACCTCAAGTGATGGAAAGGTTCTAGGCAGGCCAACATGTGGCCAAAGGATGGTGTGCATGCCTGCCTGCTATATCAGCATTGTGATTTTCTTTGGTCGGATCTCACACAAAAGCTATCCGGAGGAACAGTTTTTCACAGGTGTCATCGCAAGAGGGTTCCAGTGCATCAAAATAGCTCGATAGTTACTTGCCATCAAGCACTGTGATGGTGTTTAAAATTCTTGGAGCATAAAAAGGTAAATTCAGCGGCCGAATCAGAACTCGTATCCAGCAAACTGTGATCCTTGTTTCCTATACTCGCCTCTTTTAAAAGAGACCTTATAAGACAGATTGCTGCATGGGGAATTTAATAAAGTCTTGTTTCCCATGGTTTCATTAGATGAGACTGTTTCATCTTTTGGCTTTCTAGATTTGTGTTGTGTTCTTGATGTTTACAGTGGTACACGACTAACCACAAAACAACTCTTTGTCTAGTGCCATTGTGGTTGTTGGTAATTCCAGCTCATGCTTCTCGCCCCAGCACTTGGAGGTATCAACAAAGTCCTTCGAAGGCATCCTCTGCTCGTCGCGACCCATCTTAAAAGGCGGACGCTGCGAATTCTACCATCTCTCTTGATCAGGGGGCCCGGAGCAACTCAGCTACCCACGTTTGCTCTTTATGGCTTCTTTGAACTTGGTCTCCAACAGCAAGCCAGCGATGGCCAGGTCTCACTATTCCTATTGATGGCATCTGGCAGCAGCCAGACACTCCTAATCCAAATATGATGGCAGGCATGCAAGCATTTCTAAGCTGCAAAAGAGGATGGACTCCAAATGTTAATATAATGCAAAGGACATCAGCTTAAAATGGGGATTTCATGTTGCTAAGACTCGACCCAGACTGCCTTAAACTGAGCCAAACTCCCATGTCACTACACCTACAGTTATACACAAATCCTGTGATATTTACCTTAACTTTGACCAATCTCTCAAGCAACAATTTACTCCCACTCCAACATGTCCACCTGCTAACAGCAGTAGCCTCTCACCAGAGCCCTGAAGTCGCCCTCAGCTGAGAAGCTAGTCGGAGATCTCAGTGTAGGATACAGTCTTTGATAGCATACAGGCGAACAGCTCTGCTAAATGATCTCACAAGGGAGGGTGCTTGAATATCCAACAGGGACATATCGGCCCCGGTGCAAGTCACTTTGCACTGCCAACACAAATCCTGGTTCATGGAACTGTGCAAAGTTTATTTGTTCAGGGAAAAGTCAGTTCAGAGTTCATTCCTTACTGCAGAAATGACTTTGCGCTGACTTTGCACTGAAAAAATACACTTTGCGCAGTTACATGAATCAGGGCTTGTGTCGGTAGTGCAAAGTCACTTTTCAGCGGTGCAAAGTCATTTTGAACCGTGACAATATTCCATGAATCGGGTCCAAAGGCACAAATAACCTTATGCTACGTTAATATACTTTAATAATATGCCAAGCTACTGCCTAATAGGTTATGAGGGCCTAGGCTTGTCCACTGTATGACATGCTGTGCCCCTGCCAGAGGTATGCAGACTTTTGTATGCTGGAAGGAATAAAATGAGAAGGACAACAGGAAAATGTGAAATATATGCTACAAACCCAGGGAGGGGGAAATGCTGTGGGGGGAAACATGTTAGTTGGATCATGGTTCTGCAAAAGACAGGAGGAGAATATGTTATAAAAGTGTTGTGATAATTGGGTTGTGTTTCCAAGGCAGGTTTGGAGAATTGTGGGTTATTACACATTGTAATCTGAAATGCATGAAGGGTTCCACTGTGTGCTCAGGCAATCCGGGAAGTTTAAGGGGTTATTTACCCAGGCACCACTATAAGCTGTACTCCAGATCAAACTCCAGTATGTTAATTCTGTGACTGCCAAGCCTGAGTCGCAACTGGCATAGTCAAGAATAGACTCTACATAAAGGTGAATGCAGTTGGGAACAGAAGATAAGGGAATGGAGTGGTCAAACTGGTACATTAACACTAAACAAGAGCCTATTATTTTGATGACAAAAAGGTTATTTTTAAGAGTATGTGCCATTTCATGTGACGCTCGACTTTATTTTAGTAAATGGTGATACAGGGTAGTTCCTTAGTTGGGGATATGTTACAAAAGAATAGTAATGTGTAGCCTTCTCTGGTGATAAAAGCTATCCTGGGCAGGATTTGTTCACTAACTATTTGAAACAGGATAGCGAGAGAAGGGTTACATGTATGTCCTTCTATATGCAGTGACAGCCTGACACTCTTCTGTCATGCTATGTTACTATCCTTTGACTGTTACCATGAGGCTGTGACAGGTTTTACACAGCACTTTATGCCACCATAAGGCCGCCTCACAGGATTGAGGAGCAGGGAGAGAAGCTTTCAGACCACAAGCAAACACACGTTAACCCAAGTGCAACCAAAGATTAGTAATAAGGGGCCTTGCAGCCAGCCAGACAGCCATCCAAATGAGAGAAAATGGGTGTGAAACAGAAGATCAATGTGCTTCAAGAAATGGATCTGCATGCAAGAGAAATGGTGATATGGGCAGCTTGTACACATAGAAACCCTTTTTCACAACAACATTCGAGAGGGATTGTATGTCAGAAATGTGAATTTGCTAATTTCGCTACTCACTGAAAATGTTCTAAACATCACTTTTTCTGTTTTGTTTCCCCTGTATGCCGTTGCAAAGTTGTTTTACTGCACAAATTACCCGCCATCACAACCGCTGCTGTCTCAAACCACCTAAGCGGGTCCTTTTATGAAACATTTTTAAGGCCATGGCCACTGTCTTTGGCACAGAAGTGGACAGACATTGAAGCTTCTGCAGTGCCAGAGTGTCATTTCTCAAGAAAATAGCAAAAGGGAAGCCCTTTTATGTACTCCTGTAGACCCCAAACATCCACAAATGACCAGCTTCTATACACAGGTAAGCTGGACAGAACTATGGGCATTTTTAGGCGTGGGTGGGTTTTGAACCCAGACTCTCTAAGAGCAGTTCTCTGAACCAGACTTCTTGGAAGTTCTTGAGGCCTGATAGGAACTTTATGTGGATAATTCAAAAGTTGTGTGAGGCCGGCTCCTCCTAGGGAGTTAATCTACATAATGCATCCTTGTCCAGCCATTTCGATCTGGAATGCAGTTACCATGTCCTGTTAATAGAGAGCTACATGCAGATCGTATGTCCAAACCAGAGTGTGGATTTTGGTTACCACATTATACATGAATGTCTATTTCGGGCATAATGGCCCTTTTCCTAAGCTCGGTACCACTCAAACAAGGGTGTGGTGGGGAGGCAACCCACCTAAAAGCATAAGAGAGTTGTAAATCAAAAGCATTGTGAACTGAGGGAGTCGCCTCACCCCTTTAAGACAAAGTGGAAATACAGTGAGATGAATGGGGATGCAGAAGCTACTCAAACATAAATAATTGAAACCACTCAGGTAGTTGACAAAAAGGTTAACTGTTTTAATATCAATTATCTAAAACAGGGAGTTACAACGGGCATCATCCGACTACGCACATTGAACTCTCAATTTACTTCAAAAAAAACAAACATTATATAGCAAAACCTTATCACGGATGACATGAACCTATGTATTTACTAATGTCTTCCTACATGGCAAACTACTAGAACCTAATGGCAAATGTGATAGGCTTAAGGGGAACATCTACATATACTTTGTATGGGCTAGAAGGATGTGATTGGATCTCTAAGGTCAGATGGGCAACTAAGCCCTACCCCTAAACAAGTCACTTACGAATGTCACTGAATACACAACGTCCCATTGGTTACACAACTATAGGGCTCTTAATCATGCGGCCCCCTACAATTGGTTGGAACTCTTGCATTCATCAGTACTTTTCCACCTACATTAGCAGCACGCAGGCTAGACTTCCAGGTGCTGGTGGGCTAGTCATAACCATAGCTTCTCACCAATTTAGCATATCATCTATCATCACCTCAGTAGTCTGCTGTCAATTAATGCTTTGAACTTGGTCTTGGAAAAGTTCCTTGCTCTGAAGAATACTGGGGAGTGAAGGCATGCTCTGCCCTTATGCGTAAGTGTGGTCTGTTATGTTTGTCCAATCTAATCCTTCCATGTGACTGAAGACCACAAAATTGAGCTCTGGTGCATTTAAAATACTATTTTTTAAAAGACCTCTGACATCTTCCTTGTTTTGTTCTTGCCCTCTCAACAGGAGTGTTGTTCTTTCACACGATTTGTAACTACTTTCTGCTCATCCACGTCTGATAAGACCTAGACGTCTTAGTATTCATCCAAACTCGCCTTTCTGAGATTTGCTTCTCTAATGCAATTGCTTTTTCAACTGCGACACACTGGAAAAGAGGCCTTCCCTTTTTAGGTCTAGCTCTGCTATAACACATTGTGGAAAACATCCGTACTTTACTTTATTCGCATATATGTATACGTTGGTGATTGCCGCAATCAATATGAATGACTTCAGAAATATTTGCTTCTGCATCTTCTGCAGATGACAATCTCCCCTTTTTTTCCATAATTAATGTGTCTGTATTGGCAAGGATTTGCCCCGACATTTTAAGCAGAATCTTAAGCGCAAATTGTAACGAAGCTACTGATGATTGAATCTCATCAATCTCAGCTGCCCCTGAGTATGATTTATCTAGGCATTCTATTTCGACATCAGGGTCATCCTCCGTTGAAACCATAGCTAGGTTTGGTGAGATGGATAGTCTGTCCAACGCGCCTCCCACAGTAGATGCCGCAATCTATTCACTATGTAGCCAGCCTTAAGAATACTTTGTCTGCTTGTGTTTCGTTGCATATTTACACATGTAAAATGACTTGATATTTTCATTGTTTCTGTAGCATAAGTTTCTTCATCTTGAGCCCAAGATGTCACTTATATTTGATACTTTCTTGATGCCTTGTAGAATGTTTTCATTCTCTTAAATCTGCATCTCTTTAATATTCGTCAGTTCACCTTCATGCGCGTCATCACCAATCCGCTCTTTCATTCATTGGTCCTGCTTCTTCCAGGATTTCATTCAAATGGCCATCATACTGTCTTGTATGCATGCATGGCTTTCTTAATGGGAATCTCGCCTCCAAGATTCTCTTCGGTATTGGTATTTTCACTGGGACTGCACGTGTCTCGCATTCTGGTTCCCAACATATAGGCAATGTGAGCGAGATGGTTGCAGTGGGGATACTTGGCTACTCCTCTACACTCCCCCGTCTGGGCGATTCATCGACAACACGTCGATCCTTCTTTACATCCAAACATCCTCGCCTGAAAAAATGCTTTTTCAGAACTCAAATCTTTATAACTTCTTCCAGGCATCCAGCGGACTTCACATGCTCATCTTTATTCCACGTCATGAGCATGCACTATCCACTTGGACTGCAATAGATCAATTTTCCCACATACTTCTTTCTTATGTTTCTTTGGGTACAAGAAATGTGTTCCTTCAGGTGCATGGATACTGTCCTTCACAAAGTCTCAGATTTCTTCATCTGTCAGGTCTCTAGCCATCCATCCTGATTCAACATCGATCATAATCTTCATTCCTATGGCTTTCTTTGCTGTCTTCTTGCATTGGGCAATGATTATCCTAATCACATAAAATCCAAGCAATGCCATCCATTGTGGAACCCAGCAAAAGAGTGATCCAAACCAGCTATTATCAGCAATATCTCCTACTTCGTCTACTTTCTGGACGTGTAGCTTTGTCAGCATCTCTATGGCCTCCGACAAGGTGCCATTCTCATTGTCATGAGAAGGTATGAATGTGCAACATGATTCTCTGATTTTTGCACAAACACCTTCATCCATAGCTGTAATCATGTCCAGGACGTATCTATTCTGAAGTGTCATCAGTTGTATGGCTCCAAGCTCTTCTCTGATAGCATTGAATCCCTTTGTGGTAGTGTTGATTGTCTGTAACAATTCCCATCTGGTAATCTGCAGCCATTTGGTATTTGCTCCAATTTGGACACTCGGCATAAAAATCAGCGTGAATACTGACGAAATTTGACTGAACAGTCTGTGCTCATAAGGGGTCGCATCAAAAGCTTCTATTGACTTGGCTGAGAAATAGTTCTCTCTCCTCATTCTATTTATCGGCTCCACAGATCTCTTGTTCCTTCTTAGATGAGCATCTGCTTTCAGGAAGCTGTCAAGACTTAAATTACTTTTCAGAATCACTAACGCTGGAACATGAACATTCACCAATGAACATTTTCCTACCCAGTCCTTGAGCAATCTCATATAGCCTGTGGATCCACATGCCCAACAATGATCCATATTTACTGCTGTTCCAAGTTTCATTCCGGGTACATCAAATATTCAACCACAGTTCTGGTTCTTCCCAACTTTTCTTATGCCATTGTTTCTGAAGCACAGCTTTGCACTTTCCAAAGGCATTATCTGCAAAGGTCCTCCTTTGTCATCGACCCAAGTCAGTAATTTAGCGAGTCTGGGCCAGAGAGGCTTGCATCCATTTTGCACTATGTCAATGTTTGGTTTATAACAACCAATGACCACCCAGGCTCTGCAGATGACCACTCCTTCTTCCCATTCATCTGGCGATAACACTGATCCCCAAATCTGCATCTGTCCTTTGTTTTTCCATATCCGAATTTCCTCTGCAGATTTTCCTGGACATTCAAGTCTCCTGTTTACTTCCCATCTAATTCCAGCTCCTTTTACTCTAGGCTTTTCATATCTGATCACGTGATTATTGGTATGCGGCTTGTTTCTTGTTTTCGTGTCTTGGATATAATCATCTTCATCCGGATCTGTCCATTCAGTTGCTCATTTGATATAGGCATCTCGACCCATGAACACTGCCTCTTGTCAAGCAGAGCGCTATGTGTGATAGACAATGTGCTGTCTGGACATCTATTTCAATGGCTATGAAGATTTTGGACTTCTCTATGCTATAAGGTAAGCGTGCACATACAAAGCATTCCTCCTTTGAGGTCCTCCTTCCCACTTCCTTCATATGCTGATACCATATGTTATTCCCCAAATGTGCTGTACTGTCCAGGTAATCATTGAACTAACTATCATCCTCCTTAGCACTTCGTTTAGGCCTCATCCTCTTCCTTTGAGCTTCTATAATCATCTCATAAAGTATGTCAGCATAATTCCTTTTTACTGGACCAATCATAAAAACATTTGTCAATGGACCTGGTGCTTTTATGTGTGCTACCTGTGTAGGAGAAAGGTCTAGAGGCCTCATCCTATCAACATAATGTGCAGGCATAAAGATGTCTTGCATAATCTCTGTACGTGACCTCTTTTTAATAGGAAGTCTTGCTATGCCTATTTCTGTACTAGGTGGCTTTGAATGTATCTATAGAGAAGGGACAATAACATAAGGTCTCTCCTGCCTTGTAGTTGCCACATCTGTACTTTCCTTTTGAATAGGAAGATAAACAAGACTTGTTTCTCTGTTTGGGTTCACATAGTAAACCGTGCGTACTAAGAGAAAGAAGTATCACTATAAACAAAATACATGTATAAATAATATACAAGTAGGCCCATTTTTTTACAGCAGTAACTTCTTACACAAGATGGACGTCTCTCGTTGTCTGCCATCACGTTGTTGCTATTGACGCTGCCCATTCTCTTTTATAAGGAAGGAAATACCAGTTTTTTAATCGGGCAACATCATGCAATAGTCTGAAAGCTGCTGATTCTTCTCCACACATTCCTCGATCAGCTTCAACTGGCTGACTATCCAATGATGAACAAAAGCTCCCAGTGAAGACCACAAATTGGCCTTTTACCAGAAGACATGAATATTTCAAATCTTCTCCTTCGACAGTCTCATTCAGTTCTCAGTGTTCTCTCAGAGTAAAGGTCCATATGTTATTCCCCAAATGTGCTGTACTGTCCAGGTAATCATTTAACTAATTATCATCCTCCTTAGCACTTCGTTTAGGCCTCATCCTCTTCCTTTGAGCTTCTATAATCATCTCATAAAGTATGTCAGCATAATTCCTTTTTACTGGACCAATCATAGAAACATTTGCCAATGGACTTGGTGCTTTTACGTGTGCTACCTGTGTAGGAGAAAGGTCTAGGGGCCTCATCCTATCAACATAATGTGCAGGCATAAAGATATCTTGCATAATCTCTGTACGTGACCTCTTTTTAATAGGAAGTCTTGCTATGCCTATTACTGGATTAGGTGGCTTTGAATGTATCTATAGAGTAGGGACAATAACACAAGGTCTCTCCTGCCTTGTAGTTGCCACATCTGTACTTTCCTTTTCAATAGGAAGATACACAAGACTTGTTTCTCTGTTTGGGTTCACATAGTAAACCATGCATACTAAGAGAAAGAAGCATCACTATAAACAAAATACATGTATAAATAATATACAAGTAGGCCCATTTTTTTACAGCAGTAACTCCTTACACAAGATGGACGTCTCTCGTTGTCTGCCATCACGTTGTTGCTATTGACGCTGCCCATTCTCTTTTTCAAGGAAGGAAATACCAGTTTTTTAATTGGGCAACATCATGCAATAGTCTGAAAGCTGCTGATTCTTCTCCACACATTCCTCGATCAGCTTCAACTGGCTGACTATCCAATGATGAACAAAAGCTCCCAGTGAAGACATCAAATTGGCCTTTTACCAGAAGACATGAATATTTCAAATCTTCTCCTTCGACAGTCTCATTCAGTTCTCAGTGTTCTCTCAGAGTAAAGGTACACCTGCATGATTATATCTCTAAGAATTTCATTAAGTGCTGCATTTTTACTTGGATCCCTCAGGAACGAGCGGACATCAGTTTGTCTCCCAAAAAACATTCCTCAATCAGATAATAGAACACCAAGCTGACCAATCTATGTGCATTATCTGCTGACAGGGGCATTTGTGTTTTCCCCACTGTGCTCGGGAAGCTCAATAATAGCTGTGAGCAATCTCCTCACAATTGGACCATTCTTAGGATATTGCAGGAAAAGATGAATGTCAGTAGTTCTCCCCACCAACTTAGGGCATGTAGGAAGAATGTAGATAAAAACAGCAAGGACAATCTGATGAACATTGCCATTAGGCACCACCATAGACACTTTGGAAAAGAAACTCAGTGAGAAAGGAATCAAGACATATACATGTCTCAGTCCAATGTCAACAAACTCCTGTGGCTCAAGAACAGATAGCTTCCCTTAACTTCTTTTTAGTAGCTTAAAAGAGTGTCCCGAAAATAAGCCACAGTCCAATATATTCTTTGTTTGTTTATTCAACACTTTCTGCGTCCTTCTTCCTCATCGTAGATCTAGTCTGCGTGTGCTGTGGTTCTTTCCCGATGCTTATTTCCGATAGGGGTGCGGGTGAATAGGGTTCTCCAGCATGAATCTTCATGTCACCAAGAAATATCCAGGCTCGCCTTCTAACTATCTTCACTGCTGATGGTGTTATGTCCTCAACGATAAATAGACCGTTAAAGCGTGGCTTGTGCCATTGACGGGTAAAGTTCCTGATCAATATTTGATCACCAGGGAAAAGTTTGGGAAGATGTAATTTTTAAAGTCTGGTTGTTGTAGCATCACCTTCTGTGTTCTGGTTCCCACACCCCTTGTTTGAGCTGATCTGAAATGACAGAGATACTTGAGGTCATACACGTTAAGTAATCACGTAACTCCTTTCCTAACAATTCTGCTGTCATCTGGGCATCACTTCTAGTTCTAGATGGAGGTGTGAGAGGTGTCCTCATTCGCTTCCCTGTCACTATTTCATGGGACGTAAGGTGGTGGTCAGAACCTGGCTGATTTATCAACACATACAATGCCAGTGGTAGGCAATGCAACCATCCTTTCTTCAAGGTAAGCTTCAATTTGACTATTCTTTCTTTAAGCAAGCTGTTCAGTCTCTCACAGACACTGTTCGCTTGCGGGTGATAAGACGATGAAATTATACTGAGCAACAAGCTTATTTGTCCAAAGACTTCATTAACAAAATGAGGGCCATTGTCTAATCTTAATAATTCACATAGTCCCCATTTAGGAAATACTTCTCGTATTAAAAATGTCACGGCACAGGTGGGGTCTGGATGTGTACATGGACCAGCTTCAATCCACCTGGAAAAGGGACATACCACTACAATCATATATCTGTATCCATTACAGACTTTCAGCATGTCGACATAGTCGATATGCAAATGCTGGAAAGGACCATTAGGTCCCGGGATAACTCCTCTAACAGTACGCAATGTGTGCCCAGCAGTAAACTTTTGACATACAATGTAAATTTGGAATTAACCATTCCTCCTCTATTGTTTCAGCGTAGCGCTCTCTTGTGACATGCACAGGGTAGTGTAGCTGCTCCAGCACCACCCTTAATAAGGCTGCAGGCATCACTGGTTTACCAGTGCTGTTCAGTTGCCACAATGCTTTGGAAGGAGTTAAAGAACATCCCCTCCGCGTCCACAGGTCTTTCTCATCGTAGGCGTTTCTCCTTGGATTACTACCAGCTGTGTCCTAGACGAATTACTATAACAATCGGACACAGTCATCACCACCATGCTTTCATTCACATCAGGTGCATCAAACGTCATAATATTTTCTGAATATGCAGCACGTTTTGCTTCCTCGTCTGCTGCTTGATTTCCCCGTGAGATAAAATCTGCCCTTTTAGTGTGAGCTGTGCATTTAACGACTGCAATGGCTCCTGGGAATTGTGTTTTAATGAGTCTTTCCAATAAGGCTGCATGCTGCACTGGAGTGCCGTCTGCTCGGAGGTAGCCCCTCCTTTCCATCGTGCTAACCCCGCGTGCACTATTGATGTCACATCAGCAGAATCCCTGTGCAGTCTTACTTCCTGGTCTGCTTGATTCTCGAGCATGACTATCAGTGCTGCTAGCTCTGCAGCCTTTGCTGGAAAGAGAGACGGTAGTTGTGCACTTGTCAATACTTCAAATTCCCCATTGGCCCTGTGCTTTACCACAGTGGCACCTGTATATCTCTGCCCATCATTTTGATTGATTCTAAATTAACCGTCAATAAAAATAATCTCCCCAGCTGCCAATGCATTCTCCTTAACCTTTGGGCTCTCGTCATAAAATTCTTCATAATTTGAACAATCATGCACATGCTCACCTTCTGCCAGTGGTTTTGCTACAAACATGGCAGGATTCACTATTCTGCAACAAACTATTTTAATCGCTGGATTTGATATAACCACCTCGTAGGCAGAAGCCCTTTGAGAAGTTAACGTGCCTTTAGGTTTTTCCAAAATAGCAAACAAAGCATGTTAAAAAAATAACGTCATGGAACACCCCAGTACTATGCTTGCAGCTTTCTCAATAGCGAACGTGGCGGCTGCCAAAGATTGTTCGCAGGTAAAGTGACCCCTCATTACTGGGTCTAAAATCCCATTGTAATATGCAAGGGGATTGTACCCAGGTGGTCCTCTATGTAAATACTGCTGTCATAAGAGTGTCATTTGTATGTGAAAACAAAACGAATTCCTCAGCATAATGGGGAATCCCTAAAACTGGAGCTGCACATATTGCTTTTTTCAACTCATCAAATCCTTCTCCCATTTCCTCAGTCCAGACAATTTTTTCTCATCTTGCCTGTGCTGTTTTCAGAGCTAGCAATAAGGGCCTTGTGTATGACCTATAATCAAAGACCCATGCTCTTGCATAATATCATAGTCTCATAAATGTGCATGCGCATTATTGTATGTGGCTTTACTGTTTTCAAAATAGCCTCAGCTCTCTCTGTAGTAAGCTTTTTTCCTTCACATGATATTAACTGACCTATGTACAACACTTCTACTTGGCAGTACTGCAATTTCTCTTTATCTACTTTATATCCCTTGTCTGCTAGAATGATCATAGGTTGAACTGAATCACGTCTGCGCTCTTCTTCGGAGCTTCTGCAGATTAGTATGTCATCTACGTATTGCAACACAACACTTTCCAAATTAATATTCCAAATTAGTCCATCTGTAGGACTCTATTAAATATTGATGGAAACTCACAGTACCCTTGAGGCAATCTTGTGCTTTTTTTAAATATGTGTAACTCAACACACAGGGGGATATACATTCACAGTACTTATAGCATCTCAAGACATATAAGGCACAAAACCCCCCTCCTCCTCCTCTTTAAGTCCCTCAGTGAGCACTGTACCCGGGCCTAGTCGGCCTGGTCCAATAGTGGTGACGGATCATCCATAGAATGAAGGGCTCTCGCAATCAGGCGTGGCTTAAATGTCAGGGCCAGAAAGTTCTGTTCATAGTCCCGCACCGGAGCCCAAATGTCCATGAATCGGTGGAGCAGTCCTGCTTTAGCTGCCGTGACTTTCTCGGCGATCAGGATGTCCCAGAGTTTGATCCAGCAGAGTGTCATCAGGGGACCATCCGCGGATTTCCAAGTGTGGGCCACCGTGATTTTGGCTGCCATCAAGAACTGGGATACCAGGGCGCTCTCATCCTGCTCTTGACCAAACATCATCAGCTCTCTTCCAAAGGATACATCAGGAAAACATCATTAAAACGGCTAAGGATACCAAAACCCTTGGCTTCTACCTTGACTCAACTCTGAACTATCATAAACAAGTTAATGCGACAGCTTCAGCCACCTCTTAGACATGTAAGCTTATACATGCATGCAAACCATACCTTTCGACAAACAGTTGCATAATTCTAGCGAGAGCGTTAATCTTGTCCAAACTTGATTACTCCAACACACTTTATGCAGGAGCAAACAAACGTATCCTAAACAAACTACAAACATTACAAAATAATGCGCTCAGATCCGCATTAACTATCCTGAGGAGAGATCATATCTCAGAATTTAGAGGGAATCACAAATGGCTTTCTATCAAAGACAGGATTAACTTCAAACTTGTCTCTATTACGAATAAATGCCTCAACAAAGCTGCTCCGCAATACCTAAGTGAGAAAATCATAAGAAAACCTTCATCCCGACCAACTAGGTCAATCAATTCCTTCTGTTTCACTGTTCCCCGTTTTATCTTGAAAAGAGCTTGAAGCAACTGTTTCCCTGGTCAAGCCACCCTAGCCTGGAACGCTCTCCCCATACATTTATGCACTGATCAGCCTTCCAAAGATTTAGGTCAAACACCAAAAAATGGCTATCTGTGAATGACACTCCACTCCGGATTATCCAGAGTAGCTGAGTCTGCCTCCTTATCCTGCTTGCATATGTACTTGTCTGTTGACCTCTTCTAATGATGTACCACTGTTATTCCATGTGATTTGTTCCTGTTTATAGCCCTTATGCATTCTTCAGATCTAACTGTATTGATACTCACCACGTTGTGTTATTCCCCTCTGTATTTCCTTTCTGTATTTACCAAATTGTGATTCTTAGCTGTCTTATAATGCGCCTATATGCCCCATGGTCTGGTGCACTTTATAAATAAACAAAACAAACAAACAAACAAACAAACAAACAAACAAACCTCTCTATCATAGAGCTGTGTACTCTCAAAATGATCATTCTTATCCTTTCCTGCCAGTTCTCTCTTAGAGCTCATATCATGATAGACTTTATCGATTGCTTCCTCAATGCTTCTAGAGTCAAACTCATCCTCTAGATTTACTCCAGATGGACCTGCTATGGGCTCTTCTACTGGGAAGAATTCCTCTCAATCCTTGCATGTCACTACTGGATTAAGATCCATTAATTCCTTTTCCATACGTTTGAGATGACATGCTCTTTGTCTTCTCTTTCGTTCTATGTCATCTTCAAGCTCTCTTCATTTCCTTGCTTCTTCTCTCACCCTGTCTTCTTCTTTTCTTAACCCTCCTTTCAATTGCTCTTCGTATTTCCTCGTCTCTTCATCTCTGTATTCTTTTATCCCTTAATTTCTGTTCCTCCTCTTCCTCTCTTTTTTTCTAGTCTCTCTCGTTCTTAAATTTCCCTCTGTCTTTTGTCATATTTTCTTTGCTCCTCTGCTCTTTCCTGCTTTCTCAGTTGTTCATCTTGGTACAACTCTTCCTGCACTTGTGTATCCTTTCTTTTTGCCCCATCTTCTATCAATCGTTCCTCTCTTTATCTATCCTTTTTGTCCTGTTCATCTCGATTTTCCCTTTGCCTTATGTCCTCAATGCTCTTACCATCGGGTTTAAGCTAAATCTGACCACCCATCCATTCGTTCTGTATGAGCGCTAACTCATCAGTCTTATCTCTTTCTCCTTTCCATCTCTTTATCTCTCGTCCTATATCTAAGGACTTGCACGATCTATCGCTTCTTTCTTTATCGCGTCTCTACTTGTCCCTCTGGACTTTAGAGATTACATCTTTCTCAGGAACTTTCTCTGCGGTTTCATCGCTGCTTGTGCAGGCGACTCATATGCCAGATTTCTGTACCCTGTCGCTGCCTTAAACTCTTTTAACAGGTACAGTCCATCATCTTTTTTTCTATTGCCGTCTACTTCAGACGTGGAGGGGGGATCAGAAGGCTCCTCACCCCCCTCTTTGCATATATTAAGTATCCAGTCTTCAGGAGGTGGCTCTTCCCTTACTTCCTTGTACATTTTCCAGAGCTCTAAGCTCGCTAACCTTTTCTCAAATGTTTCCCCTGTGTATGCTGCATGCAAATATATTGTCATGTGCTGCCAAACTGCCTTTGATAGTGATCCCTTGTGGCCATGGCATGAACGTCTTATCTGCGGTGCCCTTAACCCATTCTGCACTGTACTGTTTAAGCTTAGGTGCGTGTTTTGGCAACTGTTTGCAGAGATGTGTAAGCGGAGTAATATCCTCCATTTTGACTCGCCACACTTGACTGTCAATACTCACCTTTACACTTTGCACTTTTTTTCTTTCAATTTTAAAGTTCAAGAAAATAATACAATATGAGCGTGCACCAATCGTCGCAGGCTCCAACCCCCCTATATCATATATTTACTCCAGACTACTTTATTCGTTAAAAAACACTTTCAATTCAATTTCATCAAATAAATAATTCATTCTCAAAACTTGTGTTTTCCTTTTCTCGTCTCTGAATTTCTCTGTTATCCTTTTCAGCACATACAAAACTCTGCAGTCACATAATACAAACAGACAAACTGACATACTCGGCTTGCCACAAATATCTTAGTCTAGGAACCTAAAGACTTGCCCCTAATTAAATATCCCAATTGGGATGTGAACTGTTCTCTTTGGATTGTCTTTCAACAAATCTGTAGTCTATGTCACCCATAAATGAGATTGTCTTTAAACAAATATGTAGTCTATGTCACCCATAAATGAGCTTTAGATACGGTTCCTTCTGTTTACACTCTTTAATAAAGCACAGGACACTGGGCTTACTCTATCGTGGCTCCTCTCCTCACGATTTACTCAATTGTTTGGCTCCTATCCTCAAGTCAATTTCTTAACAATTCGATGCTCATCGTCTCAAGTTGCGTTTTACCCCAAACCTCCCTCCGTTACATGTTTCCCCTTATCACTTTTCCCTACACACTGCCCATTCACAATTTTGCCACCTCACTCAGTTCTACTCACCATTCGTTTTTTCGACTTCCAACTCTCGGGATCGATGTCTTGTTATGGGCCTCTGCAAACTTTCATCCATTCAGCTTCCTGTAGAAGTTGGGAGGGGTTTCTGCTTAAAAACTAGGGACCGTCTAACCTGCGCTTGCAAGACTTGTGTCTTTAAACTAATACCGCTATCTACAGGGAGCTTCACGTGCTTTCAGTTAAATGGCAGCGGATGCTCAATATTGCCGGGAATCCAAAGCTTACTATCTCGATGGACTTTTAACCATCATCACTCTGCTACCACGTGAACTGAGGAAGTCGCTTCAGCCCTTTAAGACAAGGTAGCAATACAGTGAGATGAATGGGGATGCAGAAGTTACTCAAACATTAATAATCGAAACGAAATGACTCAGGTAGTTGGCAAAAATGTTAACATTTCTTCTGAAATGAGAAAATGGTTGGGCGGCTCTCAAGTTGTGAGGCAAAGCATTCCACCGTTTGGCCGCTATCACAGGGAAGCTGTTACCACCAATTTTGGCAAGTTTAAATCTCAGTACCACCAGACAATTGGAGTTGACTGTTCTTGTCGGTCTGCTAGATACTTTCCTCTTTTTTTGTCTGCCAGGTAGCTAGGAGCTGCGTTGTTGAGCACCTTGTGGGTCAAGGAGATCATTTTTAGATGGATTTTGTCATCAGTAGAAAGCCATTTGTAATGGCGTCTGGTGGAGGAGATATGCTCCCTTTTGTTTATGCCAGTGCAGCTCTGAGGGCATTATTTTGTAGGGTTTGAAGCCTTTGGGTAATGGCTTTGTTAGCCCCACTGTACAGGGCATTACTGTAGTCGAGTCGGGAGAGTATTAAGGCTCTCGCCAAGATCATACAACTGTCATTAGATAGAAAGGGTTTACCTGCTCTTATTAATTTAAAGGTATACGCTGTAGTTGATGCTAAGGAATTGACCTGTTTAGTAAATGACATGGTAGAATCAAGGTAAAAACAAAGAGTTTTAACTTCCCTAGAGACCTTGATGACGTTGCCGTCTATGTTGAATGCTGCGTAGTCAGGGCCTAATTTCTTGTTATTGGTCTGTGAGCCCAGAATGATTAGCTCTCTCTTATCATCATTCAGACATAGACCATGAGATGCCATCCATGCCTGAATGATGAGATACACTCTATTCACCAACTCCATGTCCGCACCGTGATCCCCAGAAAGCGGGAGGAGAGTCTGTGTATCATCTGCATAGTTAGTGTAGCTGATACCTAGATGGTCCAAATCATCGAAAAGGGGTTTGGTGAATATATTGTATAGAGTCGCGGAGACACAGGAGCCCTGGGGGGCTCCACATGTGATAGGTGTAGGGTCTGCTGCTGCCAAGTTCTTGCATAGTTCTCTCACTCAAAAAGGATTCTTTCCATCTGATAGCATGTGTGGAAAAGTGGGCAGCAGAATCCAGATGGCTGCAGAGGACCTTGTGGTCCACAATTTCAAAAGCAGCTGAGAGATCAAGTAAGAGGAGGAGTGATGTCTTTCCTTGATCTCTCAACTCATCTATTTGGGTCTTTAAGGCAATGAGGGCTGTTTCGGTTCCATGTAGTAGACGGAAGCCAGATTGTCTAGCTCCCAGTAGCTTATGTCGTTCGAGATGTTTTTGAATTTGTGTATAAGCCACTTTGTCCAGTATCTTCAATAGAAATGGTATCGTAGTGATTGGACGATAATTAGTGGGATCGAAGGGTCTATTGTCTGTTTCTTGAGAAGCGGGAGCACCCAAGATTGTTTTAAGTTAGAAAGTTCCAAGCTGTCTAGATCTGGTTTGCTAGGATAGTCAGATAAACTGGATGCATACAGCTGTGCTATTTGGGCAGGCCTAGGACGGAGGTAAGTACTAGATGACATGTGAGCTGATAGGCAGAATTAGGGGTGCGTGGCTAGCGGTGCAAGTAGGACAGGTGCAGTTGAGGCACTGTTAGGCAAAATACATTTGGCTGACTGCACTACACAAGGGTTGGTGATCAAATAGGTGCAATATAATTAAGCACAAGTGGGCAAATGCAGTTAAAGCACAGTTGGACACAATACATTCAGCTATATGGGGCTAGCGATCAGATATGTGTAATGCAATAGAGGCACAATTAGGCAAATACATTCAGCTACCCAGGGCTAGCGGTCAGAGATGGGAGATGTAACTACTGTCACATAGTAGACAAGGAGTTACAAGGGCGTTCAGGCTCGTTGGTTGGGACAACAGCAGGTAGTTAGATGCAATGTCCGGATGATAGGTCTTTCATCTGCAGTATGCTTCTCAGGCTGCCAACCTGTGTGGCGTTTGCATGAAAAGAGCTTAGTGATAAATAGTACTTACAGTAGGATGCAGACCGACGCGCAGGGTGCCAGCGGCCTGCCACGGACAGCCACAGACAGGCCCTTTTACGGGGCCCTTCTACGAGTGGCTTTCGCTTCCTGCTTCCGCCTACCGGTGGTTGCAGGGGCCGTAAATGTAACTCCTCAGCCAATCCGCGGCCGAGAAGAAGGGGCGGGTGTAGATGCGGATCACTGCTGCAGGAAAGGGAAAGTTGCGGCCATCGACCACGCTGCAAGCAATGGCGGCTTGCTGCTGTGGGACAGTGATTGAAGAATTATCTAAAACAGGGAGTTACAACTGACATTATCCGACGTCGCACAGCAATCTCTCAATTTACTTCAGAAAAACAAACATTATATAGCAAAACCTTGTCACGGATGACGTGAACCTACGTATTTACTAACGTCATCCTATGTGGCAAATTACTAAAACCTAATGGCAAATGTGATAGGCATAAGGGGAACATCTACATATACTTTCTATGGGCTACAAGGATGTGATTGGATCTCTAAGGTCAGATGTGCAACAAAGCCCTACCCCTAAACAAGTTACTTACGAACGCCACTAAATACACAACATCCCATTGGTTATACAACTATAGGGCTCTTAATCATGCGGCCACCTAGCATTGGTTGGCACTCTTGAATTCGTCAGTACTTTTCCACCTAGCAGCACGCAGGCTAGACTTACAGGTGCTGGTGGGCTGGTCATATCCATAGCTTCTAACCAATTTAGCATATTATCTATTATCACGTCAATGGTCTGCTGTCAATGAAGGCTTTGAACTTGGCCTTGGAAATGTTCCTCGCTCTTTAGAATACAGGGAGTGCAGGCACGCTCTGCCCTCATGCGTAGGTGTGGTCTGTTATGTTTGTCCAATCTAATCCTTCCATGTGACTGAAGACCACAAAATCGAGCGCTGGTGCATTTAAAATACTATTTTTCAATAGACCTCTGACATCTTCCCTGTTTTTTTTGTGCTCTCTGAACAGGACTTTTGTTCTTTCACACGATTTGTAACTACTTTCTGCTCATCCACGTCTGTTAAGACCTCGGTTTCTTGGTATTCATCCAAACTGGCCTTTCTGAGATCTGATTCTGTAATTCAATTGCTTTTTCAACTGCGACACGCTGAAAAAGAGGCCTTCGCTCTTTAGGTTTTGCTCTGCTATAACACATCATGGAAAAAATACATACTTTACTTGATTCCTATATATGTATATGTTGGCACATGCCGCAATCTATTCACTATGTAGCCAGCTTTAAGAATACTTCATCTGCTTGCGTTTCGTTGCATATTTACACATGTAAAATGACATCATATCTTCATCTTTTCTGTAGCATAAGTTTCTTCATCTTGAGCCCAAGATGTCACTTATCTTTTATACTTTCTTGATGCCTTATAGAATGTTTTAATTCTCTTATCTCTGCATCTCTTTAATGTTCGCTAGTTCAGTTTCATGTGCGTCATCACCAATCGCTCTTTCATTTATGACCTTAAATAGGGTCATCAGGCTGAAAGGACACACAGGATGCCAGGAGATCTTCAAGATGATTTAATCAGATGTCTTCAGGAGATTACTTCAGTAAATTACAGGATCAAGGCACGCCCACTGGCTCCCACCACCAAGCTACATCATTGCCAACTGTCGTGGGTGGAACCTCAACAAACAGCATTCCACTCATTCATACTCAAACATTCCATTCATGACCTCACACATCAATTACTCAGCATACATACAGGCAGGTGACGAAACAACTTAACAGGGAAAGGATAACAATCCTAACAGTCCTGTTTCGTCCAGGATTTCATTCAAATTGCCATCATACTGTCTTGTATCCATGTACAGCTTCCTTAATGCGAATCTCGCCTCCAAGATTCTCTTTGGTATTGGTATTTTCACTGGGACGGCACATGTCTCTCATTCTGGTTCCCAACATATATGCAATAGTTTAAGGGTAACATGCATTTAGATTTGGGATCAAAACACAGAGTTCCGAACGGACAAACATTGCATGATAGAACACAATACCAAAATCTAAGAGAGCATAGCATTTGAAAGCAGAGCAGTATATAGCAAGTACAGCATAGTACAGTCACATAGCAAAACACAAGGCATAACAAAACAGATAATACTCATACACAACTGCACTGCAAATGTAGCATGCCACACACACACACACACACACACACACACCATGCTCCAGCCTCTATTTTAGGTCAGGGCCCAGGGATCAAAGGCAAGAGGATTCCACCCTTCACACCCTTCCTTCATTCCACCATTGGGTAAGTTGCTTTTCCTTTTTTAAGAGGTGTTATCTTTCCTGTCTGGCAAGAGAGTCATGTCTCATTCTTTGAAACAAAAGCTTGATTCCATAAATGAATTTTCTTTGTACCTGGTCCTTATTTTCTCATTTGTTCTGTGTTATATACATAACGAAAATGCTGTTTACATTTGATTCTTAGTGATTTGAGACACTGCAGCATTTTGCAAAGCATATAAATGTAAATAAATGAATATAACTGCTTAAAAGAACTGGCTTTAGGTGTGATGCTGTTTATAACATCCTCTCTATGGACCAGCTACCTGTTTGGCCCTGAGAACCGGCCCTCAGAACCCTTCCCAAGAACAGAATGAAATGGGTACAATGCAGTGACAGAAATGTGTGATATGTTATGTTAGGCATATATTATGCTGTGCCAAAAGTTACATTATGCTAATATGCTTCTATGATGCGCAAATCACCACAGTACTAGTATCAGAGCACCTACACTTGTCTATGGAGTGGTGTACGGTGCCCCCGTCATGTGTATCCAGACTACGCCTCGGTGAATTGCCCAAATCACCCCATGAATCCCTGCAAATAAATCACTGGATTTGGGTGACTCTGCGGGAATCAGCCAAAGAATTGGCACATCTGAATTTCTGTAGCACATTCGGGTGAGGTTAGGAAGTCTCTTAGCGAATTCGGGCTTTGCGCAAGGATTCAGTCCCCATCGTCATAGGGCCTCATTACAACCCTGCCGGTCTGGAAAGAACGGCGGTGGTAAATCCACCACCACCGTTCTTTCCGGACCGGCTGATTAAGAGTCCTGCCTGCAGGCGGGAGGTGTCACTCCCGCCAGGTCTGACCTGGCGGGTTTAACACCACATGCCTGCAGGCGGACATGGAAACACCGGCACCATTACAGCATGGTGCCGCTGTTTCCACTTCCCGATTCCCTATAGGAGTCCATGGGAATAGGGATTAACAGAATTCTGCCTCTGAAATTACCGGGTCACCGGGGTTGTAATGCACCGGTGATTCCGGCAATCACAGAGGCGGAATGGTAATACGTGTCCGGTGGTAACCTGCCGGAATTTCCGGCATGGTTACCGCAGGACTCGTAATGAGGCCCATAGTATTGTCGGATGTAGGTGTTCCTGCATGGTTTTGGACAACTTAGGCAAAAAACGAGTTTGGAAGCAACTTCCTGTTTTCTTTGTAGATATTGTTTGCTTCAGGAAAGCAAGGCAGGGCAAAAGATAAAGAATTTTGAAGGGGTAGGCAGGGTCTTTGTATCTTTGACGACTATGGGCCTCATTACGAGTCCGCCGATCCGGACTTAACGCCACCGGTACAACCATACCGGCACCGTTTCCATGACTGACAAATTACGACCCACGATCCCGGAAATACCACCACCACAAACCACCACCATGGAGTTAAGGGACCCGTAAAATGCATCACCGGGGAAACCCCCCAGTTACCGGCAACTCCTAACACCATGGGCATTACGAGTACCACGGACATGGAAACACTGCCATGAAAATGGTGGAAAAACCGTGGCCACAGAGACGGTATCGGCGCCACAGCGAACATGATGTTAAACAGTGCCTGGTGAGCTGAATCAGGCCACAGGTGCAGCAAATGAGCCCAGCTGGACCCAGCAGGCCACTGGGAGTCTACAAAAGGGCCACACCCACACCCAGGCCAACTCCAAACACAACTATGCAGGCAGCAGCTGCAGCAGCATTGGTACTGGGGGTATTGAACCTACCGGCAGCACTGTACATGGTGGCAGTAATGGTGCAGAGGCGGATGAGGCGGAGGCGGAGGAGGCACAGGTGGCAGTTAGCAAACCCTGCACACATGCCAAACCCCGCATCAGGGCCTCACCCTGGAACCTGACCCCAGGGCAGATCCACACATTATACCGGCTGGACCGTCCAACAATCATGTACATCACCACCATGATTGAGGACGACATCAGCAGCCACATTGGCATTTCGACCGCAATCCCCCCCCCTCCTGAAGGTGGTGTTGGTACTGCATTTTCTTGGTACCGGAACTTATCAGCACACAGTTGGTGAGCTGCACCGGCTGTCACAACCCTGTTTCTCTAAAATATTGGGACAGGTACTGGATGCCCTACTGGGCCATGTGTCAGAACACATCGCCCTACCCTGTACCCTTGCACAGGTCATTCCACCAAGTCGACCTTCCATGCCATTGCGGCCATGCCAAATTGCATAGGTGCATTAGACTGCACCCACATAGAGCTGACAGTACCACGTGCAATGCAGATGGTGTACCGCAATAGGAAACAGTACCACTCACTGAATGTACAGATGGTATGTGACGCCGGACAAGTGATAACACATTGCTGCACACATTTCCCGGGGTCAACACATGACTCAATGGCCCTGCAGAATTCGACATTGCAAAGCTACATGGAGCGCTACGCTGAACAAGGCCATACAACTTGAGCCGCTCAATACAGCCATCCACACTATGCACCACTGCCCCCCAATGCACATGATGACTGCACATGAGACATCCTGCAACAACCACATCATCACAGTCTGTTGATTGACTCCTCCATGTGTGTACATCATTGCACAATGCCATACTTACCAACCATTATTGTCCACAAGGGCAACTACATATGCACAGCAAGTCGTTGGGCAATGTCCAAATGCCAACGTCGACAACAATGACCCATGAATGGTAATCATCCACTGGTCTGACCATTGCTTCTTGGCCCATATGGATGAATGAATCATGACACAAGATTGCGCTGCATCTGATCAAGACATGATACCACAAACACTGACATGTCCCACACATTTGCATCCCATGTAGGTGATGCTGGATATGCACTCACGCCATGTCTGATGACGCCTGTACGGAGGCCAAGGAACAGGCACGAGGAGGTGTACAACAGGGCTCACATCCGCACACGTGGCATGATTGAGAGGACATTTGGCCTACTGAAAGCCAGGTTCTGCTGCTTGAGCAGATCTGGCGGATCACTGCTCTACAACCCATTGAAGACGGGTAAAATTGTGCTTGTGTGTGCCATGCTGCACAATCTGTGCATGCGCAGGAACATTCCGCTGCCCCCAGACACAGAGAATGATGATGGAGTTGAAGATGGGGATGGGGATGGGGATGGGATGGCCCACACCCTCCCGTGGGTGCACAAGATGGCCAACAAGCACGGGATACACTCATTTGCATTTACTTTTGAGAGACTGCACATTGACAGCATTGCATGGATATGACGATGCCGGTGAATAAATGGATTGACTGCAAATGAAATAATGGATTTCCACTCATTATGGATTTTTTCAAAGGTGTTGTATTATAAACAAAACAGGAAAGAAGGTGCATTGGGTAGGGAAGCTGTACACCCGTGCCCACCCACCACCCAAACGTACCCACCCCCAACCAGGGCCCAAACTACTAACCCTGTAATGGACCTCCCGCCACCACCCAAATGTACCCACCCCCAACCAGGCCCCAAACTACTAACCCCCTAATGGACCTCCCCCACCACCCAAACGTACCACCCCCATACACCCATCGTGTCCCCGAATGTCATGTCTATCGCCATCCCCACATGGCACTTTTTGCGCGGGCGCTTATGCGCAGGAGTGTCCTTGCTGGCGGGTCCAGTCAGCCGACTAGAGCGCCTCCATGGGCTGCCAGTGGCAGAGCTGGATGGGGTGGTGCTGGCTGAGGTGACTGCTGGTGTGACCATGGGCACACGTCCTTGAATCGCCTGCTGGGCAACCAACATTGACTCCGCTATGCTGGATTGCACACTTTTCCTTCCCTGACATGGCATGCCAGGGTGACGATGGTGGTCGCAAATCGTCCAATGGCCCTGGAGAGCCGACGCACCGACGTTGCATTGCTCTCACGCTGCAGCCTCGCCTCCTCCCGCTGATGCATGGCCTCTTCATGCTGCAGTCTGGCCTCCTCCAGCTGCCTTTCCACAAGCTGCGTCAGGGTGGCCTATTGTTCTTCAATGCGCTGCATGCGAGTACTGAGTTCAGCCATGGAGAGCGTTGGGGAGTGTATGGGGCTGTGCAGTGTTTGGGGGCTGAACTGTAGGCCATGGTTGGATGACAGCTCATCCGTGTTGTCCCCCTCACCCTGTTGTACAACTTCGGCCTGCATGGCCGGGGCACTGTCATCACTCGATGCAGCCTCCTCAGCAGTGCATATGGGCTGCAAGATGGCATCCGGGGCCATGGTGGGTGCCTGAATCGGGATGGTGGTGTCCGTTGGTGCTGGTGTGCCCGATGCAGCTGGTGCTTGTGTGCCAAAGCAGATAGCATCGTCCTCCTGGGCAGGAGTGCTGCATTGGGCGCATGCAGGTGGCTGCTGCGTCGCCTCGTGGCTGTCGTCGCTGTCACTTGACCTGGCTGTGGGGATGCAGAGGGCATGCTGTTAGTTGTGTGATGTTACTTGATGTGTCCATCACATGCATCAAACTGAATGACCCATGACCACTTGCATGTACAAACTTGTGACTATTGATGCACTCCGGTGTGTGTGTCTCTGCATCCACTCAGGCACGCACCTTGTGCATGTCCTGGGGACATGCATTGGGGATGTGTTACTTGTCATCTGGGTGGTCAGTGGGTCCATTGGGTCACTCCTGCCCTGGCTAGGGGGGCGGGGGGTGGTCAGTGGGTCCATTGGGTCACTTCTGGGGTGCATTCACACTTCTGGCTTTGTACTGTGTGCACTTACTGGCATCTGCAGGAGGGCTCACTCCTGTCTCTGCGTCTCGGATTCTGTGGATGCCCTCGAGGTGCAGGACACTGCTGCAGTGCTTCTCCCACGATTGCAACTTGAGAGGGGATGCAGGGCCTCCACCGGTGCCAGTGCTGTGCTGGCGGTGTGCAGCGATGAGGTTGCGCACCCTGAGCCTGAGGTCATCCCACCTCTTATGGCAGTCCTTCACAGTGCGTGTCATCACACCGACCTCTGAGTACTTGCGTGCTGCCTCCGCCCACACCTCCTTGCGACGTTGCTGGGTAGCACGCCGCTGGTCTGCGCTAAAGAGCATTTCTGCATGCTCGACAATGTGTTCCACCAGTACTGTCAGCTCAGCCTCACTGAAGCGCTGCTTTCGCTGTCTGCGTGCTGGGATCCTGGATGCCATGGTGTTAGATGATAGCATTCTCAGTCTCGGGGAGGTGTTCAGACCTTTAGTGTCTGAGGATGGCAGTGGATTGTGCTTTATATAATGGCCGCCTCTCTGTTTCCGTTTTTTTTTGCGGTCATGGTATTTCCGCTTCCCGTGATTCTGTGTCCGTGACGGCGGGGGCGGACACGGGTTTTGCACCGTTTATTGTGGCGGTATGTCCGTGTGCATGGGTGTTTACGTGATGGCGGTGACACTGTTTCCGCCTCGGTGTGTTGCGCGCAACCCACATGCCGTAATCGGCCTTTCATTCTGCAACCTTGCGGTCGCGGAAACGGTATCACCGTCGTCACTGAATCACCGGATTCCAGGCCGACGGACTCGTAATGAGGCCCTATGTGTTATTTGTGGTTTGAAAGCCTTTCATTTTTTGCTGGGAACCCTTTATTTTTGTTTTCTTAGTATGTGTGCCAGGCACTCAGGCAGTTAATTTGAGAAGTCATTTTTTGTCAGGAAATCATCTTGTTATGCGTTGTGATCTGACTTTGAAAGATTTGTTACTTAAGTTAGGGAAACCTTTATTTTTCTCTTACTTTGGAAGCACGTTTATTTGTGAAGCCAGTTTGTCTGTGAGGGAATCCTTTAATATTTTAGTTTAGAACGTTCATTTATTTCTGTTCTTACAGAAAAAATTGTTTTTTTGTTTAGTTTTTTGTTGTCTTTGCAGGAAGAGTACAGCGATCTAGATCTAGTAGACTTGGATCTCGCATCCTCCTACTTTGAATAAGAAAAGGGGGAGGCATAACTTAAGAGCATTCTTGGGGTGTGAAGCACATAAAAATCTGCCTCCTCCAGCAGATGCTGCTGAAGTTGTTGGTGGAATTGGTGGTTATCAAAAAGCTACTAGAGGGATGTGGGTTATGTTGGGAATGGTGGTGACACTGATGCAGAGGAGCGGGAGGAGCCTAAGATGGTGTCAAGACCGGTACCACAGGGGTCAAGAGTACAGGTAGTACCACCAGGAACAGGAGGAGGAGAGCCAATACTGCAGGGTTCAGGGACAGAGCTAGTACTGAAGATGGTCAGGAGGAGGAGCAAACCCCAGTGAGGGTTCAAGAAATGCCGAGGTGTTGCTCCAAAAGCATAGAGGGGACAGAAAGACAGCTCCCACTTTGCAACATCCTCTTGGATCTGGAATTACTTTAAGGTATCAGATGAGGTTTCAGTACCACAGGCTAAACCTGTAGAGGGCACCTGGTTCCTAGAGTCAAAGGGCCTCATTATGACCCAGGCGGTAATCTTCCGTCATTACCGCCATGGCGTAATGAGCGTTTACGCCGTGGGCCGATGGCGTAAAGAGCGCCACATTACGACCCATCGCGCACGAGCATTACGCCATGGCGGTAATGCAATTAACGCCATGGCGGAAAACGCCCCTACCGGCATCGTAAAGCGAGCAAGGTGCACTTCCGCCACCGTAAGTAGCGGCCACCGTAATTAGCGGTGGCCGTAATTAGCGGCCACCATAATTTGCGGTGGCCGTAAAAAGCAGAACCGGAAATAGCGTCATCGCGCCGGAACGGGAAACAGCACGTCGGCCATCTTTAAAAACACAATCCATTGCCATCCTACCGAACAACACCAGATCCAACCCTGACACCTGTCCCAACCAATCACCCACCCATCCAACTACCCCAAAATGCCTAAAGCTGTTAAGAAGGCATGTGACCGCCAGCGCCAGGAAAGATTCAGCCGGGAGGAACTCTGCATGCTTGCGGAGACCCTGCAAGACAACGCAGCTGTCGTTTTCTCCCCGGAAACGACCAGGACAGCGATAGGGAAAAGAAGGCCATCTGGGCCCTGGTGGCCGAGCGCATCAGCGCGGTTGGGACCGTACCCCGCACCCCACAGCAGTGCAGGAAGCGCTGGGACGACCTTCGCATACGGGTCAGAGCCGTCATCTCTGCGAACCGCAACCTTGCCCTGGGTACCGGTGGAGGGTCGGAATCCCCACTAAAACTCCAACCGTGGGAGGAGATTTGTGCAACCACGATTGGCATGGAAGCCATTGAAGGCGTCGGAGGGATGGAAAGGGGAGCTCCGACATCAGGCGATGAAGGTAGGTGCCTCAAACAAGACATGCCAAAGTCACTGCAGTCCATTCATGTGTAGCACAAGGTTGCTCTAGAGTGTAAATGCAACACATTTCGACACTGCCCATAGCCACATGCGAGCACCACCCTGTATACACTGCTGGCACCCGCATACCTGCATCCACATTCCACACTAAAAGGAGACAACCTGCATGGCCCTGCCTGAAATCTGCCTCATCTACTGACCAGAATAATGTCTATCATTGTCATTCCAAATTCTGCAGACCCATCAATAACGCCCTCCCTCCTTTGCTCCACCACAGGCACAGATTCACACCCCGAGGACCAGGACACCCCTGCGACGAAGAGAGCCAAGAAGGCCAATAATACCGTCCCCGCACCCTCAACCTCAGCTGCAGTGAGGCAGACCCCACAACAAGCAGGACCCACTGCAAGCATACCGGACGTCCCACCGGCAAGCACCCCTGTAGTCAGCAGGCCAGCAGCAGCTGCTCCACCTCTACCAACATTGCCTGCCACAGAAGGCACCGGGTCAGCGGCCAGCAGCAACATGGGTGAGACAGCTGCAATAGCTGCATGTTCAGACTCAGACATTGAGGAGCACGAAGTCAGAAGCCCCACTGACCTACTACATTCACCCTGTTTGTCAGACGCCAGCCCCCATGAGGATCACACACAGGGGCACACAGAGGTAGAGGAGTGGCCTTCTACCCCATGCCCAGTCCTCAGTCCACAGGAGGGGAGCAGCCCCTCCATCACACCACCAGCACTGGCCATGGGCCAGCAGGGGCAGCAGTCCCTCGAGGACATCACAGAACGGCAGCAACAACTGTCCACGATGCTGGCTGAGCATGCCGCGGAATGTGTGGGGGCTAGGGCAACCATTGAACAGGCCATGGAGACCCTAAGGGCCGAAGTAGCACAGAGCACTGCCACCCTGAGGGATGCCATGCAGGCCATGTCCAGGGACATCTGTGCTGAACTTGCCGGCTTGCGTCGTGCGCTCACTGAGCTCACCCACACCCTACAGGACGTGCATGCACGGGGGCAGGCAGGGACATCCTCCACTGCCAGTTCTGCACAGAGCAGCCCCGTCCGAGTTCCGGACGTAACCTGCTCTCCACAGCCAGGGGTGCCCCGGGGGCCGGGAGTGGGGGCTTGTAACAGCCTGTGGCCACTGTCACAGGCATCTGTTGACACCTACATGGGGTGTGTTTGGGTGTGCAGGGGGGAGGGGGGAGGGGGTGTGTTGGGTTGTGCAGGGGGGAGGGGGGAGGGGGTGTGTTGGGGTGTGCAGGGGGTAGGGGGGAGGGGTGTGTCATGACGTTTCATAGTTTAAATACACTTTTTTCTTTCCCAAAATGAAATGTGTGGACATTTTCATTGCGTATGTGTGCTTTATTGGTGTACAGTCCACAGTGTGCATATCCCAGAGACACACAGTGCCCCAAGTGCAGTCTCCATGTGATTCACACCAGCCGTGTGTGCTAGAAGTAGTGGTCGATGATACTTTGGCGCATTGCACGCCCCTCCTGTGCGTCGCCTCCTCCATGCGGTGCCGCCCCATCTGCACCCTCCTCATCCTCATCGTCAGGTGGTTGCAGTTCTGCGTCAGGGGGCAGGGGCACATTCCGTCTGATGCACATATTGTGTAGCATGACACATGCCATGACGATCTTTGCCGCCTTCTCATGGTGGTACAGGAGTGCCCCACCAGACCTGCTGAGGCTTCGGAACCGTGCCTTCAATAGGCCGAATGTCTGCTCTATGACCACACAAGTACGTGTATGTGCACGGTTGAAGTCCTCCTCGTGCTGGTTCTGCGGGTTCCGGACTGGTGTAAGGAGCCACCTCTTCAGGGGATAGCCTGCATCACCTGTATGTAGGCGAGAATGTATGTGTCAGTCATGTCGTCTGATCAAGAACATGATGTGCCACCATGGCTTGCATCCAACTGTTACTTCGGCTCACTTCTACATGGACTAAATGATTCACACAATGCAACCAGTATATGCTCATGGCTCCCATGGCCTGTTTTGCATGCCATCACCCAATGTATGCAGAGGGGTTGAGTGCATTGTGAGTGCCCATCCTCTGTCTCCGTTCTCTGTGTTACTCACAGCCAGGTGGAGTATGCATCATCCCCCCCCTATCAGCCAGGTGGAGTATGCATCATTCCCCCCCTATCAGCCAGGTGGAGTATGCATCATCCCCCCCCCCCTATCAGCCAGGTGGAGTATGCATCATCCCCCCCCTATCAGCCAGGTGGAGTATGCATCATTCCCCACCCCTATCAGCCAGGTGGAGTATGCATCATCCCCCCCCTTTCAGCCAGGTGGAGTATGCATCATTCCCCCCCTTTCAGCCAGGTGGAGTATGCATCACCCCCCCCTTTCAGCCAGGTGGAGTATGCATCATCCCCCCCTTTCAGCCAGGCGGAGTATGCTTCGGTACGTCATTCACCAGCCCACTTCCATGACATTGGACTCACTGAGTAGCCAGGATCTTGGGCCTGCATGTCACTCCATGTAGCGTGGTATTGTGGAGTTCCTCAGGACCATCGAATCATGGGTTGATCCGGGGAATCGGGCACAACAATGTGTGATGATCTTGTTGGAGTCACAGACCATTTGCACGTTGATTGAGTGGAACTGTTTCCGGTTGCGGTACGGTACCTCCATGGCACGTGGAACCACCAATTCCACATGGGTGCAGTCGATGGCACCAATGCAACCGGGTATGCCGGCTAGTGCATGGAAACCCACTTTGGTGTTTGCAATGTCCTGGGCAGTCCGTGGTAATGAGATGTGGTCGTCTGTGTGCTTGAGGAGGGCATCGAGCACTTGGATGAGTGTTCGTGAGAATAATGGTTGTGAAATGCCATGGAAGTGCCCCACTGTGTGCTGGTAGGTGCGTGTGGCCAGGAAGTGGAGTACAGACACTACCTTCAGTAGGGGGGGATGGCGGTTGGAGTTTCTATCATGCTGACGATGTTGTTGTGTATCATGTCTACGATGGCGGTGATGGTGTCCCGGTCCAAACGGTACAGGGTGTGGATCTGCTCAGCAGTGAGGTTGAATGGATTGGCTCTGATGCGTGGGATTGGGGGCTGTCTGCGTGGTGGCACTGGCTGTGCTGGTGGGGCTTGCTGGGCCTGCCTTTCCCTCCTTCTCCTCCTGCGTCTCCTCTGTGCTGCCTGTTGTTGTTGTTGCTGTTGTAGCACATGCATTGCTATCAGGTCCTCCAGCCCCAACATTGCTAGTCGTATTGGTATCATTGTGGAGTGTGACTGGGTGTGGGAAGGGGTGGGGTGTGCTCTTTTTGTACTTCCTGAGTCTGTATTGCCTTCACCTGTGCTGTTTCTGTGCACCTGTGGCAGCTGCATTCACTTTACATGGCCCTTTACGGTTGGTTCGCGATGGCGTAATTAGCACCATGGCGGTAAGGTACTTAACGGGCTGGGTGATGGCGTTAGGTGCATGTCCGCTTGGGTCGGCATTTGCATACCTTTCCGCCATGGCGCTAAGTACGGTGTGGCCTGTCGCGTGCGCGCACCCTTAGCGCAGTTAGCGGCAGCGTTAACTACGATGCCGCTAATGGCATGTCATGATCGGACCTGGCGGAAAACGATGGCGGTAACCATTTACCGCCATCATTTTTCACTTAGCGCCAGGGTCGTAATGAGGGCCAAAGACTGTAAAGAGCGGGATGTCTCTGTCACCTATTCACTGGGTATCAAAGCCCTCCAGAACCACCTGTGGTGCTAGGACTGGAATGTGCATGAAACATTCCACCCACCCAAACCCCATACCAATGGGACTGCAGCAGGGCCCTTCCAGGAGAGCACAGGAAACTGCTGTGACAGGTTGGGATCTACCCATACAAGGACCAGGCCAATCCCAAGTGCCTTTCGAGTGAATGTGGGAGACACGGTCAATGTCCCTGAAAGAAAGCTCTGATGTAAGAATTCAGGGTGTGCTCCCACCCCTATTAGAAAATAGAGATGTAAACATTGAGTGTGTGCCCCCACTCCTGTGAGACAAGAGAGACATACAAATTCAGGCAGGCTCTGCCCCCACCCCTGCAAAGAGGAGTGAGCTGAACATTAAGTGGATGACCCCACCCCTGTGGAACAGGAGAGATGTAAAAATTCAGGCTGTCAATTATAATAATATTTATTGTGATTTAGTTTACATTGAAACTTTACACATTTTTAAAAAGGAAAATGATCATATAAAAACATATTATACATGTACAGATCAGTATCTCTCATAAAACTAATATTTCTTAAGCAAACAATAATATCATCATCTTACATATAAACACTTCAATACTCACAGTTTCAGTGCTCTACCGCCTATCACATATTGACTAGCCATGTGAACTTCTGCTCTGGATGCACATCCAGGTCTTTAATCGAAGGAACATTAATAACTTGGAATAGTGTCTCGTTCACCTTATATAACAATATTCCCAGGTCACATAGAGGGTTTACTTGCGTTCCAGGAGTTTTAGTTCAGCTTCTTGCCTTCATTAGCTCCTTATATTGGTATGTCTAGGCTGACTTCAACCTTCAGCCAGATGTTATACAGTGCCATCAGTAGGCTCATACTTTAGGAGATAACACAATGAAGCCAGAATAGTTCCTCCTTTATAAATTCAGGCTGTGTCCCCACCCTGTTGAGACAAGGGCAACGTAAAAATTGAGTGTGAGCCCACACTTCTGCGAGACAGGAATGACATAATGATTCAGGCTGTGCACACAGCCCAGCAAGTCAGGAGAGACGTATATATTTAGTTCATGCCCCCACTCCTTTAAGGCAGGGGAGATGTCAAAATTTGGGCTATGACCCACCTCTGCAAGACAGATGAGATGTCAAAATTGACAGGGTGCTCCCACTCCTGAGAGATAGGAGAGATGTAAAAAGTCAAGCTGTGGGGAGAACACCAGGGGGCACAGACGTGATGGACGCATAACCCATCGTCTCCCTCTCCGGGCCAGAAACATGCCGGGAATTTTAGCAGAATAAAGAAGAAATATTACCCAGTTAAGCTTTGAACAGCACCAGAAACCAATCAAGCAACTGCTGAGGCATTCTTATAAAAAACTGCAGGGGATGCAGCGCTGAAATCCGCACCTTGGTGTCGCTGCCCCATGCCTGGCGGCTGGAGAAAGAAAAATGGCAGCCGCTATTGAGGTATCAGACCAGTGATAGGTGATCGGGCCCACCCCTGAAGGGACCTGTGCAGCCGAAGCGGAATTTGAGAGGGACCCAACAGCGTGCGGCTCTCCAGGGTTACGCGGAATGAGGACTAGAGGAGCCTGGACCCAGCCGTGGCCCTCCACCCCCCCCCCATCCATCGGCGACAACGCTGGGCGCAGGATGAGCCTGCTAGGGTGGACAGCCTAGCAAAGATAGGTGGACAGAAGCAACAAAGTGTGTCCCCCTGCCCCTCTGAGGCAGCCGGCGGTGAAGTGGAAATCGCAGTCTTGCCGTGAGGACCAGGCAGATCTCTCCAGCCGCAGCAACACGCTAGCAGAGGGGTGTCCCGCCCTTCCCCACCATTTGGGAGGCAGGTTGCACCTTCTCCCATACACACTAGCAACGGTGTTACGCTCACCTGACTCCCACGGAGGCGCTGGCCAGGATCGTGCTGCTGTGACCTCTTCTAAGGTGTTGCGCGGGGCTCAGAAGATGGACTGGACCGGACTCCCAACTCCTGCTTGTCCGGCTTGCAAAAGTATCCTTCTGTAGGCGAGAATAAGGTATTAACTGTCTGCGGGGAATGCTACCAGCCTCCCCCTTTCCCCTCTCACCCTCCTCGAAACCCTTCAGTGCTTCCCGTGGCGTCTCACCTTAGGGTCTTGAAGGGCGAGCTCTCCTTCCTGCTTCTGATGCAGGGGCGCGTTGGTATCCAGTTACTTCACTGGATTCTTGGTTTTATGAGAACCAAACTTGCTTGGCTTCCAGGTAAGTTCCTTGAAAGGTTCCCCTTTTGTCCTTGCATCAATATGCTAATGTCAATGTCTTTTTCCCCATAGGGGCCGGGGTACGGAATGCCGGGGAAAAGGCACCGACCCGAGATGCAATCCCTGTAGAAATCGGGTAAGTCTTGATGAGCGTTTTTGGGTAATGTCTTTTCATTCGCTCATTGACGCTAATGTCTTTTTCCCCATAGGGGCCGGGGTCCGGAAACACCTGGATGCAGCGCGGACCCGAAATGAAGAGGGAATGACCCAACAGGTAAGTCTTAACATGGAGGTTTAGGTTCCCTCATTCCCTTCTCTCTCTCACCTTTGCTCTTGTCTTTTTCTCCCTAGGCGTGGAAGCGTGGCTGCGAATCCGGGTGATCGCTGCTGAACATGGAGGCGCCCTGTGAAGGTGAGTGGAATGCGGCGCTGCGGCGGTCGATGCGATGTGCTTTTAAATTAAGTGTCTTCCTTTGCAGGATCGTCGGCGAGCTGACTCCGGAATGCAGATCTTGCAGGTAAAGTCTTTTCCTTCTCCTATTCTCTCTTTCTCTTCCTTTGTAGATGATCAGGATGCTGGCAGGCGTGGCAGAAGTCCGAATGCAGGAGCAAACACGGTGAGCGTCCAGCTGCTAGATGCAGAACAACGCGAAGCATGTGCTGCTCTTCGGGTGTGGTTTAAATAGCCTGTAAAGTAGTTCCAGGTATGTATCCTTCCACTCAGGTATGTATTCTTCCTCAGGCCACACCCGAGTGATAAAGTAGTCCAAAAGATAAAGTAGTCCCATTCAGTCCTCAAGAGGGCCTGGATGTAGCAGCACGGTCTGCTTCAGGTAAGTGCACATTAAAACACTTACACACATGTCTTGCTTTATGAGCCTGGCGCCCAGAATGAGCCTGGCGCCTAAGGCGCCAGGACTGCGTCCAAAAGGCCCCAACTTGGGCCC
This sequence comes from Ambystoma mexicanum, assembly GCF_040938575.1. Lineage (NCBI taxonomy): Eukaryota > Metazoa > Chordata > Amphibia > Caudata > Ambystomatidae > Ambystoma > Ambystoma mexicanum. The sequence continues at coordinate 734,486,709 of NC_090937.1, read as the reverse complement.
GCTGAGACGTCCTTGGGGAAAATGATGTCTGCCTCTGGGGTTGCTGGGCTGGGCCTGGCTCCTTGGAGGTAGGCATCATGACAGACGGCCCGAGCACCCACAGCAGCACTGCCCCACTCCCTCCAGTGAACGCACCAGCACATCGGGGAAGTAACTAAAGAGCCCCCCGTCCATCTAAGCCCTGCGATAACCCAAGCGCAAGGCATAAATCCTTACAGGAGCTGCAGTTAACAAGCAATAACAGGACTGCATAGCCACACGGTCACCTGCAGCAATCGTTGAAGGGAATCTCCTGGACTCAATTCTAATGTCACGGACATAGGATCTCCCTGCAAAAACTACGGATAACTCGCCTTGAGCAACTACACAAAGAGCACGAGGTCCGAGCCACCTACAGGGGCTAAAATCCAAGAATCACGCAGGTGCCCTTTGGAACCCCCGACTGTGTTACCGGCCTCCAACTGCCACTGTCAACCCCCAACACCAGTAAACCCAAGAACGATTAAGAAGGGGAATTGCCGCCAGCTCCCCCGAGCCGCTGAAGCACTGGCGCTGACCTCATTACTCAACAAGAGACAGCCGCTACACTAGCGCAGAGGCTAAAGCACAGCCAATGCATTTGGCTCGGTGGAGCCCCCCTGAGAGGTGGAGAGAGGTGCAGGAGTAACTGGGGGCGGGTCCAGAGGGGGAAAAGGGGAGGTAGTTGCACCACATGTACACCCCACCAAAGAGCAAACCACCAAGGAAGCAATACCTGAAGGTGCACGGATCATCCCTGCCGATTCGGGACAACTGCATAGGGTACAACCCTCTTTTTGGCAAGGACCAGTCGGTCTCACATCTAGGAAAGCCTCCAGCTGAACAGTTCTTGCCCCCCACACTGCAGCAGCAGCAAATTGACTCAACCAAAGACAAAGCTGGATCCGCGTACCCTAGCAACATTGCAGAGGTTTAGCCGGTCAGGCGCGACCATGGAACCAGATGAAGTCCAGAGCTCCTCGGACATTCCAGACAATGATCACGACAGTGCTACTAAATCAGACATATGGCTCCTGCTGGGTGAAATTAGATCAATCAAATCTAGCCTCACAGAAACTGTCTCTGACCTACAAACGAAGATGGCTAAGGTGGAAGACAGTTTAGAAGCAGTCGAAAGCAACCAGCAGTCAGGAGACTTTGCCAATATGCAGTACGAGGCCCGGCTCTTGGATCTAGAACAGAAAGAACAGGACATGGAGTAAAAGATCGATGCTCTGGAGAATCGGGAGCGACGATCTAACATTCGAATTGTGGGCCTGGAGGAAGAACAGGGAGAGACTCCAACTGTTCTGGAAAGTAAGGTAAAAGCCCTAATTCTGCCCCTGTACAGTGAAACAAATCCCCCCAAGCTTGAATTTGACAAGGTGCATAGGGCGGGCGGTCCACCAAGATGACCCCGCTCAGTCCTCGCAAAATGTCACTACTACATGCAGAGACAGGACATTTTGCTGAAAGCAAGAGAAGAAGACACGATAGAATTCCAGGGTTCAAAAGTAAAACTGTACCAAGACCTCTCAGCAATGACATTAGCAAAAACAAGAGTATGCCTTCCCCTCACGGTTTGGCTGCAGGAAAGGAGAGTGAGGTACGGATGGGGCCCCCCTTCTCCCTGTTGTTTGAGCTCAGAGGAGAGGAATTCAGGATAACCTCAGTGGAGGAGGCAGAGCGAGCCCTCCGTCACCTCCATGGTCCTACCACAGGTCCGGAAACTGACACCCGAAGAGAGCCCACGGGACCTCGAGGAGAAACAGCGCACAAACCTCTAAGAGGAGGCCGAGCACAATTAAAGTGGAAATACAAATGACTAAATACTCCCTGAAGATCAAGTATCGCTCTATCAATCTATGCAGCTGTTTGCAAGACCACATTTCTTTTTCTGGGCCACCACTTTAAGTTTCTGGTGCAATCCACCAACCAATGACTATCAAAAGGTATCTGGGGTTGAGTGAGTTTTCAGGTGGTTAGTGCATACTGTTCCCCACGCATGTTGTTTCTTCTTTACACATATGTTATCACTCCTAGTTAATGCCGGAGACGGGTCCTACCAGTGTGGCCCTTCTCTTTTTTCTCAGATGAGAATGTGCCCAGTAGCATCTCATAAGGGTGGGAAGTAGTGGGGGAGATAAGATACACTCACCTGGATAAAACGGCAGGTCCGATCCACAATACTGTTCCATACACACACTTCGTATTGTTGCAGCAGGTCTTCCACTTCCCTGCGAAGGGAAGGGGCCGGCTACCATGCAAATCATAGGGCAACGGGGCTTCAATTGCAATTCTCACCTTTTGGTGTGGCTTGGTCTGACGGCATAGTCTTTGGATCCCTAAACGTGAAAGGCCTTAATTCGCCGCAAAAAAGGTAAATGCTAGCACAGCAGTTTAAACAATGCAAACTGGATGTTCTGTTTATACAAGAAACAAAGTACACTAGCGGGGAGAACGAAAGATTGTTGGAAGGGAGATCAGAGACATGGTGTGGCTTCCGGCCCCCTGAAGAAGGGCAGAGTGGGCATCCTGTTGAGAATGTCCCTGGGGCTCCGGATAGAACACGTACACAGAGATACCATAGGAACATATGTAGCACTCAAGGAAAATTAAAGAACACGCACTATTACACTCTGCTGAGCCTATGCACCAAACCAGCCATAGTCCCATCTTTGATCCTTTGTTTGATTTTTTGGAAAACTGGAGGGAAGGTACACTGGTCTGTGGGGGGATTTTGATGTAGCAGCGGAGCGGGAGCGAGTTTGGCACCCAGTAAAGCAAAACACCCACCCACCTAGCAGCCTCCAAGGGAATAGATTCCTAAGCCAGTTGAAGGAACATCCTCAAATTGACACATGGCGCACAACTCACCCGGAAGCAAAGTCCTTTACCTTTTTCTCCTCTCTGCACCAAACTTTCTCGAGAATAGATTATCTCTTGCTAGGAGCAGAAAGTGAAAGCGATATCCTAACATCGTCCATAGAAGTGGTGGCCTGGACTGACCACGACTTATGCATACTGGACCTCGATTTGGGCCCCTCCCTACGCCAGAACGAAGATGGGTCTACAATGACTTTCTGTGCAGGGACCCAGTGTTCAAAGAAACTCTCTCTGAGGCTATCACAAGCTTCTTTGAGACAAACGGCACAGATGGAATGTCACTGAACACGGTTTGGGAAGCAGGGAAGGTCACAATAAGAGGGATCCTAATATCAGAAGGGAAGCCAAAAAAAGACTCAGGCAGCTCAGGGAAGGAGACATAAGAGCAGACATTTCACGGCTGGAATGAACCCTTAAGAACCACCCCCTCCCCACAATGAGGACATAATAACCCATATTAAGGGGCTGAGGGAAGAACTAAGGGATATCTGGAATAGTAAAGCGCTAATGCAACTTAAATACCTCAAGAAAAAATTCTTCGAGAGGGGGGACAAAGCCCACATGATGCTAGCCAAAAGGCTTCGAAAGCAGAGAGCGGACAGAGCAGTATACGAAATTAACGATGAGTCTGTGCTCCCCTCACAAACCCGCAGGAAATTGTAAACCATTTTTCAAGGTTCTATTCAAAGCTGTATACAGCAGAAGGCGATAGTGCCGCCTCAGCAATTGTGGAATATCTAGCAGCCCTCTCCCACCCGCCGATCACCGAGGAACAACCACCATAGAAGTGCAAGGAGCCATCTCTGCCCTTAAGGCGGGCTCGGCACCAGGGCAAGAATGCTACATGCCAGCCTTCTACAAAATGTACTCCGCTACCCTCACCCCTTTTCTCGCCAAACTTTTCAACTCGTTACTTCCATCAGGGCAGGCATCCAAATCATTCACTGAATCTATAATCATTGTTATCCCTAGAAAGGCAAAGACCCACTAGAATGTGCATTGTATTGCCCAATCTCTCTCATCAATGAAGATGCTAAAATCTATTCAAGCATCCTGGCCACCCGCCTGGCACTTGTCCTTCCCCAACAAGTCCATTCTGATCAGGGAGGGTACGTAAGAGGAAGGCAGGGAGTGGACAACATCAGGAAGACCCTAGACCTCATGACTACTCTTTGAGAAGCCGGTGACAGTCCTCCCCTACTATCAGTTGATGCAGAAAAGGCAATTGACCATGTAAAGTTGCCTTTTTTACGAGCAGTCCTGAAATGGGCAGGGCTGGGAGCCTTGTGGACACAAGGAGCTAGAGCACTGTATCAGACAGCCCAAGCCAAGGTCTCCATTAATGGCACCTCCTCAAATCCCTTCACTCTCACACGTGGCACTAGGCAGGGCTGCCGGCTCTTCCCCTTAATCTACGCCCTAGCTGTAGAACCTTTTGCCCAAGCCATTCGATCTAATCCCATGATTGATGGCATCCCTGGGGAGGCAAGGAATACTTATTGGCGATGTTTGCTGACGATATCTTACTTTATCTCACCCAAGCATTAGAATCCATCCCTGCCCTCTTCCGGGAATTGTAGCAATATGGTGCCCTGTCAGGCTTCCGAGCAAACCTTCAAAAAACCATAGCAGTCCCACTAAAAATTAATGTTGAACTATTGGAACTCTTGAAGGTACAAACCCACTCCATCAGATACTTGGGTGTAAACATTACGGTCTCTCTCTCTCTCTCAGATCTCTTTGAGGCAAATGATGTCCCCCTATGGAAGACCATCCAAGAAGATGTCAACAGATGGTCCAAATTACCTTTGTCTTGGGCAGCAAGCTTCACCACCATAAAAATGAATGTCTTGCCAAGATTCTTGTTTTTGTTCCCATCCCTTCCGATAATCAGCCCTGAACCATTTTTGACAGAGGTAAAATGCACACTATTGAGGTTCCTATGGGCCGATAAAAAGCCCAGGATTCAGTACTCAACACTAATTCAGCCCAAAGAGTTGGGGGCTATGGGATACCCAGACTTAGAGGAATATTACAGAGCATCTCAACTCTGGATACTGTTGGGCCATCTGTGGGAAAATTCCAAAAAACAGTGGGTTGATATTTTCGCACCAGTTACGTTGGGAGAATGGCTGTGGGTCCCTCTACCGGCCATGGCACCTAGAGGCACCTAAAAGTGGTGTGGTCCCTCTTGCGTCCAGCTCGCGCCATGCAGGGGTTCACAACTTGGCCCTCTCCCCTCAGCTGCATTTGCCCCCCCCCCCATTCAGGATATGTTCAGCGAGGTTCAGCGTTTTCAACCTTGGTATGAGGCTGGGTTTGCACGAGCTGGGCAGATGTGGAAAAAGGGTTCATTCATCGCCTTAGAGGAGTTAAAGGAAGCACTGCATGGTGTCAGGGTGACCTCCATTCTATTCCTCCAGCCAAGAAGTGCCCTGAGTGACGCGCATTGGGGCAACTCTCTGAAGCGCCCCCTAACGCCATTTGAGCAAATACTTTGCACCCCCCAAACATCGAAGGGTTCTCATTGCACGAATGTACAAATCTTTGATCACTAGAGGCCACCTCAAGCGCCCATCCTCTGAAATTAGGTGGGAAGCAGAGCTGGGCCTAACAAATCAGTCAGAGGTATGGAAGGCTATATACAGGGCGGTGTGGGCATCAGCCATCTCTGTACAATATAAAATGCACAATGCACGTCTACTGGTATGGTGGCATTACACTCCCCTAAGGTTGTCTAAAATGTTTCCGGGCACATCCCCCTTTTGTTGGAGAGGCTGCGGCGAACGCTGTGACTATTGGCACCAGTGGCGGGAATGGCGCATGGTGAAAATGTACTGGAAAGAGGTTCTGGGGTGGATTCATGCCATAGACGGGATATCTAGAGCACTGACACTAGTGCTGGTCTTGTTCGGGGTGGAGACGGATGAGGAAGACTTGTATGAGTCACTATCGCATATGCCACACAACCTGTTACTAGCGGCAAGAGTTTGTTTAACCATCAAATGGAAGTCAACCCCTCTCCCCACAAAAAGAGAATGGCTGATCAAAGCACATGCCATTTATGAAATGGAGAGCCTTACAGCCACAGTGCACAAATCTCGTAGGAACATTGACATGATATGGCTGCCTTTTTTGGAATACTACATAGCATATTGGGATTCCGTAAAACCAACTGACTAGACCCATTACTGCAAACAATAAGTAAAGCTGAAGGAGCTGCTCCAAATTGTCAACTAACCTTAATTTCTCTGCAGTACACCTATATTGCAATCTACGTAGTGTAATGTTTGTGCAACAACTTGAGCTGTGTGAAGATCTGCTTGTTTTTTCTCTTATTGTTGTTTATTGTGATACGATGAGTGGAGGTGGGGGATGGGAGGGGAGGGATGGTCTTATAAGGCAAGTTTCAGCCTTTACTTTGTTTCATAATTGCTTAGTAGTTGTAATATTGATATACCACTGATCGGTACTGTGAAGCTAACATGTATAAAGTCTGATTTGTTGAAAAATCAATACAATTAATTAAAAAAAAAATTCAAGCTGTGACCCCACCGCTGTGAGACAGCACAACCGTGTACATTCAGGGTGTGTCCCACACCAATAGGAGAAACAAAAGATTTACAAATTGAGTGTACGCCCCCACCCCAGTGAGACAGGAAAGACAACAAATTTCAGCTGTGCACCCAATCCTGTGAGAGAGGAAAGAGATAAAATCTGAATGTGTGCCCCCACTCCTGCAAGAAGAATGTACAAATTCAAACAGTGCCTTGACCAATGGGAGACAGGAGAGACATAAAAAAATGTGTGTGTGTGTCTACTCCTGCAAGACAGTAGAGACTTACAAAATTCAGCCTGTGCGCCCCACAACTGCGATACAGGTAGCATTTTAAAATGCAGGCTGTGCACACATTGCTTTGAGAAAAAAGCGACATAAAAATGTAAAGTGCCCCTACATCTGCGAGACGGGAGAGATGTAAATATTCAGGCTCTGCCTCCAGCCATGTGAGCGAGGAATGACATACAAATTGAGTCTGTGCCCCCACTCCTGCAAGGCAGAAGAGACATACAAAACTGTTGGTGTACCCCCACTCCTGGGAGACAGAAGACATACAAATTTAATGTGTGCCCCACTCCTGCAAGAGTTGAGAGACATAACATTTTGGGCTGTACCCACACCCCTATGATCAAGGGGAGACATAACATTTGAGTGTGTGCCATCACCCCTGTAGGACAGGAGAGTCTATCAAATTCAGGCTGTGCCTTCACTACCCTGAGCTAGGAGAGACATAAAGATTTTTTCTGTGCTACCACTCCTGCGAGACAGGAGTATTTGAATGACTCAATTTTTGGAAAATCTATGGTAAATTGATCATGCACACCTGTTTTATGCTCTAATAGTACATGCATACAATGCAGCACACTCAGTACAGTACTTCACACTCTAAGTGTGTTTGTCATCAAAAGTGTTGCTCATCATCACCTCGGTCACCATAATCCATTACCACCAGAATACAATTTAATCTCCAGAACCTGAACTAGTAATATCAATGGAAACCCCAGTACATCTCCCTACCCCCTCCACTGCCCAGGATGCCTTTTCTACTGGGACTTTGAGAATCCAGTTGCTGAGCTTGCAAATGCAACAATAGCTTGTCATAATCGACTGGGATATGGTGCTCAATCATTTGGATGAATGTTAGTTGTTCTAAATGAGCGACAGAGGGGCTTCTCCTGTGGTCCGAGACAATAATGCAATTTCACTCTGTCTGTACACTAATTGAGGGGAAGCTTAAATGTCAATAGGCTACACAGACAAGTACTGCTGGCCACACAGACTGCTTGGAGAACCAAGACTGCAGTGAGCCATTGTCCTTGCCAAGCTGGCATGTGTCACTCAATACGCGTCCACTATCTTTGTAGTTTTAGGCTGACTATCACTTACTGTTGCTCTCCCAGGTCCAGACATATTGAACGGTGCAGAATCTAGAAGTGAGTCCGACAGGGATATATGTGTGAGAATTGCACACCCTACATGGGGTGCCCCTGCACCTGGCACAGTAGCAGTGGAGAGGGTACTACCAGATAAAGACATACTTCTTATTGACTGTTGGGGATGCTGAGTTGTTGTTCTCTGTCCTTCAAGCCTCTGCTCTGCAAGACAAGGATCTTGTAAACAGCTCTCAAGTGAAGGCTTGCACATTCCAACTATGTTGTTTGCATGAGTCGTCTTACTGCCCACCGTCTGGAATACAGCCACTTCAACTTAAAATGGAGTTCTATGAATAACACTAAAAGAGTTCTCTTTCTTTTTTTTACATGTGGGTCATTCGGAAATCAGTAGTGCTACCACCAGCTGTGAAAAGTCTGATTTACCCAGTTTATGATGTTCTGTTGTTCTTCTGAGCATATCCTTTTAAAGCAAGTAGATCACTGGAAGTAATTTACTCAATAACACAGAGGTTTGGCTCCCGCAATATGTGGCATGCTCAAAGGGATGTGGTAAACAGCAGACATTGTGTGTAAGCTGCCACTGAGGCAAGGTGAGGAAGGCCCCATCCAGTTCTCAACTATGACTGCAGATGTAGCCAATCACAGCTTTTCTTTTCTTACACAACTGTTCAAGCATACGTAAAGTTGAATTTCAGCAGGTTGGAACAGACATTTTTAGCAACACACTTAGAGCACTTCTGGTGATGTATCATTGGCTGGAATTAGAGAAGATCATTATGTGCCAGAGCAAGCATACAACAGACAAGGGAGAACTCAGTGGCAATAAATGACAAGTTGGAGAACATGTACAAAGGATGGCACATGAATTGGACCCCCAAGCCTTAGTGAATCAACACCATTGTATCTATTGTCTACTGCCACAAAGTCCAATGCTAGTTGCTGGAAAGTTATCCCCTCTGCCACCATCTGCTCTACTTTATCCCAGAAGTCTGCTCCTTTGTGGCTCCTACCATCAAAGGCTTACATACACAAAGTGGCATGTTGGTGATCAGCATTAGCTGCTTCACTGATTTTGGAGGTGATGCAATGTGCTGTCCACATATGCACCTGTCAAAGGTGTTTCTCAACTCAAGAACTACTGCATCACACAATGCAGATCCAGACTTACCAGTGGGCATCGGCACTTGCCATCTGCTCTCTGAAATCTTTGTTTTCAACAAATGCATATGTCAGAAGGTCTGCTGCCAGCATTATCACCTATTTAGCCTTGAGCAGCTGTACTTATGAGTGGATGTGATGATATTTGTGACTGCGCAAAATCACTGAGGAATGGAATGGGTGGAAGATGTAGTGGGTGTGCTAGGTTGAGAAACAGCTTGATTCGCCAACATGGGCAAGTGGGCATTTTTCTGTCCCTCACCTACTGCCAAGAGCTGCAAATTGAAATCTACCCCACAACAACCTGCTGCTTCAGCTATGGATTAAGTGGCAGTTTCTTCAGTAGACACCTCACCAGACCTCTACAGATGTTGGATATGGACACTGGTCTGTTGCAACAAAGCCACATGGGATACTCTTAGGGATCTAGGGTTTGGGATGGCTCTCCTAAAGTGGCAAAAACAGCGAAGTCAGAGATGACATTGGAAGGACTAGTGGCGATACCACCAACTAGAGATTGAATGATTACACCAATGTTTGTAGCAGTGGTGGATGTACAACTTGTGGTTATTGAATAATGCTGCACTACACTACTACCCAAATTCTGTACATCCCTAGCAATCACAGAAGCGATTGCTTCAGCAGTGAACTGTGAAACACTTCCGAGTCACCTTCCTCTCCCGTTCCCACATTTTGGCCTTTGGACCTGAGGACACAATCTGTGGTGCCTTTGCCTCAAACACCACAGACACTGGCAGCCTCTTTTTTCAAAATGAGGTAGTGCTGTATGTCCACTGCCAATGATCACCACTGCTTCCAACAATTTTTCTGGCACCACCCAAAATGTGCTCTTCCTCCAAAATTACTCATCCACTTGGTTTGAGCGTGAGTGTACCTGTTAAAACAAGCTGACCCAGCATACATTCCTCCTCTAGCCTATAGCCCAGTGTGCTCAAGCAGGTGATGTGCTGCGCCCCATAGACAATTAACCTGCCACATATTGCCACTAACTCCAACAATTTCTCCAGCACCCCCAAAGGTTCCCTTTCTCCAAATCAATTCAACTGCTTGTTTTGTGTGTGAGTTTACCTGGTTCAGCAAACTGCGACAGTGCAAACTCCTCCTCCGCTTAATGCTCAGTGTGCTCAAGCAGGTGGTGTGTTGCATCACAAAGCCAATAAACCTGCCACTAATGTCCACAGAAATTGATCACCAACTCCAACAATTGTATTCAGCCCCTCTATATTATATTTCTGTTTTCCCAGTGTTATGGCAAAAACATTTAATTCAACTGCTTGTTTGTGAGTATGTGTAAATTAAGCAGCCCCACTGCATAGTGCAATGTAAATTGTTGATCTGCCTTGCAGAAAAAGGGAAATCTCTCAACCCAAATCCACAGCCAATCAATCTCCCACTCCCAGTGATCACCCCCTCCAACAATTTTTAGAGCAGCCCCAATCTTTTTTTTCTGGTGGCCTCAAAGTTTTGGCAAATAAATTGACTTGAACGGTGTGTGTGTGTGAGTGTGTGTTCAGTCAGGCAGGCCCAGTGCATTTATGCAAAGTAAATTGTTGAGGTTGCCTAGCGAGAAAGTGGAGTCTATAAAAAGAAATTCACAGCCAGTCAGTCTGCCATTAACGCCCACCACCTGTGATCACCACCTCCAACAATTTGTACAACATCGACATATTTCTCTGTTCCACCATAGTTGTAGCAAATACATTCAATTCAAATGCTCGTGTGTGAGCGTGTGTTGGATCAAGCAGCCCCAGTACATAAAGGCAAAGTAAATTGTTGCATTACTTGACAGAGAAAGGACATTCTGTCAAACAATTCCAAAAAGCTAACCTGCCTTTCTGTGAAATGCAGATTAATTTTAAGTGTTTTTGTCAAAATATACAAGATTGTGTTGAGCATTTCACAAAATCACCCTAACTAACTTCTCATATAATATCATATTAAACACACAACATGCAATGATGTTCTGTTTCAAAGTCCAAAAAGCAGTAATGAAAAAGCAAAGCAAAATGCTCCAGCTCCGACACAGAAAAAGACACCTAATGCTTCCCCTCCTTCTAAACGTTCCTTCTTTCTGTCTATCCCCATAAATGCACAAGCACAAAAAGCCCCACCCAGAAATTAAGGATAAGGGGGGCATGGCCAAGCGCTGTAGCGGATGGCTGCCTGATTCCGAGCTCCCGGCCCGCCATCTAACTTAATTTTATTTGTACATGCTAGGTAGTAAAGAACGTACCGGCTCCCTCTGAATACATCCAACAGAGGTTTGTGTGGCTGTCAAGCGTTTTTCCTTGCCTCACAGCTAGAGTCCCAGGAAGCTACGCATACCCGGAGGCACAGCCTGCTAACCAGCGGGGTTGCCTTGTGGAAAGGCTGTGACGTTCTGTCATCTGCTCGGCTGACATGGCAAAGAAGCTCAGGTGGATACGTGGAAGCACGTTTGCTTCACAACAAAGGCAAATCTTATACCTACTGAAAAGCCTCATAATAAAAGGTATTTTAGGGACACGGCTGCCAGGATATTTTGAATAAGAACTTGTTTTCCCAATAATTACAATTTATAAGAAATGGTATGAGGCTCTGAGGATAATGAAACTTGTTTGTCATATATTTCTCAAAATCAAGCTGAATCGTTCTTTTTGACTCATGGCTGCCAAGTTATTTTGAATAAGAACATGTTTTTTTTATATAATTAGAACCTTTAAGAGGTGCTGGGAGGTGCTGAAGCAAACAAAGCTCTTGTGGCATATATTGTTCAAAATTGGGCAGAAGGGTTATTTTTGGCACATGGTTGCCAGGATGCTATGAACAAGAACTTGCTTTTATCTATTATTAAAACTGATAACAGTTATTGGGAGGTCCTGAGGTAAATAAAGCTCCCTGGCTTTATTTCATCCAAAACCTGACATATACCACCTGGACTACTTGTACAAAAGAGTGATATTCTGCTCCTTGTAATAATTCTAAAGAAAGAACTGTTAACCCTGCTTGGCTGCCACTTGAATCTCATATACGTCCTTCTAGAGGAAAGCTGCTTATATGCAATTAAAACATATTATTGCACCCCTAGCACACCCATTGAAGGGAAATTATCTTAACTCGAAGCAGAAGCTTAGTTTCACCCAGTGTTACATACCCTGCCTTAGTATGGCATCACAAAAGGGTCAACCTAAGGAATTGCTATCAACGTCTACCAGCAATGCTCCCAAAAGACAGAAAAGTGACTCTCCCACACCTAAAGATGATATGCAAGATCCGATTATGCAAGCTATTTTAACTGAAATTAAATCCCTTAAAAACATTTAAGGAAGGCACAACACCCAAATTGCAAATGCTAGATGACAAGTGGTCAACATTCAAATCCAGAATAAATGAAGTGGAAAGAAGGGTTAGCGATGCTGAAGATGTTGCAGGAAAGGTGCTGTCTCTCGAAAATACAGTTTTATCCCTGCAGAAGCAAACAGAAAATTTAGAGAATAGAAATAGGAGGAACAATGTACGAATCGTCGGTCTTCCTGAGAGCATTGAAAAAGACAATCCTGTTCAATTTCTATACTATATGTTCCCTCTACTTCTGGAACTCCCTACGCCCTTACAACTTAACATTCAGAGGGCTCATCGTGTAGGACCTAGAAAAACATCTCGGAATGGTCCAATAACTCTAATCTTTGCCTTACTTGACTATGCTCACGTCCTACTCATAATGGATAAGGCAAAACAGAAAAAAACACTTACATGGTAAGGCACAAAAATCTTTATTGCTCAGGATGTTTCCAATGCCACGGCTGTAAGAAGAAAAGAGTTATTGGTGTTCAGACCAGCGGTAGGGCAGCTTAATGCCAGATATGGGATCATCCACCAGCATCTGTAAAAGTCACTCTCAATGGTCATATGTTCACCTTTCAGAATCCAATTGACTTGCGCAACTTTATCCAGAGCCACAGAGGTGACGAGATGTACACCACCAGACCACCTATATGAATTGGAATATGTACACAAAATGTTAATTTTTTTCAATAACATGACATTTCTGCCGGGATGGACCGTGGAGTGAGCCCCTCCAGATCTGGCTCTCCACCCCTACTACTTATTGACTTCACCTAGACATGGTTTGGAGTGGCTGTTTTCCGTTAGCCACTACTCCCTTCTACACTAGTTGGTTGGTAGGGAAATTGCTAAATTCACTATTCTATTTGTTTGTCTTTCCCTCTCCGCTATGTCTCTTCCACTTACGTGTTTCAACTCACCAGTATATTACTATAGAATATAAGTTTGTATATACTACCTTCACTGTTACCCATGGCTCTTAACATAGCCACATGGAATGTCAAAGGGTTACATAATCCTGTTAAATGACAGAAAATCCTTTCACACCTCAATAGGGCCAAACCATCTATTGCATGCCTACAAGAATCTCACCTCTCACAGGCAGAAGCTGTCAAACTGAAACGCTTATGGGTGGGTCAAGTGTTTTCAAATGTGGCATATGGAAAGAAGAATGGAGTTGTCACCCTTATCAATAAACATTTTTAATGCAAGGTCATATCCTTAGAGTCAGATGAATTATGGCAGATTAGTTTTAGTTAAACGTCTTATTAATTCTACAGAATATTCTATTTTAAATGTATATGGCCTCACCAATTCTGACCCTGTCTTCTGGACTGAATTTAGAAATCATATTTCAAAATCGTATCCTAATGACCTCATTGTATGTGGAGATTGTAATGAGATCATCCATCCCCTGCTCGACAAAAAGTCTAATGTACTTTTTAAAACTCCCATCTACAATTTGCAAACTTTGTGTCTGAATTAGGTCTCATTGATGCATGGTGTATCATCCATCCCTCTGATTTGGACTATACCTTCGACTCCCCTCCTCATAACTCCTTCTCAAGAATTGATCATGTGTTTATATCCAAATCCTTGAATAAACATCTATTAGATGCCAAGATAGAATCTATTACCTTGTGTGATCATGCCTCTGTCATATCAAACTATCCAACACACAAAATATACATCAACATAATAGACGGAGATTCAATTCAGAACTTTAAAAAGATGAACAATTTGTAAGATTCACCATTCAACAGTATACCCATTTGTTTGCAGAAAACTCTCCCGCTAATACATCTGTGCACAACAACTTGGATTGTTATGATGCAATATTAAGAGGACACATTATATCCTATACTGCCACTAAAAAGGAAAAATTCAAAAAAGAAACGGAAGATATTCTTAAACAAATCAAATCTTTACAATTAGAATATATACGTACTAATTCCGAATCTACTCTTCAACAAATCATTAAACATAGAATACCATACAATAACATAGCTAATGAATACTCATGTGCCAATATTTTAAAATATAAATCCAAGATGTATCAGTTTTCAAATAGATCTAGTGAAGTGTTAGCATCATATCTTAAATCAAAGAAAGATAGGCAAAGATTACTGTTATTAAAGATCATGATGCTAATAGAGTCCTTACTGACAAAGACATTTTACAAGTCTTCTTAAAATTGTATAAAAAGTTATATGTGTCTGAAACATTGCCTAATAGAATGTAAACAAAATGCTCGAAGTGATCATGTGTCTAGTTGAGTTTCCTAGGTAAATATTTTTTAATGAACATGCCCTTTTGATGACACGTGTTTTGGCAGTTTGCCTTTATCAAATTTGGGCTAATTACTTCATATATTATTGCAAGAATCAACAGTTTTTGTTGTTTTTTTGCATCCATTATATCACACACACAAAGTATTTGTAAAACAGTACGTTGTAACGTATCGAATAGAACAATGTACATTTGGGTAAATTGCATATGACCAAAACAACACATGTTGAAAATACCACGTGGCAAATGGAAAATAACAATTAAAAAATAAATGAAAAGAATAATAATAATAGATGAAGATAGATTAAAATAAATGCCAGAAATTCAGTGTTGGCATAGGGGAGGATTGTTGGGGGTAAAGGAGAAGTAATAGAAGGAGATATCAGATGTGAGACAAATTCTTTTTGCTGTTGACCATATCATCTGTTGGTCTATAAATGTCCCGGTAATGAAGGTACATTCACTTGATAAGCGACTAATAAAAATTAGACGTAGAATGGTAGACAGAGAAGCATATTATGATGAGCTTATTTTGAAAAATAGCAGTATATCTTCTTAATCACTTGCATTGTTAAAGTTAAAATTACAGAAATTGTATCCGATTGTCCACGGATTGCTGGTTTGAATTATATGACATTCTATGCAGTTACATGGTTGGAGTCTTACTATCATTCTTCCGTACCCTTTTTTAAAAAATTCTGATTGAAGTAAGCGGGTTAGATCCCTGCAAACATAAATGATTTTATTAAAATGATTGTGTTGTTACTTTCTCGTCTACAAGTCCTTTTTGTATTAGTGATGTTGTGAAACTGCTTATTCCTTCGTTATTCAAACTGCATTAATGCCGCTGTCCTAAGGCTAAATCCTTAACTTCATCCTGTGTTGCATGCATTACGCATATACAGAGTCTGCAATCATTTCACATTCCTGGGCGATGTTCGGCACGCAGGATCTGCAACTAGACAGCGCACCTTACATTGCTGATTTGATTAATTTTGATTTTGGATATTTCTTATGCGCACCATGCAGAATAAACTGCATTCGGGTGCAGATGTTAACAATGATTTGTGCCTTGATCAGAGTGTAGCGCCTGTGATATAGATCACTTAGGTTCACTTAAATAGGAAGGGTTTTAGTGCTTTTCTAAAGCTTTCCAGTGATGAACATGAATGCATAGTATATGGTAGTTGGTTCCATAACTTTGGACCGAAAACCTCCTATCTCCCTTTGAGTTCTGTTTAGTCCGGGGCATAGTCAACAGCATTTTGTCTCCTGATCGGAGATCTCTCGTTAGCTGAAGGTGGTGGATCCTGGCACCCAAATATTTTGGTGCATGATCGTAGAAACATTTATGCATGAGGCAGGCCATCTTAAAATTCACCTGATCCTCCACCATCAACCAATGGAGAGATCTACGCGAGGCTGACTCATGGTCTCTTTTTCTTAGGTGGGCAATTAACCTGACTGCCGCATTCTGGGCCCTTTGCAGTTTCATGATCTGTTTAGCTGGAATCCCTGCCATTAAACTGTTGCAGTAATTGAGGTGGGAGTTGGTTAACGCTCCTACGACCACATGGTGGTCTTCTGCTGCCACAAAGGGGAGCACATTCCTAAGCATACCTAGGGATTGACACAGCCTTCACTTTGTCCCCTACCTGTGCTTTGCTCCCTAGGGTTTCCTGCCATGTGCATCCGAGGTTCTTTATTTTCTTGGAAACTGAATCTCTTCCCCTAGGATCCATGGGATTGTGCTTTGTTTTTCGGCCATAATCTTGCTTCCTGCTCCAAATAGAATTACCTCGGTTTTAGCTGCATTCAGCTGTAACAGATTGCATGCCATTCATATTCTAATTTCCTGCATACACTGGTTGATCTTTTCAAAAGCCTCCTCTATATTCTCTGTTTCCACATAAATCTGTGTGTCATCAGCATATGAGTGAAATCTTAATCCATACTTCCTCAATCTGTTGAATAATGGTCAGATGTATAGATTGAAGATCAATGGTGATAATGCTGATCCCTGTGGAACTCCAAATCTTAGCCATAGTAGTTCCGAGAGAAAACCTCCCAGTGTTACCCGCTGGGTCCTGTCCTTCAAGAAGGAACTGAACCAGTCTACCACTACTTTCGAGGCTCTCCCAACTGTCCCAATATGTTGGAGAATGATCTTGTGATCGATCGTATCAAAAGCCGCAGCTAGGCCCAGCATCAACAATATTGTGGATCCTCCCCTATCTGCAGCTTCTAACAGGTCATCCTGGACCGCCAGCAAGGCAGTCTCTGTTCCATGATTGGGACGAAACTCCGACTGACATTCATCCAGGAGACTCTTGCTGTCCACAAAATCCTGAAATTGGCCACAGACCACTTTCTCCAAGGTTTTGCTGCCAATAGATCCATTCGCTATTGATTGTCTCGACCTCTAAGCTTGTGCAAAGATAATAGTATCAGTGTGTTTAATATCTAGAGGTTCCTTACCGATGTCCCAGTGTTTTAATAATCCGTGTTGGCTTTTCTCGCACACGAGAGAGCCAGCACCATTACCTACTTGTGGACTTTCACTGTCATGGTTACCGTGGCACTGTTAGTCCATGTTCTGTTCCCATACTCATTGAACGTCGCCATGTTTTGGGATTGCGCCTTCATTTGTGATTTCACGTAATGTGCCGTAGCACCAAGTAACTTCAATTCAAATATGAGGATACATACTTATTGCATATTTCTCATAATGTTAGGTGGCACATATATAAAGAACGTGGTTGGCAATTTGATAATTTATATTCGAATATATTCTTTTAACTCACGTGTTTATAATTAAATAGCAACTCTTTTAGTTATTGAGTTCTACAATTTTTATAACTCACTCATTTATACAGGTAAATAGTATGTGTTAGTGCTAATCTGAATAGATATTTTTGAACCATCAGAGTATTCCCCATTTCCAGGTGTATACTACCTTAACTGCTGTTACTAACATATTCACTTATAAGTGGGTGAATTTATGATACAAACACATAGTTTACTGTATCTGCTCATATTTATGTCCCCATTTCTAGGTGTATACTAACTTAACTGATGTTATTAACATATTCACTTGTCATCGGTGGACTTATGATATAAACACGTGGTTTCCTGTATCTGTTCGTGTTTGTGTCATGAGAGAAACTTGGGTTATTGCTATGTTATCGACTGTACTACAGATATCCTTTTCCACATTCAAATGATGTGCCAAAGTGTATTCTCATACATCATAACAATAACCTGCTATTGCATAGTTAGGTATCTGTGCCAACACCTGTTCTCACATTAAGGTGTCATGTTTTACTTAAACTTGCAGTAAATATTGTCAGTTAACTTATATCTATGGGCTACATTTCAACCTGAGTCATCCAAGCTCATATCTGTATACTTCGATTAAACTGCAATGCATACAATACAAAGTTTACATAAAGATCTTCTCCTAAATGATTTACAGCAATTTGTATTTTAAAGAAACAATACCATCTCATTATCAGAGTTAAAACCAGTTACAGTTGAATTCAGTTTACATATTAATTTTGCTTCCGCTTGTCTCAGAGTTTTTCTCTGTAAGCACCTCTTGTTCTAAACGGAATTTTTTGAAGTCCAATGAATCTCAAGTCTTTCTTGTTATCCATTTGGTGTACCTCTTGCCAATGGTGTGCTATGGGGAACTTGGGATCTTGAATTCCTATTTTGAATAAGTGTTCTCTTTTTCCAATTCTCCAATTCTCAGCTCTCCTTTTGTGCTTCTGATATAAAGTTTGTGACATATATATATAATGCCATGAATTGCATACTGTGTCATGCAATTGATTGCTTCTCTAATCGTTAGTGTCTTACCACTGATGTCAGTAAACATATTTGTCATCTCATGTGCATATGTGTACATTGTGCATGTTCCACATTTCCTAAATCCATCGTTCTCCTGCTGTAACCATGTTTGTTGTACAGTGTTACTTTCAATAGGTAATAATGAAGGACTGAGTTTGTTCCTGAGCATATTTGCTTTTTTAAAGATAATTCTTGGTTTCTCATCCACATATTCTCTGATGTTAGTATCAAGTCTCAAAAGATACCAGTGTTTTTTCAGAAACTTGGTGATTGTATAGTAATTGCTAATTTATCTAGTAATAACATTCACTTTCGAATGTTCAATATTGGTTTGTTTCTTGTTTTCTTGCAAAGTATGTTCTTGTGTCAGTTCAGGTGTTTTTTGTATGCTTTTTTGAGACATTTGTTTGTATATTTTCTTTGCTGAAAGCGTGTCTGTAGTAGTTCACACTCCTGTTTATATTTCTGTTGCTTCTGGCAGTTACGTTGTGCTCTTATGAACTCTCCAATGGGAATGTTTTGTATAGTTGGTGCATGGTGACAACTGTCTGCGTGTAGTATGGAATTGACCTCCATATCTTTCCTGAAGGTCCAGGTGTCTAGTTCTTTGCCATCTGAATGTATTGTTAAATCCAAATGAATGATTGTGTTCTAATCACATACTCCTGTGAATAATATCACATAGTTATTGTTTTTGATTCTTTTCGTGAATTCATCAAATTGTAGTGGTGTTCCTCTCCAAATTAGGAAGACATCGTCAATATAACGAGTTCAGAGTATCATCCTGTTTTCAAATTCTTGATCTGTGCATACAGATTTGTCTTCAAACAGTCCCATGAATAGGTTGGCCAGGGCCGGGGCATATTTTGTGCCCATGGCCACACCTTTCGTCTTCTGGTAAAATGTATTGTCAACCATGAATATATTGTGGTCCAATGTTGTCTGTAGCATTTCTTTTATCATATCTACCCTTTGGAAGAATGACGCTGAGTCTTCCCTAAAAGCGTAATCTATGGTGGTAATTGATGTGTAGTGATGTGTATAGGACCTTGACATCTAGAGTGGCCAGGATGTATTCATCTTTCCATTCAATCAACTTCAATTTTCTAATCATATTGGTGGTATCCTTCAGATACGATCAGAGTTTGCTAGCTCTAGGTCTTAAGATGATATCTAGGTATTGTCCTGTTCAGCCTTGGCTCTTAACCCTTCGTCCTCCCCACTCTCCTCACCTGTCTCATAGTCTTCCAACTCCTCGGGGTTGAGGTGGCGACGTGTTCAATAATCTCTCCTCTCTTTACAAGACGTTTGCCTACCACGAGAGGAAGCCACAGTGAATGCTTGAAAGAAGCAGTCCTTGGGCTCCTCTCCCGTGGACAGGCGACAAGGGAAAAAGCCTCAAAGGCAGAAAAAACCCTTTGCACGCAGGAAAAAACAAATTCCAGGAGTCTTCCGATATTGTTGGTAGGAGGTATTCAACGGGTTGGAGATAGGAGATCTCGTATAGGGAGACTGTAGCTCGGAGGAGGAGGAGAACAGAAGCCGCAAGGGGCGGCGGCAAAGAAACCCTAATGCAGAGATGAGGAGCGGAAAGAGTGGCTTGTTCCGGGAAACCTGAGTGAGCAGAGTAGCAGCAGGAATGCAAGGTAGGTAGCGTGCGGGAAGAAAAGAGAAAGAGAGGCGGCTCGCAGGAAAGCGATCTGAAAGGGAGTAACAGAGAGGCTTAGAAGCCGTGATAGCAGAAAAACTAGCGTTTTCACCCAAAAGCAGCAAAGCCGGTAACTAGGGGGTTGCAACGCGGCGATCGCTGGGAGAAGAGTGGTGAAGTACCTCCCAGCGACCGCCATCTTGGATGACAACTAGACCGACACCGCACGTATGATGAAACTACCTGCTGGGACTACCGCCTATGCCGGAGCCGCCAATGCGGAAGCAACCGCCAATCGGCTTGGCGGCGTATGACAGTATGCCCCCTTCCAGTGCGAAGCACTCTAGGCTTGCCAAGGAAAAGTCAATGAAATCGACTTAACAACGGAGGGGCATGTATGTGGGAAACTGGTTCCCAAGAGTCCTCCGACTCAGGGTATCCCTTCCACAAGACCAGGTATTCCAAACATCCTCTGAAAAATCTGGAATCACAAATGGCAGAAACCTTGTATTCCTCTGTATTACTGGAACCCGGGACAGTCTGTCGGGGAACTGATCGCTGGTAAGGGTCCGGGACAAAGGGTTTGAGAAGAGAAGAGTGAAAAAC
This sequence comes from Ambystoma mexicanum, assembly GCF_040938575.1. Lineage (NCBI taxonomy): Eukaryota > Metazoa > Chordata > Amphibia > Caudata > Ambystomatidae > Ambystoma > Ambystoma mexicanum. Next base: position 734,465,954 of record NC_090937.1, on the reverse strand, counting down.
CAGATGTGTGCGACTGAGAGTAGAGGGTAATTTTAACCTGTAAGAGACAGGGTTGATCTTGGATAGAATAGAAAAAGGTCCCAAAAAACGAGATGAAAGCTTAGAAGAGTGAACCCATCTAGGTAAGAATTTAGTAGAGAGCCATACTTTGTCCCCCTTCTTCCAGTCAGGACAGTCTTTCCGATGTTTGTCTGCCTTTTCCTTATTTCGTCTCCTACTCCTCTCCAGACTGTGTTTGGCAGTCATATGGGCCTCGGCAATGGACTGGAGTACCGCTTCTGCTGTGGGAGAATTGGTAGGAATGGGAATAATGGGAAAAAAAGATCAAGGATGTACTCCATAAGTACAAAAAAATGGAGTAAGACCGATGGCTGAGTGTGTGGAGTTGTTGTACGTAAACTCCGCTGTTGGCAATAATGACACCCAGTGTCTTGATATTGGTTGCTGTAGCATCGCAGATACTACTCCAAGGTAGCATTTAGTCGTTCCGTCTGGCCATTAGACTGAGGGTGGACCCAGAAGAAAGAGCTCTTTCAATCCCGACTTGGGAACACAGGGCCTTCCAGAAGTTTGAGATGTACTGACTGCCTCGGTCCGAAATAATCTTGTCTGGTAAGCCATGCAGTTGAAAGATATCACGTTCGAAAGTCTCCGCCATCTTGGTAGCCGTAGGTAAGCCCGGTAGTGGAGAAAAATGTGCCAGTTTGGTGAAAGTGTCTATCGTCACCATAATGCATGTACAAGAATCAGACTGTGGTAGGTCTACTATAAAGTCCATAGAAACGAGTCCCCATGGGCTCGTAGGCATCTCAGATTGGGTTAACAATCCTAAGGGCTTACCAGACGGGTTTTTAGCTCTGGCGCAAATTGGACAGGCTTTGAGGTACTCCTTGATGTCATCTTTTAACTGAGGCCAGAAGAACATTCTAGCAACAAGGTCAATGGTGTTGTGTAGTCATCTATGGCCGGCTGTTGGTAGGTCGTGACACCAACTAATAATCTTTCCGCGCCAAGGACCGGCAGGAACGTACAGTCGGTTGCCATAAAACACTAAGCCGTTCCTCTCGGTATAGTTCCTTCCTCGTTGCCCTAGAAGTTACGGCATTTCGGACATCAAAGCGGTCTTGACTTCTTGAAAGAAGGTATTAACAAGTCCCAGAATCTTGTTCCTTTTAAACATGTTTTTCCGGGGAAGAGGGATACCATCGCCAGAAGCATCCTTCCGAGACAAAGCATCAGCTACCCTTTTGTAGGTACCGGGTAGGTAGGTGATTTGGAAGTCATATTGGGCAAAAAAGTAGGCCCATCGAGCTTGTCTTGAGTTTACACACTCCATGTTTTGCAAGACTTTCATATTTTTGTGGTCTGTTCTAATGAGAAAAGGATGCCGTGATCCCATGAGTAAATGTCGCCAATCTTCACAAGCCTGTTTTATAGCAAGCAGTTCTTTCTCCAGAACCGAATAGTTCAGTTGGCTGGAAGACAGGGTCTTTGAGAGATAGGCTACGGGATGTTCAACTCCCTCGTAAGATTGTAAAAGGACCGCACCTATGGCCATAGCAGATGCGTCAGTCTCAACGATGAACTGCCGAATTTGGTCAGGATAGCGAAGAATGGGAGCGGAACAGAACAACCTCTTTAATTCCCCAAAACTTCGTTCTGCCTCTGGTGACCATTCGAAAGAGCCTGTATTCTTCCTTAGTAGTTTTGTGATGGGAAGAACAATCTCCGAGAAGTTGGGAATGAACCTCCAGTAGAAATTAGAGAGTCCGAGGAATCTTTGCACTTCCTTGACATTGCCAGGAGGGGAACACTAAGCATAGCAGTAACCTTGCCGGGATCCATGGAAATTCCTTCTCCAGAGAGAATGTATCCGAGATAGGGAACAGATGAGACTGCAAAGACGCATTTCTCTGGTTTGACCAAGAGTTGGTACTGTTGAAGGCGCTCCATGACCTGTTTGACATGAAGGATATGTGTTTCCAAATCTGATGAATAGATTAGAATATCATCCAGGTAGATAATGACTGTCACCAGTAATAGATCAGAGAATATTCGGTCCATAAACCGCTGAAATATAGCCAGAGCATTCACCAAACCGAACGGCATTACTTTGTATTCGTACAATCCGAACGGGGTGCGGAACGCAGTCTTCCACTCATCCCCTTTGGCAATACGAAGCAAGTGGTAGGCATTCCGGAGATCAAGTTTGGTGAATATGCACTCGCCTTGTACGGCCTCTATAGTCTATGATATTAGCAGCATGGGGTAGCGGTCTCTGATGGTAACCTTATTAAGGCCCCTGTAGTCTATGCATGGCCGCAATTAGGTGGAATCTCTCTTCTTAATGAAAAACAGAGAAGCTCCTGCAGGAGACTTGGAGGGCTGTATAAGGCCATTTTGCAAGTTGGCATCCAAATAGTTCCTTAGGACCTGTCTCTCCGTTTGGGTTAAGAAAAACATTCTACCAAAGGGAACCAGGGCATTAGGTTCCAGATCCAGTGTACAATCATCCGGCCTGTGTGGAGGTAATGCAGCAGGTTTCCTTTCCTTGAAGACGTCTTGATAAGGTAAACAATATTGTGGTAAGGCGTGAACACCAACATGATCGCTTGTTAATACTGTCATGGTTTGGTGGTCATCCTTGTTTGTTTCTGGGAAACAGTGTAGTCTACAAAACAAAGAACAAAAGCTCAACTGATTACTGGTCCAGTTTACCTGAGGATTGTGTTTTCAGAGCCAGGTCATTCCTAGTATGATAGGAAAGTGAGCAGCTCTTATTATATCGAATTTAAGGACTTCCATATGTTGTAAGATGGTGACTCTTAGTTCTTCAGTGGTATGTGCTATAGGTCCCGAAGAGAGAGGAGAACTGTCCACTCCTTCTACCTTCTGATCTTCTTTGCGGACTTACCTGTGAAGGCCCACCTTTTCTGCCTATAGAGTGTCCACAAAGTTTCCGGCAGCCCCACAATCCAAGAGAGCTAGAGTCTCTATGGATCTACCGTGGATGTCAATGAGTACAGGAATGACCATCAATCTGGAATCCTCCAAGGTGTTTGGAGCTGAAATCGAGAGGGAAACGTAGGGACTAAGTAGGTTGTAGGTAGCCCCTCGGGACCAAGTCCCTACTGGCGCCGAGGGAGTTTGTTTCCCTGTCGTCTAGTTGGAACCTCAGAGCAATCTTTAAGAATGTGCTGATCGGATCCACAATAAGCACAAAGTCCCTTCTCTTTTCTCCGTCTTCGTTCTGCAGAAGAAAGAGGGCCCCTGGTAGCCCCGATCTGCATAGGTTCTTCGTGGGAGTGGGAGGAGTAGGGCAAGGACAACATAGAAGCCATGGAATCGGGAAGGTTTACTGCAGGGCGATGTCTGCGACGTTCCGCTCTGCTTTCCTGAAGTCGATACTCTATCTGTAATGCAGACGATAGTAGGTCTACAAAGGTCGGTGGTCGAGAGGACCTGGCGAGCTCGTCTTTGATCTCCTCCTTTAAGCCCCTTCTGAATATGGCGTACTGCGCTTGCTCAGGCCAACCTGTCCCTGCAGCCAGAGTTTTGAAACGAGAAATGTAGGTCAAAACATCTGAGGATTCTTGTTGAGCATCCAAAAAGTCCTCGCAAGCGGTGAAAGTTAGTTCAGGCCTCTCGAAGGTCTGTTTTAGCAGAGCCTGGAATCCAGCAAAATCATGCAATATGGGGTTGGCGCTGGTCACCAATGGGGTGGCCCACGTAAGAGCATTACCCGTCATGTTTGAGATCACAAATCCAACCCTGGATTGGTCTGTAGCAAAGGCGCGAGGTCTAAATGTAAAATATTCCACACAGGCTTCCAAAAATTCCTTAATCTTCTTTGGAGAACCATCAAATTTTCCCCGAAGGGAGCAACATGATTGGCAGTTCAGCAGGCGGAGATTCGCGAGCAGTGGGTAATTGCTTTAGTACCGCATTCTCTGCCTTCACTGTCTGCAACTCTTGCGACATGCCCTGAACTGCTTTCCAGAGTTCCTGGATCTGTTCCTCTACAGATATTCTGTCTTCTTGCCGTTGCAATCTGTCCTGTTCAGCCTTGGCTCTTAACCCTTATTCCTCCCCACTCTCCTCACCTGTCTCATAGTCTTCCAACACCTCGGGGTTGAGGTGGCGACGTGTGCAATAATCTCTCCTCTCTTTAGAAGACGTTTGCCTACCATGAGAGGAAGCCACAGTGAATGCTTGAAAGAAGCAGTCCTGGAGCTCTTCTCCCGTGGACAGGTGGCAAGGGAAAAAGCCTCAAAGGTAGAAAAAACCCTTTGCACGCAGGAAAAAATGAATTCCAGGAGTCTTCCGATATTGTTGGTAGGAGGTATTCCACGGGTTGGAGATAGGAGATCTCGTATAGGGAGACCGTGGCTCGGAGGAGGAGGAGAACAGAAGCTGCGAGGGGCGGAGGCAAAGAAACCCTAATGCAGAGATGAGGAGCAGAAAGAGTGGCTCGTTCCGGGAAACCTGAGCGAGCAGAGTAGCAGCAGGAATGCAAGGTAGGTAGCGTGCGGGAAGAAAAGAGAAAGAGAGGCGGCTCGCAGGAAAGTGATCCGAAAGGGAGTAACAGAGCGGCTTAGAAGCCGTGATAGCAGAAAAACTAGCGTTTTCACCCAAAAGCAGCAAAGCCGGTAACTAGGGGGTTGCAATGCGGCGATCGCTGGGAGAGGAGTGGTGAAGTACCTCCCAGCGACCGCCATCATGGATGACAACTAGACCGACACTGCACGTATGATGAAACAATGTGCTGGGACTACCGCCTATGTCGGAGCCGCCAACAAGGAAGCAACCGGCAATCGGCTCAGCGGCATATGACAGGTATTCAGATATTTTCTCTGTGGCCCATCCGATTCCACTTAGAATCAGTCAGCTTTCTGGGAATTTTTCAAAGGGTTTGTGTATTTTGGGGAGGAAGTACATTGTGGGCATTGTGTGTTCTTTGATAAGCATGTGCGATTTTTCCTCATCTGAAAGTAGTCCTTTTCTGTACAAAGCCACGACGATGTATCCTCCCAACTTCTCAACAATCTCTTTCTTCGGGTTTCCTGGTAAAGTTTTATAACAGCCTGGTATTTGCAAATGATTATTAGCCATCTTAAGATAATCTTTCCTGTCCATTATAACTATGTTCCCACCTTTGTCAGCTTCCTTTATGACGACTGTTGTGTCTGCCACCATTTCTTTCAATGCTCTGGATTCTTCATAAGTCAGGTTATTCTTTTGATTCCTATGTTTTTATTTGATTCTTTTTCTGATATTGCGTATAGCTCTTCTGTAACAGCCTTGTAAAATGTGTCAATTACATTTTCTGTCGGCAATTGTGGAATAATTCTCGATTTTGGCGTGAGTGTCGTCATATCAAATGTATCTGGTATAATGGATAGTTCTTGTACTAAGTTTCTGATTTGAAAACTTTCTGGTTCCCTTAAAGATATGAGGAGGTAAGTATCTTTGATTTCTTGAATAGATAGCTCACTTTTCCCTGGTTGTATTTGTCTAGCAGGTATTTGTGTTACTTACTTTAGTAGCAAAGAATTTTTTAAATTTCAGTTTGCGAACAAACTTGAAGATATCAATGTGTGTTTCACCATTGTTAAATCTTGACGTTGGTGCAAACGACAGTCCTTTGTTGAGGACCGTTCTTTTTACTTTTATAATAACTCTGTTAGATAAGTTCAAAACCAAATCTTTTATTTCTTGCCGCTGGTCCCCTCTTTTGCACTTGCCCTTGTTAATCTTTTGGTGAAGGTTTCTAGTACACCTTGGTTTTCTTCGTCTTCCACTCCCCCTCCCTCCTCTCCTCCGGATATAGGTTGGGTCATCCCTGTGGTTGCCGGTAACTGAAAATGGACCAGCTTAAAGGGGAGATTTCTATTACCTTTCTTATATCTTCTTATTTGGTTCATATAGCCTTGAGTACTCCTTGCAGCACCTTTTTCTTTGTCTTTAGTGATACCTCCTATTTCAGTGTTATCTGCTTCCAATTCTACGTCTGAACTACCTGGGGATGTATTAGGTGTACTACTTCTTGAGGATGGTTTCTGAAATTGGTTTTACTTGTCTTGGAAGGTATAAACTCGGTCTTCGCGATAGTCTCTTTCGTCTCTATAGCATTTGCTTACTTTCCTTAATTTCACTTCATCTTGATAGTTCTTTAAGAGTTCATAAATATTTTCGTAGTTCTTTTCTTTTGTGGTTTCCAAGGACTTCATTTCTGTTATCTCTTTCTTAATGGTCTCAATTGTGTCCACTGCTCTTTTGTGTTCTCTTGTAGCACGCTTTATCAAGAGCTCCAACATCAGATTTGAACTACTATTTAGGTTGTTCTCCCACAGGTCTGCATGGTCTTGGTCTTTGTCATTATTGAAATTAGAAAAAATCCGGAACCTTAAACCTCTTGGTATGAGCTCATTCTTCAGATAATTTTTTAATGAGACCTTCTCCTAATCTTTGTCTATTTCCTTTTTCGATGCTCTCTCTAATCTCAAAAATTTGAAACGTAAATATTCCTTTTTGGTACTTACATTTGTAAATGCATGTGTCATGCTCCCTCTTGTAGAGAAACGATTTGTAGTTTCCTCTTCCCTATTGCGTAGATATTCTGCCATCTTGAAACCTCTTAATGTTTTTTAAACTTAACTTTGTATAATACTGGGGTCAGCCGTGCTGCCAGTTTGTTGCAATAAGTTTGTTAAAAACGGCTCTTATCTTGATAACTGGTATGCTTGCAGACACCTATAGATTGACTTGTGTTTGTTTACAAATACTTTATGTGTGATATAATGAAGATAAAAAAAACAACAAAAACTGTTGATTCTTGCAACAACATATGAAGCAATAAGCCCAGATTTGATAAAGGCATACCGCCGAAACATGTGTCATCAAAAGGGCATTTTCATTAGAAATATTTACCTATGAAACTCATCTTGCAGCATGATCTCTTTGAGTATTTTGTTTACATTTTTAGTTCTGAACGTTATTGGCTATTCACCACCATACTCAATTGAGACGCGACAAGAGTGGGAATAAAGGAAGAACAGCACAAATTGATAGACAACAATTCATTAGACAAACACAAGTCAATCTATAAGGGTTGCCAAGCAAACCAGTTATCAAGATAAAAGCTATTTTAACAAACGTATTGCCTTATAGTACCCATGCAACAGAATTCCTTAAGCATATACATAGCTACTCATATGTAAATTCCAACCTCCAATTATTAAATACTCCCATATCTTCAAGGGAAATCTACAAAGCTATTAAAGACCTCAAAAAGGATAAAGCCTGAGGCCATATGATTTTTCAATTGATTATTTTGCCCACTTTAAGGATATACTGGTTACCAAGCTTAATGAATTGTATACTTCCTTCATTGCTAATCAAAAGGCCACTGGTTCTTTCTCTGAAGCAATGCTCATTGTATTCCCTAAACCCAATAAAGACGCTGAATTAGTTCAAATAATTTATTATTTTTTTTTATTTATTTGTATTTGCACTAACAACCCAGAGGCATCGAGGCGCTGTTACAGGAATGTGTAAGTAAACTTGATTCAAGGGTTACATAGGAAAACAGTAAAGTCTCTTGGTTGCAAATACATTGGAAATAAAAGCAGTGAGAAGACATGTTTCATTGATAGCACAAATACATGACATAAAGGGAGCGATAATTTCTTAAATGGTGCTAGCATCCTGCTACAGTACGGCGTGATGTGCAGATAAGAACTGATAACGAGTCAAACAGTTAGACAAATAGCCTTGTTTTAATAGCTTTACGGAAGGCTAAGTGAGAGTAAATTATCCTAAGGTGTGTGAGAAGCGCATTCCAGTGTGAAGCGGCCATAATAGGGAAGCTGTTGACACCTGCCCGGACTCTCTGTGTCTTGGGAGTGGCGATCATGTTAGCGTAAACCTTCCTCACAGGCCTGGAGGAGATATGCCAGCTATTCTTTGGACCAAGTATGAGGGGCCAGATCATGAAGGCATTTATGCGTGAGGGAGAGGGTTTAAAAAAAATTCTCTCTTTAACGGGAAGCCAATGAACCTGCCTCCTCACCTCAGAGATCTGGTCCTTTGGCGAGACCCCTGTGGCGGCCCTGGGAGCGTTGTTCTGAACAAGTTGGAGTTTGGCCACATTTTTAAAGGAGGTCCCTACAAGGAGGACATTGCAGTAGTCCAGTCTTGATCTGATTATTGCCCTAGCAAGGGTGAGGCAGTTCTGTCGAGATAAAAAGGGTCTAGCATAGTAAGCAGAGGTCTATTCATAGTCAGATTGGATCAAGGTAGACTCCCAAGTTCTTTATTGTTTGGGATACAGCGATAGGTATTTTATCGATGGTGAAAGAGCTGTATTGTTTGTCCAAGTTACCCAAAGTGGTGGGTGATCCAATTAACAGAGGTTCGGTTTTCTCACTGTTGAGGCATAACCAGTTATCTGCCATCCAGGATTGGATCGTGGAGTAGATGAAGTTGAGGGGGTTCAGGTCGGCCTCGTAATCACCCATCAGGGGGATAAGCACCTGTGTGTCATCCACATAGTTGGTGTTGGTGTAGTTGGTATAGCCCCATATCCCTAATTAATTAGTTGGTATAGACCCATATCTCTAATAAATGCTGATTGTAAGGTTTATGCCAAATTCTAGCCAATAGACTTCTCCTCTTCCTTCCAAACTTGATTAAAAATGACATTGTGGGTTATGTCAAAGGTAGATTGTCGTCAGCCAATATCAGACTATTTACAAATATTCTTAGCATTATTCAAAACTCTCCTAATCCTTATGCGGCAATAGCACTAGATGTTGAAAATGCCTTTAATAGGGGTAAATGGAATTTTATGTTCAAAGCTCTTACTTGCCATGGAATTCCCAATTAATTTATTTCTATGGTCAAAATACTATATTCTAACCCCACAACATCAGTCTTTATAAATAATCACATGTCATCCTTTTTCCCTCTCTATAGAGGTACTCGCCAGGGCTGTACCCTATCCCCCCTACTTTTTATCCTGGCATTGGAAGCCTTTTTTAGAAGCAATAAGACAGAATGACAATATACTTGGTATTCAGTATAAAGGAACGGCTGCTTATGCAGATGATGTGCTACTTTTATTTATTATAACGGATATGTGTCTACACCATCCGACTCACATTATCACACTATTTTCCTTGCATCAGGGTATAAGCTTAACACAGATAAGTCTGATATTCTACCACTTAACATACATTGCACCAAACACCACTTTTCAAGTTCCGGAATGAGATGGTGTCCGGCAGGTATTAAGTATCAAGGTATTCATATAACGCCCTCGACCAAAAGAAACATTAAACAAAATACAGCAAATATCCTAACCATAGTGAAAGAACTAACCAATACATGGTGACCCCTTTTCTTGTCTTGGTGGGGTTTACTTGAAGCTGTTAGAATGATGATCTTGCCTATTGCACTCTCTATATATGCTCCCTTATCCTATTCCTGTCTCTTTATTAGACTCTTGTATTCTGAAATTTCTCTGGGGGAAAAAGAAAAGGAGAATTTCATTGTGCAAACTCAAGACGCTTAGACCTGAATGTGGTGTAGGTTTCCCAGAGTATAAAAAATATCATATGGCCTTTGTTCTAAAACAAGCTCAGTTATGTTTCATTCCCACTAACCCTAATGTGCCAAACTGGCTTCTAATAGAGAGTGCGATGCCCCCCCCCATGTTCCTGTAGACAGTCCCTACATCAAGAATAATCATAGATGCTTTACTAGAACTAGTATTTATGTTTCTATTGTGTACCTTCGATCATACAAATTCTCATCAAGCACAAAAAGATCCCAGTTTAGAACTATTTGTATTACATATGTAGGGCAGCTATTCATTCAGGGTATTCCCCTTACTTTTGATAAATTCATAACCAAATTTCATGCATCAGTGTCTTTTCTGCAGCAATATGTAAGTTTAATAAATGCCATTATGGAAAATTATGATCTGTTCATTTCAAATACTAATGGTTATCTGGCTCAAAGACTTATTCATCTATCCAACCCTAATGTCACAGCATCCATGTTCCACAAAATCTGCTCTTCCATGTCAACGGATGGAGTCCTACTCCAATGTCAAGAGGCTTGGAGCCTAGACTGCTCATTAAATGACTCCCAACTAGGATGGCCTTCTATGTGGACTAATATATCTAAAGCGATTGTCTCAGCAAGTTTACCTGAAACGCTGTATTTCTTTCACCATAGAGCCTTCATTACTCCACTAATGCTCTTCAAGGGTGGAGTCACTCAAAATGGCAAATGTTGGAGTTGTGTATATTCTCAGGGGTCTTTCAAGCATATTGTATTTGCATGTATTCATGTCGAAGTATTCTGGGAAAAGGTTTGGAAGACTCTTGAGCGTATCTTTCAGGTACAATTGGTTTTCTCCTTTGCTGTTTTATTTCAGGGTAGCAAAATTATCCAACCCACTATTGATAAAAAATAAATGTTATCTGTTCAAATTATTCATTGACATAGCTATCAAGACTATGGGCCTCATTACGAGAAGTACGGTAAAAACGGGTTAATTACTGGCATGGAGGAACTAGCAGGTCCGTGCTCGTATGACGCTGCTAATAGCGGGTGATTACGAGTGTGCGAACCCCCATGCTGGTAATGGCCATACCGCCATGGCGCTAAAGGCCCTCCAACCCCCCATAGCGCCATCATAGGACCCGCCGATACCGCCTCCACCTAGGAGGCACCCCTTAATACCGACCCGGTAATAACAGCATGCTAATACCGGGCTCGTAATACCGGACCCGGAAGTAACGTCATTGTGTCGGAACGGGAAATGCGCCGGCGGCCATCTTTAGAAACACAATCCATTGCAATCCTCCCAAACCACCTGTTGTGTTCAGGAGAGACGAGTGCCAATCCCTTCACCATGTCAAAGGCAACCCGGAAAACAACCCCCCACCTGCGCAAAAAGTGTTTTTCAGATAAAGAACTGACCATGCTGGCAGACACCCTTGCCGCACATGCAGACGAGATCAACCTGCACAACCTGAAGAGGGAGGTGCAGGAGCGCAAAAAGGAGATCTGGGAGGAGGTAGCCCTCAAGGTCTCGGCACCCCACGGACAGTGAAGGACTGCAAAAAGAGGTGGGATGACCTCTGCCTCAGGGTTCGGAATATCCTGGCCAGCAACAGGACGGAAGCCATGGCTACAGGCGGTGGTCCCCACTCACCTGCCAAACTGTCACGCTGGGAGGAGACGGCAAGAACGTTTATCCAGATGGAGTCCATCGAGGGATTTGGGGAGATGGAGACGGGTGCCGCAACATCTGCAGATGGAGGTGAGTGACCCTGCAGATCCCTGTAGGGGAAACCATGACATAGCCAAGACATAGCACAAGTGATGTGGAAGAGAGTCTAGGCAAGGCAATACATGTCCCAACACACACATCAACATATCCTTGTCTAGATGGAGGGCCAAACCCTGCCACACTGAAATGCATGCTGAGTGCCAATCCCATTACCAACACACAGCCAACACACACGGACCGTGCCGATGTAATACATCACACAAACCCCAATACAACGGCGTGCCACCTGCCATGCAGCAAACGCCGAAATGCCCCCTTCATACTACCGTGTGTGACACACCTGTAAGATATGAATGCATGATAAATGAAATACTCCACAGCACCATATAATGCATCTTGAATGTAACACCATCACTGATGCCCTGCATGGCAACGATGGAGAAGATGCCAGCGAGGATCCAACCACAAGGGCATCCACGTCCCGGCCAAAGACAACGGCCACCGACAACACCACCTCCGGGGCAGCCTCGCAACCCACACCAACACCCAGGGCGCCTGACACCGTGGACACTGAGCTGGCTACACCAGTGGAAGGCGAGGCCATTGACCCACTGAGCAGCACTGATACTGCAGTGGAGGAGTATGTGGACCAGGATGGACTGACCCATGTGGCATGTACACTCTCCAAGCCCCGTGTCCACCCCACAACCCCACACTCAGCCCTCACCCACCTGCAGCAGTGCCGATCCCTTGCTGCAAGATTCTGACCTCAGCAGCCTCCCCGAGGACAGCACTGCCAATGCAGGCCCGGTCACAGCACCCTCGACCACCAACACCCTTGAGGCATGGCTAGTGAGGGTGGAGGCCAGACAGGACTCTATGTTGGACAATATGTCGCGGATGGGGAGGACACGAGGCGTTAGATAGCCCAGGCCATAGCGGGGACCACAGCCGCCATAGCGGCGAGCACAGCCTCCGTCAATGCCTTGGCATTGTTGATGAGAGACATTCTGGGGGCCATCAAGCAGGTCCTCACCTCCATCCAGCTGCACATGCAGCAGCCACAACCCGCACCAGCCGTGCAAATCACCACGGCTTCCACCCCATCCACCACACCCGCTTCCTCTGCCCCCACTTCCTCTGCACCCTCCAGCCCTGTGGGTCTAACTAGACGGAGTGCAAGGCACTCTGAAATGCTGCCCCCGGACATCAAGAACACCAGGAAATAGTGTGGGAGAACTATGGGAGTGGGTCAGATGGTGTTGGCGGTGAATGGGCGTATTAGAGGGAGTTCATTGGGGGGTTTTGAGAGTTCACTTGGGAGTTTTGGGAGTTCACTGTGGGGTTTTGGGAGTTCACTGGAAGGTTGGGGGGGTTGCACATTTATGCAGTTGGTATCAATACACCCGTTGTGTAATAAATCATTCAATGCCTGGACATTGTTCATTTTGTGTGTATCCATTTAATGTATGACGGTGCACAGTGCCCAACTCCCCACATTCCCTGTGTGCATGTCCACATGGACCCAGTGTACAATGTGTCACTGACACAAATCTATCAACGTCCCTGTGGTTCAGAAGTATTCGTCAATCAGTGATTGGCGTACTGCACGGCCATCCTGTGTATCACGTATTGGCAGGGGTGTTGCTTCTCCTCCATCTCCATCCTCATCATCCTCACCCGGTGCATGCATGTCAATGTCAGGTGGCAGTGGTACATTTCTCCGGATGCACATGTTGTGCAGCATGACACAGGCCATGGTGATCTTTGCCACCTTCTCGTGCCTATAAAGGAGTGCTCCACCAGACCTGCTTAGGCAGCGGAACCGCGCCTTCAACAGGCCAAATGTCTGCTCAGTCACAACATGGGTACGGGTATGTACCCGATTGTACTCCTCTTCATGGCTGTTCTGCGGGTTCCGCACAGGGGTAAGTAGCCACCGTTTCAAGGGATATCCTCCATCACCTGCAAGACAATACAGATAGGTCTATGTGAGTCACTCTGCGCTGCCACCTTCAGGATTCACAGTCATGGCCACAGCAATTTGCTGTCGACCTGCACATGTCCCTGTACGTATGCACAAATATTGTCTAGATGCATTCTATACTGCAATATGGTGTGGTAGTCTGGATGGCGTTGTACAGATGATGCAGGGTGAATTCTTGAATGCTCATGCAGATGTACTGTGGTTGTAGGACGATGTTTTCCCTCCCATTTTTGCTGTGTATAATACACTGTGCATGGTCACACTAGCCCCATTGGCACAGCTCCAATCATTTTAAGTAATGCATTGTTTGACATACCCATGGTGGCCAGGTTGTGCGACTTACATGTTGTAATTGATATATGGAATTGGTCCAATGTGTGCCAGTGATGTGTTGTGTTAGGAGGTTCAGTTCATTCTCCACTTACCGTCCATCCCCACCCAGGTGGAGTATACAACCCCCCATTCCCACCCAGGTGGATTATACATCCCCCCCATTTCCACCCAGGTGGATTATGCATCCCAACACATCACTACCCCGATGCACTGCCATGGACCAGTCAGGCAACTCACTAAGCAGCCAGGCACGTCATCCAGCATGTCGCTCCATGTGACGGGGTAGCGTGGAGTTACGCAGCACCATGGCATCATGTGTTGATCCGGGAAATCGGGCGCAGCAATGTGTGATGATCTTGCTGGAGTCACATACCATCTGCACATTGAGGGAGTGGTATTGCTTGCGATTGCGGCACATCACCTCTTCAGCATGGGGGACTACCAATTCTACATGGGTGCAGTCCAGGACACCAACACAATTGGGCATGCCTGCCAGTGCATGGAAGCCTACTTTGGTGTTGGCTATCTCCTGGGCAGTCTGTGGAAGGGATATGTGGGTTCTAGCGTGCTTCAGGAGGGCATCCAGCACTTGGTTCAGCATGCGTAAAAATAGTTGTTGTGAGATGCCATGCAGCTGCCCCACTGTGTGCTGGTAGGTGCCTGTGGCCAGGAAGTGGAGCAGAGACACCACCTTTAGTAGCGGGGGGGTGGCAGTGCGTATTTCTTTGAGACTGACGATGTTGTTGTGTATCATGTCCACTAAGGTGGTGTCACGCCCTCTCACGCAACCCATCTCTCACTTCCCCCCTCACACCTGTCTCCTTCATCAGGCGCTTCTCGCCGTCGTATTTCCCATTCACACCAGCGGGGGAAACACGGCAGGCGGAATACCATGTTGGGCGGACCTGCCTCTTTTCGCCCTTTTCCGCGTTGGCGGTTGCCATGGCGCCTCCAGCACAGCCGGCAACGCCACGAGACCAGGACGTACCGACAGCCCCAATCGCTGGCCACGTTGCGCTCCACGCGACGTGCGCGAGCAGTCACGTGATGCGTCACGTGATACCGCTCGCCTCTTCAAAAGAAGCCGGCAAACAAGACTCTTTGCTTCACAGCTACTTCTACGGAGGACTGCCAGGCGTTACCTTTGCTTCTTGTTTTCTCTCCTTGCTTCGACCTCGGAACGCTTTTTGGAACTGCTCTTGGATTACCCTTGGACTCTGGTGTGCTCTCGGATTTCCTGGACATTTGACATCTATTTGTACTCTGGACTTGCTTTTGGATTGCCCCTTCTGTTTTGCAACCCTCGGATTGCTTCACGCTTTGCCACGGATCCAGTCTTGCTCCACCAGGTGCTTTCAGGAGTGTTAACTACATCATTCCAGCCTGCTGTGGGTTCCCCTGCATAGGTTCCTTACCTACACTCCACCCCTGTTAGGTAAGCTGGTGTCACTGCATCTTGTTTACTCCTTCTGTCCATTGCCAATTGCCTTTTTGAGTGTTTTCCTTGATTATAACCCTTTGCCTTACAGTACTCAGGGGTCCTTCCGGCGTTCCCGATACCAGGCTGATGACAACACTCCCACCTGTGGCCTCAAAGATTGCTTGGGCAGTAATTTACTTTCTGCTCGAGCGGTACTTGGGGACGGAGGCATTACATAACTGCACGACCATCAAGTCGGACCCATCAAGTTAGAACAGACTGTGAAGCCTTATGGTCGTCCAGTTATGGATGTTTCTGCCGGGGACCCTGTGACCGCTTTAATGCAAGCAGTGACATCACTTAGGACAGATATGGCAGCTGCTACCACTGCCCTCCGCACGGACCTGGCATCTGCCACCACTGCACTGAACCACCGTCTTGACGCCATGCAAAGCACACGACATCCATTACCTGTTGACGCCGAGTTCGGCGATGCTGCCCCATCCCAAAATCCGATTCCCGTCACACCACCCATTCCGCCAACCCCGTCTGTAGTGGTTCAGACCCCATTTCCTCTAGCAGCCCCTGAGAGGTATCAGGGGGATCCCTTGAAATATCGCACCTTCATAAATCAGTGCAAACTGCATTTCTTATGCCGACCCCAGGCCTTCTCTGATCCTGTCTCTAAGGCGGCTTTTCTTTTATCCCATTTGTCGGGTGTCGCAGCCACATGGGCTAATCCATTGTTGGAGGGCAACCACCCTGCTCTGTATGATTTTGAGTTATTAACCCAAGAGATGGCCAAGGTTTTTGACACTAGATATAAAGCCCAATCCAGAGACATGGAACTCTTAGATCTTACTCAAGGCCGATCCACTCTCATTGAATATATCACCAAGTTTAACCAACTCGCTACTGAGACTTTATGGCCAGAGAACAAGAAAGCAGTGGTCTATTATAGGGGATTGTGTGGGTCCATGAAGGACGCTTTATCTGTGGTACCCTCTCTTCCCTCACTATATATCGATCTAGTCGATTTGACCTTGCAAATTGACGCCAGACGGGCAGAACGTAAGGGGGTAGCAGGGTTATCCCAGACCACGCCTTCATCCTCATCTGGCACCCTACCTGAACCCATGCAGATCGGCGGGGTACGCAGTCCTATTACTCATGCCGAACGAGAGCGCAGAAGGGCGGACAACGCTTGCTTCTACTGCGGTCTCAACGGACACTTTGTAAAGGAGTGTCCCCGCCGGCCAAGGAACAAAGCTCCGGGTTTTCCGAAGACTCGCCCTTGAGATCAGGGGTTGGGGCGAGTCCTATACAAAATACCTCTGATCCAGCTTTTGGTCCCGTCCGACCTGTGGTGGTACAAGCTACCTTAAACCCAGCCGCAGGGGTCTCCCATACAGTACAAATAGTGATCGACTCTGGAGCAACAGGCTGCTTCATTGATATAGCTTTAGCCAGTTCGCTAAACTTACCTCTGATAAAAAAGAAACACCCCGAACCGGTTCATGCAGTAGACGGGACGTCCCTAGCCTCTGGACCAATCTTACAACAGACAGCCCCTATGGAATTAGTCATACAGGAAGTCCATAGAGAGACCATGTCATTTGATCTCATAGCCACGCCTCAGTTCGGTGTTATCCTGGGCATTCCTTGGCTAAAGAGGCACAACCCCCTGATAAACTGGGGCACGGGTCAGGTCTCCTTTGAATCAGAAACGTGCCAATATTACTGTCTGCTCGAGACACCTCGGGTTTCTAGTCCCGCAGACATTCTCGGGGTAGTCGCTTCTTTAACCATAGAAGATGGATCCGACGCCCAGGACACTCACATGATAGGGGCGGTCATGTACAACATACCTCCTGAGTATTCTGAATTTCGGGCTGTGTTTGACAAAGGCTCTGCGGAAGGTCTTCCTCCGCATCGATCCTATGATTGCCCCATTGATTTAGTCCCAGAAGCCCCCATCCCAAAGGGGCGGATCTACTCCCTAACCCAGACAGAAGAACGAGTCCTGCAAGAATACATACAGCAGGCCCTGCATCTGGGTCACATTCGCCCATCAACATCCCCAGCTGCAAGTCCTATCTTCTTTGTGCCAAAGAAAGAAGGGGATCTCCGTCCTTGCATTGATTACAGGCGTTTGAACGCCATCACGGTAAAAAACCGCTATCCTATACCTCTCATTACCCCCTTGTTAGACAAACTCACTCATGCCACAATCTACACTAAACTGGACCTGCGGGGAGCATACAATCTCATACGCATGCGAGAGGGAGACGAATGGAAGACGGCCTTCTGCTCACGTCAAGGGTTGTTTGAGTATACAGTTATGCCGTTTGGCCTCTGTAATGCTCCTGCTACGTTTCAGCGCTTCATGGATGACATATTTTGCGATATCCTGAACGCTTACGTAGTAGTGTACTTGGATGACATATTGGTTTTCTCTTCCTCCCTTGACGAACACATCACGCATGTCAAGGAAGTGTTGTTGCGTCTTCAAACCAACACACTTTTTGCTAAACCCGAGAAGTGCATTTTCCACACCAGTCAGGTTGAGTTCTTGGGGTTCCATATCTCTCCTGGGGGTCTCTCTATGAATCAGTCCAAAGTCCGGGCAATTAACGAATGGCCAATTCCGACCACGCTCAAGCAACTGCAATCATTTTTGGGTTTCGCCAACTTTTACCGACGATTCATAGCTGGGTTCTCTTCTATTGTAGCACCACTCACTGCGCTCACTAGCCCTTCAGTCCCCTATGTCTGGTCCTTGAAACAACAAAACGCCTTTGACTCCCTGAAAACTATGTTCACCACTGCCCCGGTGTTACAACATCCTGACCCTGAACTCCCGTTTGTCCTCGAGGCAGACGCATCCTCTTATGCACTAGGAGCTGTACTGTCCCAACCATGTCCTACCACTGGTCGTTTGCATCCGGTTGCATTTCACTCTCGTAAGTTCACGGCAAGCGAATTGCACTACACATTCACAGAAAAAGAACTATTGGCCATTAAGGACGCCCTACAGACCTGGAGACACCACCTCCTGGGCGCAAAACACCAGACGGTAGTGTTCTCCGATCATAAGAATCTCCAAGACCTTGCCTCCCTGAAATGTACAAACAGCCGACAAGTACGTTGGCATCTCTTCTTTGCCGCGTTCGACTTCGTGGTCAAACATAGACCTGGTGTTGGGCATGGGAAAGCAGACGCTCTGTCTCGTTCCCCTGGGGGGGAGGTTCTCCCATCCTTCCCTGAAACCTTGTTGAGTGAGACTCATGTAGTTTGTGTCTGCACACCATCACCTTCATTACAGTCCGCCATACGACAGTGGGTCTCCCGCTATCCACAGTCACTAACAGAATGGGATCCGGTCATGCAGGATGCGCTGCCCTTTGTACACGGGAAGCTCTTCCTTCCCACAAGCGAGACCAGGAACCTGGCGTTGGAGTGGTCTCATGATGCTGCCATTAATGGTCACCCCGGGCAGCATCGTACTTTGGATTTACTCAAACGCTGGTGTTGGTGGCCGACTATGAAACGCGACGTACAAAATTACGTCAACACCTGCTCAGTCTGTGCCCAGGGCAAGTCACGCAGGGGCCGACCTTTGGGTCTTCTTCTTCCTCTCCCGGTTCCTCCACGTCCTTGGCATACGGTCTCAATGGACCTGATTACCGACCTGCCACGTAGACAGGGTTTCGATACTATTTGGGTCGTTGTCGACTCATATACCAAACTGGCCCGTTTCGTACCATGCAAGGGGGTACCCTCAGCCCCGGTCTTAGCCAAGCATTTCTTTAGGTCTGTCTTCTGTCTCTTTGGCCTGCCCCATGTTTTGGTGTCCGATCGAGGTACACAGTTCACCTCCCGATTCTGGCGGGCCCTCACCTCTCTGTTGGGTATTGATGCACATTATTCCTCTGCTTACCATCCTGAGAGCGACGGGCAAACCGAGAGGGTCAATCAGTCATTGGAGCAGTATCTACGCTGCCTGACGTTACAGTATCAGGACACTTGGCTTAACCTCTTGCATCTCGCCGAGTTTGCTTACAACAATACACTGCACTCTGCTACTGGGTTCTCTCCTTTCTTCGCCCTCTATGGCCAACATCCCCGTACTCTTCCCATTCCGGACTTCTCTTCTTCTGATACCCCCGCCGCTTCAGCCTGCGCTCGGGATTTGGTCTCGGTCCATGCCCAAACATTGGTCCACCTGCGTGAGGCCCAATCCTCCATGAAAACCACTGCTGACAGGAAGAGGGCGGTTGCACCTGCATACAAGGTGGGGGACCGGGTTTGGCTCTCTACCCGCCATTTACACATCCCTGGCTGTCGCAAACTTCTCCCTCGGTTTGTGGGTCCATATGAGGTGGTCAAAGTCCTGAACCCGGTGGCTATGCGCCTGGCGTTGCCCCCCGCCTGGCGGATCCATCCGGTTTTTCACGTCTCCCTGCTTAAACCGTGCCCTGGTCCTACCCGGTTGGCTACCCCTCCTGCCCCGATCTCTGTCTTGTCCCCCGATGTATTTGAGGTGCGGGCTATTCTGGGTTCCCGTATTCACTGGGGCGGATTGCAGTATCTCGTGGACTGGAGGGGGTACGGCCCTGAGGACCGCTCCTGGGTTGCTTCCCGGGATGTTCACGCTCCCCGCCTGGTGGCCCGGTTTCACCGGGAGCATCCTTCCAGCCCACGCGGTCGTGGGCCTTTGAGGGGGGGCTCTGTCACGCCCTCTCACGCAACCCATCTCTCACTTCCCCCTCACACCTGTCTCCTTCATCAGGCGCTTCTCGCCGTCGTATTTCCCATTCACACCAGCGGGGGAAACACGGCAGGCGAAATACCATGTTGGGCGGACCTGCCTCTTTTCGCCCTTTTCCGCGTTGGCAGTTGCCATGGCGCCTCCAGCACAGCCGGCAACGCCAGGAGACCAGGACGTACCGACAGCCCCAATCGCTGGCCACGTTGCGCTCCACGCGACGTGCGCGAGCAGTCACGTGATGCGTCACGTGATACCGCTCGCCTCTTCAAAAGAAGCCGGCAAACAAGACTCTTTGCTTCACAGCTACTTCTACGGAGGACTGCCAGGCGTTACCTTTGCTTCTTGTTTTCTCTCCTTGCTTCGACCTCGGAACGCTTTTTGGAACTGCTCTTGGATTACCCTTGGACTCTGGCGTGCTCTCGGATTTCCCGGACATTTGACATCTATTTGTACTCTGGACTTGCTTTTGGATTGCCCCTTCTGTTTTGCAACCCTCGGATTGCTTCACGCTTTGCCACGGATCCAGTCTTGCTCCACCAGGTGCTTTCAGGAGTGTTAACTACATCATTCCAGCCTGCTGTGGGTTCCCCTGCATAGGTTCCTTACCTACACTCCACCCCTGTTAGGTAAGCTGGTGTCACTGCATCTTGTTTACTCCTTCTGTCCATTGCCAATTGCCTTTTTGAGTGTTTTCCTTGATTATAACCCTTTGCCTTACAGTACTCAGGGGTCCTTCCGGCGTTCCCGATACCAGGCTGACGACAACACTCCCACCTGTGGCCTCAAAGATTGCTTGGGCAGTAATTTACTTTCTGCTCGAGCGGTACTTGGGGACGGAGGCATTACATAACTGCACGACCATCAAGTCGGACCCATCAAGTTAGAACAGGTGGTGATGGTGTCCCGGTTCAACTGGTACAGGGTGTGGATCTGCTCAGGGGTTAGTTTGAATGGACTGGGTCTTATGCGAGGGATTGGTGGCTGCCTACGAGGTACTACTGACTGCACTGGTGGTAATTGCTGGGCCTGTCTCACCCTCCTTCTCCTCCTGCGTCTCCTCTGTGATGCCTGTTGTTGCTGCTGTAGTTGTTGTTGTAGTTGCTGTTGTTGCTGTAGTTGTAGCAGTATAGGCATGTCCCCCAGCGCCATGATTGCAACAGCTAGTGGTATAATTTTGGTGTAGGAAGGGGTGTGGTGTGTGGGTGTACTCCTTTTGTACTGGCCCAGGCTCCATTGACTCCACCTGTGGTGATTGTGTGCACCTGTGGCAGTTGGTTTGATTGCAGATTGCTGTTTACAGGTGGTCCGCGATACCTGTATGGCCGCCATCATGCAGGCCCTAATTACCGCCTTCGGGATGCCGGTAATTGCATGCCTGCGTGGGTTGTGATGTCCTACTATTACCAGCATCCCGGTATTTACTCCTCGAAGGGGCGCGTGTACGCGGGCATGCTTGTATGAGGGGGCACGGTACAGGCGGTGGCGGTATTGGCAGGTTGTCAGGTCGTAATGCCCTGGACCCGTTAACGATGCCGGTATTACCATTCCGCCTTCCTTTTTTCATTACCTCCATTCTCGTAATGAGCCCCTATCACGTCCAACTGGAAAGATCTCAAAGGTGAACATTTTAAATGATGGTGGAATTCAGTATGCAAAATTCATAGGATAGAAAAATGCAATGCTGTGTCTCCACCATTGCTGCACAAGCATGAATTAAAATGGCAATCATTTCTAGACTTTAAAAAAAATGTAATGCCTGATTAATTATAAAGACAATATTTATTAATGTCCTTGATAAATATTGCCCCTTCCCCTCCCCTCCTTTTGATCATATTAGTCCTATGTGCCTTGTGTGTATTTAATGTCTATCATAAATACATTATATAACTGAAGTTTAACTTTGAATTGCATGTAATGCATTAGAGCATAGCATGCATTTACACTATATGAAGTTCCTATATTGTTTTAATTTGGAACGTCTTACTCTAGCCAATGTGTAACGTTTACTTATCTTTATCAGCTGTTCCACTTATTGTATGAACCTTATATACTTACTGTTCTTAATTAAAAATATGTAAACACAAAAAAAAGAAATTAAGGATAAATGGTGCAGCTCTCAAACAGCCAGAGAAACAAGTCCACACAACTTTCCTCGCTCTCTGAAAGTGCTCCAGCAGCTTCCCTATATGTAGCCGGGAGAATCTGTCTACACAAACTCATTACCCGAATTTCGCTTAAGTTCATGAATTTCGGCAGAGCCTCAATACGGTAGAAATTCAGGTAATCCGGCTCTTGGATGCATGACCTACCATAGGCTTAATCTAGATTTAGGGCCTCATCAGGAGTTCGGCTATATTTTGGTGCAATTTCCACCAAGGGAAATAGTCTAACTACCGGGTCATGCAGCGGTATTAGCGCTGCATCACAACCTTCTGTAAATGCGTGCCCGACTCCGGCGGTAATGCTATTACCGCCAGGTGGAAACTGCGGCAAAATAAGGGCTACTGCTGAAATATCAGCACTAAAAGCATTACCGCTGGCGAGTCCTACGCTATTAGGGCTGGCAGAAATTGCATCACCGCTGGAACGGAAAGCATTACGGTGGCCATCTTGGAAAACACAATCCATCCGGGAAGCACACAGCCAGCCTCACAGCTGCTGGGTGTGCCAGTACCTTGTTGGATGTGCCGGGATCACCCATACTTATGATAGTTGCATGTCGAGACCCTGAGAGGCCATTGGGGCATGGCCTGGGTGCTGGGGGCACCATAGATACCAGAATCATCCTAGATGGAGGGTAACTGGGGTGGACCAGACCAGCAGGGACCTGCAGGACCACAATCACATGAAATGAGAGACGGACACAGGACTTCCATTGTTGGAGTCTGGAGCCGTTCTGAGGCACGCGCATGCAGGGACTCCTTTTATTAGGTTGGGCCATGACACAGTCATGGCCCATCTTAAAAGGGCAATGCACTTGGGAGGGATGCACCATCGTAAAAGGGCAATACACTTGGGAGGGTCACACATAACACTAATTATTTTTCATAACAAACAAAACAAATGTTACTGAAACATAAATGATTCCCCCGCCCGTTACAGAACGACAGTACTTATAACGCTTGGGAATTGTAGGGTAGACGAATCATAGGATAGACCAATGAACCTCACATAGGGACTCAGGTAGCTGCAGACATATAACACGTTTCAAACACTCTGTACATATTCAACGGGTGACAGTTGGGGTTGGCGAACTGCTGGTGGCATGTTGACAGTTCTACCACATTTTACAAGACCCTTTATTAACCTGGGGTAAGTGGAACTTCAACCACTGAATGACGCCATTGTTAGCTGCTGGCATCATTTACAGGATGCCTACAAACTGCGGGAGCACAGGTTTGCATCCTTTTAACTGGGATCACATTAAGCATATAATTTACAAGCAGGCTCACAGCAACTAAAAACATGTTTACTGAGTGTTCTTCGAGCACTTGCAGGACTGCAGGAGACCAGTTCACTTTACATCAGTGTCCGTTACGGATAGTCACTACCACGGCTCAACGTCCGTTGATGGCATCTATCAAAGGTTGGCAAAGCCGCACCTTGGAGCACCAGGGGCCACATTGACTTAGTCCCTTGATGTTGGGGCATGCAGCGAGACACGGGGAGCAGGGCTTATAGGCTGTGTTCAGGCTCAGTCAGTCCCTTGATGTTGGGGAAGGCAGGGTGTAGCGCCACTTGCTCCTCCTGGAGCAGCTTCAGCCACCCACTTATCCCCCTTTTCCAGGGGTTGTTGGCATGACGCTGCCAGCCTTAGGGGGCACACAAGCATTCATGTGAGATGCAACCCCCTTTCTTTTCTCCTTAGCATTTTCCCCTTTTGCTATGCCATCATCGTCAATGACCCGGGGTGCAGGAGTAGCACCAACATGATATGTGCAGGCAGACGTGGTCACTGGTGGGGCAGGAGGCAAACATATTCTGGTGGCTCGGTGTCAGGCCACTTCTTCTTGCTTCTCCTTGTAGGCATGGGGCTGTTGGCACTGGTGTGTTGAGCAACTGTGAGATACTCGGTACTGAGTAGGCCAGGATTACTGGCATGCTGTGCAGCATTTACCTGATTTGATACTCCAATGACAGGAGTATTTATTTATTTCACTGTCAGGCCCAGGATCTGCAGACAGTCATATGCATTTTGTTATGCACGCTCCGACGTGGAGCACCTCATTAGTCATGGCCTCTTGGCTCGGGATTTTACTGGGGCTTTTATGTCCACAGCTCCGACCCCGGAACACTCATATTCTGGCATGGTACACTGCTGGCGGCCCGGGATCTGTAGAGGGCCGTCTTCACTTTCGCCGACATGGAGCGATGCATTGTTTCCACTGCCAGCGGCCCGGGATCATGCAAGGGGCCATGCTTCTATCTACATTGCGCAGACATGGAGAGCATTCTTTATTCACCAGCTCCGGCATGGAGCATAATGCATTACACAGCCACTTGGCCCAGGATCTTCCTAGGGCCATCAGCATGTGCCTCCCGTGGTGCCGGCACAGGCTTTTTGCTTTCAGCACCGGTAGCCCGGGATCTTCAGGGTCACCTTTCAAGCTCTGATACACAGCAAATCCACTTTCACCGGCGGTTGGCCCAGGATCACACAGTGGGCTGCCGGCACAGCACAGTGCTGACAGGCACTGCCAAAATTGCTGGTGGGCGCGGGCAGCCTCTTCCTTCGCTCCGAACTGGGGCATATATTAATCATCACCCAGCGGTCCGGGAACTCCCAGGGAGCAGCGGGGAACACCCTGGAGGCTGCTGGCATGGCAGAGGGTTAGAATGCCTTGCCAGTGGTTCACAGAGCGATTTCTTTGTATCCGCCGCCTGCCTGGCCTGGGATCTTTATGAGGGCTTCGGCGGGACAGCAGGCTGGGGGATCCTGTTGCTGCCTGCAGGCAGGCACTCAACTTCTCTCCCCTCTTGCAGGAGACCATTACGGTTGCGGCAAAGGCCGCTCATCGTTCCCCAGCAGGGGGCAGCTCACTTTCTCCCTCAGGTGGGAGGAAACAGAACCACTTGGCGGCAGATGCCACAGGGGCTGCGGGCACATCCCCACCCTGGCCACACGAGCACCCTCTTCCCAGAGGGCCGTGGCCAGGGAAGATTCGCTGGCAGGGCGCTGGGCATGGCATCCACTCCTCCCTTTCACAGAGGTGGGTGCCGCTTTCACCTTTTTCATGTGGCGGTTGATGCTGCTTCCCTCTCTTCCCTGTTGGGCGGGCAACCACACCGCAGGGGTCCTTCTCCTCCATCACATTAGTGTGGGGCCGGCTGTGGCCACAGCCGGCCTCACAGGTGCTGGGGGTTCCAGTACATTGTTGGATGTGCCAGGATCACCCAGACTTAGGTTGTTGCAGGGCGCGACCCTGATAGGCCATGGTGGCACCATGGATGCTGGGAGCATCCTAGATGGAGGGTGCCTGGGGTGGAACCAGGGCACCAGGCTGGTCTGGGGGGCTCAGACCAGCAGTGACCTGCAGGACTCTGATCACATGGTGTGGGTCTGCAGGCCAATGCTGCAGGACCGTGGTCACGCAGTGTTGGTCTGCAGGCTGAAATGAGAGACGGACACATGACTTCTCTTGTTGGAGTCTGCAGCTGTTCTGAGCCAAAATGTCACAGGGGAGTACCAGAGGCAAGGTGCCTGAAAATTGTTTGAGAAAACCAAAGTTCAGTGAGGAAGAGATGGTGGTCCTCACTCATGAGGTCATTGCCCACTGCAAGGAGCTATATGGCAGTAGGCAGCGAAAGACCAAAGGACAGAGCAGGACAGCCATCAGGTAAGCCATCATCCCGAAGGTGAACATGCTCTGTGATGGAGATGACTGCAGGGAGCAGTGGAATGACCTAAGGGTCATAGCCCATCACATGAATCCGTGAATGCCTGAAATGGGCCACTCGCAGGACTGTCCGGGCCTTGTCAAGAAACCGGGCAGGGCAGCTGCCAGCACTGCCGCCTTAACTGTTTATGGACAGAGGGTCAGGAAGACGATGTAGGGTGTCTCGGTACTTGCATAGAGCACGGGGGTCACACTCTAGCATTTTCGGGGCCAGGTTCAATAGCCTCCAGTTCCAGGACACCCAGTGAGGAGTTTTTGCAGAGTACACCAAGGCACGGGCCCAGCGCCAATTGGATCACAGATCGCCCAGGCTGGCATTGGGGGAAAGAGGCCACGGAAAGACCATTGAGAATTGAGACACTTTTTGCCCTGAGTCGCAGTGCTAGGGAGTTGGTGGTGGGCGGAGCAGGGGGGATAGTTGGGGCACAATCATTTCATTAAAACCGTTGAACTTCATCAATGCAAGGACATTCCTGATTGTGTCATTGTGGTCTTTATTAATAGGGGTGAGTCTCACACAGTTGTGCGTGCCATGTGCCATGTGAATATATCAGAAGAAATTGTCTATCAGTTCCTGGCGAGTCAGTCTCCCATCCCTCATGTAATCTCTGGCAATGCATGCATTTGCCTCTCCCACGGGCACTGCATCCTCATCCTTGGGCTGTCATGTCCACAATAGGGGGTAGCAGAACATTTCTCATCAGGCAGATGTTGTGCAGCATGGCACACACAAGCACAATTCTACCTACCTTCTCTGGAGCGCACATCAGGGCTCCACTGTTATGATCGAGGCAGCGGAATTGTGCCTTCAGGAGGCCAATAGTATGCTCAATGTACACACGGGTCCTGCTGTGAGCGTGGTTGTAGGCAATTTCCTGAGGTGTTTGTGAATCACGCACAGGGGTCATTAGCCAGGGCAGTGGGTATATGGAGTCACCTGCATGGGCATGGGGAGGCAAAGATATCAGTCACAGTGCAATGTGTGGGGGTGGCCTTACACAGTATCAGTGTAATGGACATCATGTGCATGCATATGGGGCTACATTTCGTGGCATGTGTGTGTACAATGTCTTTGCAAGCATTGTCACTTGTTTCATGCATTGTTTATTCTTCACATGCACCCTGTTCCCTTGCAGCAGATGTTATGTAAGGTGTCTGTTGGTGACATGTGCAGGTGACATGGTTGCTCTCGTGTGGCAGTATATTTCTCCTATGCATGTGGCATGCAGGGTGTGCCATTGGCCCTCGCTAGGCTTCTGGGGCCACCGGGTCTGCATTGCGGGCTGTGCTCACATGGGTGCACCGCTGCGGTACTGGCAGGGTTGCTGTTGTGTGATGCGATGTGGCCATTTGTTAGTATTAGTTGGGATTGTGTATGTTTCATTGTGGTGCCTGTAGTCATGTTTGTGTTATGAGTTGCTACTGTATATGTTCATCAGCTTCTCCATCCCGGTATGTACAGCATGTTCATGCTCCCTGGACTGTACTGTAAAATTGGGGCAGGAGGTGGTCAGGTATGACTTTTACATTTGCTTCTCATGCCATGCTTTGTGTAGTCATTGGCAGCCCCCCCTCCCATTTGGACAGGTGCTTCGCAGCACATGCAAGTAGGACATTTTACGCACCCACCATCCACATCCATTGTCCTCTTTGCCTCTCCATGTATCCTGGCAGTGTGCTGTTCCGTAGGACAATGGAATCCTGGATGGAACCAGGGTAGTGGGCACAGCATTGGCTGATGTACAGGTTGGGTTCGCACATCACCTGAACATTCAGGGAGCGGTAGTGCTGCCAGTTTCGGTGCACTGTTTCGTGGGCCTGGGGGGCCACCAACTCAACATGGGCTGCGATCACAGTTGGCATTTGGGCAACGGCATAAAACTGTGCCTTCATGGCACTGACCTGGGCTGGGGTGGTAGGCAGTGAGATGGGGCGTTGCACTTGCCGCAAGGGGGCTTGAAGCACCTGGACCAACACTGCACAGAATGTGGGCTGTGCCATGCCATGCATCATGGCCACAGAGTGCTGGAGGATGCCAGTTCAGAGGAATTGTAGGACAGATACTAGCTTCAGCAGTGGGGGCCCGACGGTCAGGATGTTGATCTTGCTCCCTATGTCGTCCTGTATTGTAGTGAGCAGCTCAGTCATGATCTCCCTGTTGAGGCAGTACAGGATAACCAACTAGCTGTCAGTGAGGGTCCAGGGTGAGGGCCTGACCCTGGGGAACAGTCCACGCCTTGCTTGGACTCTCCTCCTCCCTCCGCTCCAGTCCTCCCTGTGTCCTGGCCTGGTTGTCCTGCCTCTCTACTTCTAGGCGCAGCATGAGCAGCTGCCTGTCCCAGCTCACAGTTGCCAGTGGCAGCATGGTGTTGGAAACAGCATTTGGGGTAGCGGTGTGCCTTATGTAGCCCTCTGGACTGCATTGGGATCACCTGTGTCTTCATTTCTGGAAGGGAGAAACAGGTATGTCCTAAAGTATTGTCATAACTGAGTTGGGTTTCAAAGGCAAATTTGGAAAATGGAACGTTAGTACACAATGTAATGATATAATGATGCGCACATAGTTGAAATGTATTTTTAGTTGTATTTATTTGATGAAGATGTGTGTTAATTTCGATCAGAAATGATTTACAATGACACATTTATAGATGATGAAGGCCTTCTCCTGAAGGGTGCCTGTACATTAGCACACACATGAGAACAAGTGGTGAGACAGTTGTTGAGTGTGTAAACAAAGTGAAACATAGACCATAGACAAAGCAGAACAAAACAAAATATAACAGAAAAATATGACTTACAAAGGAAACATTGACCTACGCTGGCAAGTGTGTCAAACTAAAGAGGAGTATTGTACACATATAAAAAATGACACTATCATGTGACACTGGAGGCAGGGAATGATGCAGGAGAGGGAAGGGGGAGCTCCCTCTTTGGCAGGTAGGTTAAGTTTAAGCCAAGCTTTGAAGAGATACACAGTGGTGCTGGCTTTGATTCTGATGGCCAGTGGGCCCCAATGGAGCAGGCAGAGTAGAGAGAAAGAACGAAAGTGAGAGGTGGCACAATTGGGCATAGGACAGTGAGGTTGAGAGCAGTGGAGGAGGGGAGGGAACGAGATGATGGGTACACAGAGATACAGTCAGCCAGCTACGGAGGAGCAAGACCACTGATACCTTTGTAGAATGTTAAAAGAAACTTAGAAGGAACTTGAACAGTGAGCAAGTGTGCATGGAGAGCCAGCCAGCATGGTGTCAGTAGGTAGCAGTGGGGGAGGATCTTGGTAGGTTGCATACAGTGTGTGTAGCATAACTGAGGACTTTGTCTAGAGGGGGAAAGGATAGAGGTGAAGACCAAAGAGGAGGCATGAGTAGATTAGAGGTTTCATAGATCGGTAAGAAACTGGCAATTTTTTGGAAATGGTGAGAAGGGTAACACAAGCAGCAGAGGCTACAGTAGCGATGCATTTTTCTAGTCAGAGTTCGCTATCAAAGGGGACCTCAGGCTGTGAGCCTTAGGCAAGGGAGCAAGAAGGTCGCTGGAAAGGAGATAGGAGAGGGGAGGGGAGGAATGGCGTTGGCCGCTGGTTGAAAGGTGACTTCTGTTTTTGAAGAGTTCAGCTTGAGGAAGCGGAAATACTACAACATCATGGCAGCGGGACCTCTATTTCATAAAAGGGGATTGGAGCCCTGTTTGCCAAAAAGTGCTTTAACAAACCCATTCCTTCTACAATGTTGATCTTGCAAAATATGCCAATATTTGAATATTATAAACTTGATAAGAAGGTGTTTCTTTATATTGCCTTCCACAGAGACTGAAAGCTTTCAAGGGGTAACAAGTTTTAATAGCTTGTAACCACAGAGACAGTGAATTTTTCATGTTTTAGAAAGAAAGGCTTACATGTGCATAAAGCAGCAGATCACACAAATAGTCGTTTCCTTGATATGCATGTACCAAGCTACTTGTTGGGCTGTTATACATATACCAAGCTACTTGTTGAGCTGTTATACATGTAC
Organism: Ambystoma mexicanum; assembly: GCF_040938575.1. NCBI lineage: Eukaryota > Metazoa > Chordata > Amphibia > Caudata > Ambystomatidae > Ambystoma > Ambystoma mexicanum. The sequence continues at coordinate 734,436,231 of NC_090937.1, read as the reverse complement.
CAAGCTATTTGTTGGGCTGTTATACATGTACCAAGCTACTTGTTGAGCTGTTAATCATGTACCAAGCTATTTGTTGGGCTGTTATACATGTACCAAGCTACTTGTTGAGCTGTTATACATGTACCAAGCTATTTGTTGGGCTGTTATACATGTAACAAGCTACTTGTTGAGCTGTTATACATGTACCAAGCTACTTGTTGGGCTTGTTATACATGTACCAAGCTACTTGTTGAGCTGTTATACATGTACCAAGCTATTTGTTGGGCTGTTATACATGTACCAAGCTACTTGTTGAGCTGTTATACATGTACCAAGCTACTTGTTGGGCTGTTATACATATACCAAGCTACTTGTTGAGCTGTTATACATGTACCAAGCTATTTGTTGGGCTGTTATACATGTACCAAGCTACTTGTTGAGCTGTTATACATGTACCAAGCTTTTTGTTGGGCTGTTATACATGTACCAAGCTACTTGTTGAGCTGTTATACATGTACCAAGCTATTTGTTGGGCTGTTATACATGTACCAAGCTACTTGTTGAGCTGTTATACATGTACCAAGCTATTTGTTGGGCTGTTATACATGTACCAAGGTACTTGTTGAGCAGATACAGTGTTTTTTTTTTTCCTGGCTACTTTAGAATCCTAGCAAATGAAATGTACAGTAATGCCAGCATCCTCCGGCATGTCAAAAAAAATAGGGGTTAAGAAATGAACATATGTGGGGTTCAGCTACACGTGGCCTCGCCCCCTACATCGGGATATTGCCAGATGGATAACTCAAGCAGAAAGTTCACGGATTAAGCAGTCGTCTTTAACACAGGACCAGATTGCACTTTGCAAATGTAATTCCCGACTCACCTCCTTATCCTTCCAAGTTCAATAAATGTAGTATTATTAAATGTGTTGCTTATAACAGCTATTATAACACTACTGAAACGCTGGCGGAATCCGGCATAAAGCGCTATAACAGAACCTGATATTATTATTCGCCTATCGGTGAACTCATCAGCACGATATTGCTGTTTTTTTAATCATGATTTTCCAGCAAAACAGGAGCAGAAATATGTGTTTTACTTTCACTATAAGGATCGCCAGTGAACAATGTTACCGCCTGCGCAGTTTGATGCCATAGTTAATTCTGGCGTGACGCACTTCAATGTATTGCCCGCCCCGTGGTACATGCATGGGTTATGGGCTTCAATGGGGTGCACAACACTCCTTCAGTAATGGTCCGTTTATTAGTGTATGCCGCATTCCCGTCCTTAGTTCTGCAGGAGGGACAGCCTCTCTTTTGTGCTGAAAAATAGGTCGCGTTTTAGGATTTTTTTAATCAGCAGCATAGCTAGGACACACGCGTGATGAATTGGTTTTGCACTATGCTCTGTATTTTGTTGGCTTGCTCTTTCTCTACTTTGTGTCTTCTCATGACTGCGGTAGGAGTTTGACCCAGAATTCGCTTATGCAAAGTAAGCACCAGCTGTGAGCCTGGCACCGGAGCACAGCTCTGTACAGGTAGGTTTTCTGCAGCCGAGTGGCTTCCATCGAACCTGGCGTTTTTATATTGCCTTTTTAAAAGGTCCCATTGCTGCTGAACCGACATCCAACTGCCTTTGCGTTGTAGAGGGACCTGAACAATCTTTCACTTCCAACAGCCACAGAGTAAACCTTTGCTTGAGTTATCACTCTTTGTTTCTCTAATGAAAAACACATGCTGACTGCTCAGTGATAGCAGCTGCTGTGAGGACCGTTTAGGTGCCCTGAAAATGGTACAGTGGACTTATATTATGCTATGGTCATACACAACGTGCCATCACATGATGGGACATCAACTATCTGCACATTTAACATGATGTCTATGTGTTTTCATACGGTACACGCCACAGAACGCAGTTCCTCTTTGTCATACAAGTCATTAGAATGCTAAATAGTTACAGAGATACTAGTCAATTTTAATGATGTGTTGCCTAACGCACAGCTGTCAACGGGGTACCCATGTCCAAAAGTGCAGTCCCTACACAGTTCAGAATACAGGGGTTGCGTAGATCCAAGCATTGTACATTCGGGAGGATAAACAAATGACTGAACTTTTCAAAATCTGCAAGGAGCTTGCCAATCCTACTGCAGTCTCCATTTCTCCTTTGCCTTCCCTGGCCCTCTGCACTTCACTGGCCTCTCACTTCATTACCAAAACTCAGAACATTCAGTCCTCACACTCCACTACACCACACTCTTCTCCCTCAACTGCTCTCAGGCCTCCCTTGATCACCCTCCCCCAACCTCCCTACTCTCCTCTTTCTCTAACATATTACCAGATGAGGTTTATTTATTTATTTATTTTTATTTATTTATTTTGTATATTTGTTACACGCCCAGACCCTCAGGTGTCACAGCGAGGTTATAAGATAGCTTAGGAATTAGTCACAATCAAAACATTACAGAGGGTTCAATACAAGATATAGGTTACAACATATTCACAAAAATATACAGTGGCCTAAGTATTTACAACAGTGTCCGATGGAGGTTTCTAGAGAAGTCCACTCTATGAAAGTTTCATCTAAATTGGTGCTCCCATGCTTCTCCAGAACTATCAAGTACAACATTGCCTCCCTTCTCCAGCCATGGCTGAATTCTGTAATCAGTCCCTTTGCCACGGGAGCCTTCCTGCTACTCCTCAAGCACTCGCTTGTGCAGCCTCTCTTCAAAACGTCTTCTGTCAACCCCCCTGTCCAGTTAGCTACCACCATATATCCATTACCCACTTCCTGGGAAAACTCTTGGAGAAGCTGGCCATCTCCCAGCTTATCCACCACACAGAATCTATTGGTTGCCTCCACAACCACCAGTCTGGCTTCGGAGCTGCCAGAGGCATGGAAACTGCATTCCTGAACACCAGTGAAGACTTTCTTTCTAATCTCGATTCCAACTCTCCTCCGATCTCATCCTTCTTGACCTTTTATTCTGCGTTTGATACAGTCAATCATGCCACCCTTATAAATCGGCTCTGTGATACCCTTAGCATTACTGACTTGGCTCTGGACTATCTGGCTTCCTTCCTCTCTGATCCACCTTTGCAGGTTCAACTGGGCTCTTTTCTTTCGCACATCTCACTCGCCACCTGTGGTGTCCCTCGGGGTTCTCTCCTCTCGCCTTAGCTTTTCAACATCAACCTTGCCCCTCTAGCCCATCTGATCTCTGCCTTCTCTTCTAACTCCCAGTGTTATGCAGATGACACTCAGCTCTCCTTCAAGCTTCCCTCCTCTGCCTCTTCCTCTCTCATTTTTGACTGTCTGTCTGCTATTCAGACATGGTGCACTGCTAACAATCCATGCCTTAATGCCAGTAAGACTGAGATCCAGTCCATTGAGACCCTAGCTCCCTCCTTCCCTCCTACACTCTGGCCGCCCTCCATTGGACACCTCCCCTTACCCTCTTGTGAGTCAAAAAACCTTGGTATCATCTTCGACTCCTCTCTCCCCTCACATCTCGGACCTTGCCAAGAAGGCCCACTTTCAGCTGCACCTCCTCAGAGGCATTATCCCTTTCCTGACTATTCCCCAGAAACAAAATGTCTCCAGAGCGCTGGTCCTTTCCAGGCTGGACTACTGCAACAGCCTCTTCCTCAGTCTCCCTAACTCCTCCCTTTGCCCCCTTCAACTAATTCAGAATAGGACTGCAAGACTTATCCTTCGCCTCAAGCCCAATGACCACATCTCTCCAACTTTAAAATCTCTCCACTGTCTCCCGGTTGCTGCGAGGATCAAGTTTAAGGCCCTCTGCATCATTCACAAGGCTTTCTGAGGCCTGGGACACCGCTAAAGGCAAAATACCTCCTTGCTGGAGCCCTTTGACCTTATTTGCTCTAACTCTCTGTAGATAAGACACTTTTCCAAGCAGAGAGTAAGGGGTAGATCTCTTACCTCTAATACTCTCCCAGATCTCATTAAGTTCAGTAAGCTTCTCAAGACCCTCCTTTTCGCTTCCTCCTTCCCTCTCCACCTCCCCTGCTAATGTTCCTCTCTGCCCCTTGACTGGCTGCCTGTTTCCTTCAGATTCTTACAGGTCACCAGACCCGCCTCGACCAGTCTACCCCTGCACTTGGTCTCCCCTGCCCCCCCCCCACAACCTGCACTTGCCCTTCTGGGCTCCCTCCCCCTGCACTAGTCTGGCTGGGCCTGCACCTCTTGGGCCCCTCCAGCCCGCTTCCTCGCACTTAGCCTGTGGACTTTCGTGCCTGGCACTCTCTTCTTTCCCCTGACCCTGTCTATCTGGCCTCCCCTTGAGCCGGCTCAACTCATGGGTGCTTCTGCCCTGACCAGCACTCCCCTCCTCCACTCTCCCCCACACTTCTTGTTACTGCACTTGCACAATCCGAATGTCACAAGACCTTGTAGGACTGTTTTCGTTTTTGTCATCCCTGTTCCCCCTCTTGTCTTGTTGCGCCTTGAAACACATTGTGTATAGGCGCATTGTAAATACACAATAAATAAATTAATAAATGACATAATCTGAGAAGGCCATTCTCAGAAAGAGGGGGTTTAAATGTTGCACTGACTTACATGATGCTCGGCGCATGTCAGAGTTTGGTTTGACGGCATTCGGCTGTTGGTAACGATGGGTAGAAAAAGCGCCTTTCTTCATGGCCATCGTATTTATCACTGGCCGCTGATGGTATGGGGACGTGAGGTGGTACCAGGAAAGAGAAGGTTGGGATCCTTTCATTTTGTCTTTTTGTGAGTTGCAGTTCATGGCATTTAGGCATTTGTATGGTCAGACCTGAGACCTCAAAGTTAATTCTGCAATGTGCAGCAAGCCGGCGGATCTCGCTGATGTTAAAGAACCCCACATGGTACTTTATGAGGCTGAAAATGTGTCTCCCTGATTGTGATCCATTGGCTTCATTCGCCAGAACTGCCTATTCAGGGCTATGCTATGGCATAATCAAGGAGTTTGTGTTTCTGAAATAATGGAAGGGAGGGTGTGCTTGAGTATCTTTAGCTGAGAATGTGATGAGCTGGCTACCACAGGTCAGCACCCAACATGAATCGAAGGGTTTCAATTTCACCTTTACAGGGGTGATTCATGCGGCAAAGGTAGGTGCAGGATGGAGAGCCTCAGCCACTGATTTTTGGGCTGTTGAGCACCATCAAGGTGCTGACACTTCCACAGCTCCAATTACAAAGACCCTGAGATACAACTCCCTCAACATTACAGATTATAGCCAGTGATAGAAATGTACCAACAAAGTAGTAGAACTGTGAATCCATTGTGGGACAACGTAGGAAGCAAGGGAGCGGAGTGCAACATATTTTTCAAAGGTTGCAGTCATGCTTGTTAACAGCCAATTGAGTTGAAATAGATTTCAGTTTAGCTGTAACTGCCATGGGGTGGTAAAGTAGAGATGTGTGCTTTAACTTCATAAAGAACCGTTCTGGAATGGTGAAAGTGGTTGCAAAAAGTAGTGGAGCTGTTAACAGTAAAAAATAAAAAATAGTGGAACACCACTCCCGACCGTTCCCGCTCACTTCGACTCACCCCAAACATCAGCACTAAACATTCAGGACACACAGGTTTGAATCCTTTTATCGCAGCCATTTATCCTTCTGAATTTGGTGTCTTTAAATCCGATGATAATAACAACTGTTATTGCAGCAGTTTGAAGCAAGCCTTATCTAGAAGCTTTATTATTATTATGAGAGAAATTATGCAAATATTTACATGCTCCAAGAAGAACGCATTCTTGTGATTCAGTGACGAGAAGACAGATAACAATAAAATATGTGAACGCAGTCAGATTATTAGATTCTAACATGTAACCCACAAGATGACTGGAGAGGAAAGAGAACACACTGCACATGGTTTTGATTTTGTCATGATGCCCTCTAGATACTGATTGACAGAGGGCGCCGTACATTTTGTATTACTTATTTTTTGCTATCAGACAAAAGGGAGTGCTGCATGTTCTTGGCAACTCACATACTCAGCTTTTTTTTTAACGTGTGTTAATTATTTGCGTGTGCATGGAAAAAAGAGTCCCATATATATGGTATCCGGTCATTGCATTGACAACCAAAGCATCGACAGCCATACCATCTAAAATAAATCATAGAAAAAAAAGCATCTAATGCATTTAGATTGTAAAGGGTATAGTTTAATGAAAATGGGGTTTAAAGGTTAAAAAAGGGGATTTTGGGAGGCCCCCCATTAAAAAAGCATATTTGTTAATGCTTTTTTTAGATGGCATGGAATTAGATGGTTTGGCTTTCGATGGAATGACTATAAACATATATATATATATATATGTATTTACCAAATGGTAGCCAAACAGTTCCTTATTTAAGAAATTCTTCCTAATGTTACCTTACTAATATTTTCATAGTACAAAAAGATTTAAGAAGGACTTTTGAAAAACATGTAATTATTTTGTGTTTAATTTAACTGTTTGGTTGCAAAACAGATTCCATCTCATGTACAAAGTACGGGTATCGCATCTAAAAATGTGCAAATGTTCAGATCAGGGAAGAAGGAGTTTAGTGCACCCGGGGGTCAATAAAGAGCCAGAATAGTGAGAGGAGCAGAAGGGCCGAGATGAAAAGTGGCATATTCAAAAGAGGAAGAGGTGATGTTAGAGGGGTGCAATGGGCAGTTGGGAGGGCCTTATTGATAAGGAACTCTGCTCCACTACACTTCCCACCAGGTCTGGGAGAATGGGATAAGGTAGCAGAGCAAGTGTGGAGAGCCACTAGTGCAGCAGACTCATGGGGGTAGACCCAGTTATCTGTGATTGTAAGAAGTGAATGTTGAGGGTGATACGAGTCGCAGTGGTCAGTGATGTAGGAAGACTTGTTGCAGATGACTTGTGTATTCCAGAGGCCAATTGAAAAATTAATAAGATTTGTCAAGTTTTAGGGGTGTGGGTGCCATTGGAGATGAGTACAACAATGAAGGGAGCATAAATGTCGGTAGAATAAATAGGCACATGAAGATAGCGAAGGGAGGGTGCAGCCCAAGAGGGAGAGGGTAGGTGAGTGAGCAAAAAGGGAAGGGGAACAGGTTGGCTGGGAAGGAACAGTTGGATGCTCTGAGTTGGGCTGGAATGGGGCTATTGTTGACCAAAAGAAAGATATCAGTGCCAAAACACATCAGTGATGTATCTTGGAACCTAGAGGCAAAAGCCACTCCACAGTGTCGCAGGATAATTTTGGGAAGGCACTAGGGTCCTCCCGAACCCCCAAGCGCTTCAGAGTTAGACAAGACATCTTTAAGGCACTATAATCAACTAGGCGGGAGGAGAGACACTGGGAAGGCTCTCTAATGCAAACATAATCACATATACATAGACATAGGCAAGCACTGAAGAAGGTAGCTATTGTCTAATATACGGTGCAATTAACTATTAGTTGGATAGAGTTGTAATGTCGAATCCCAGGCATTTCAAAAGTTTAGCTATTGCTGTGGAGGAGTCAAACGCCCCCTCCTCCCCAGAAGGAATGTGGCCTGTGGTATATAAATAGACCACATGCTTATTGTGTGGTGTTCTTCACTATGGCTAGCACGAACTGACTCACCAGGTGTTCACTGTCCGGCAAGGGTCCATGTGGGTTAAAAATAGGACTCACATGTTTTGTGTGGAAAAATGCAGAATGGGTTCAATCATAAATGTAAATTGTGGAGGAAACTACAGGACCCAGATAACATGAGCAGGATGAGTGAAATATGGATAGAAAGAATGAAAATTGTTTGTACATAGATAACAATGTTTAGTTTTCTTTGGTCTAGGCCTCAAGGTTTGTAAAAGTCTGCAGAACTGCATAGCTAGCAAAATGTAGAACAGCATGCCCTGACAAAACTGCTGACAACGAAGAAAGAAGGCTTTGGAGCATTCCTATTATGGAAAAAGGACGTATTTGGCTGAAGTCATGATCCAGTATCAGTGACATCACCATGGCAAGCCAGACCTATATGAACCCCTGCTTGAAACCACTTTGGCAGGAAGGAACGGGAAGAGGGACATGAGAAGACCATTCAGGCAGCAAAGTCCTTTGCTACCATCCTTATTTGTAAGCAGGGCTTTAAGTGGGTCGGGCCTGCCGGGGCTGGGCCCCGGCAGGCTCTGAAATTTCATTTTGAGGCGGGGCCCTGCCGGGGCCCACTAATCTCCCCTGGCAGCCCCGGCCACTACACGAAAAGGAATTTTTTTCTACAGCCTGAAGCTCTCGCTCGTGAGCGATAGCTTCAGGCTTCAGAAAAAAATGCCTTTTAGCAATAATGGTGGCGCCGCACCAGCGAGGCATCCCTTTAATCAAGTGATGAACGTGGGCCGGCGCCACCATTATGGAGAAAACGTGAGGCCGCTGGAAGCAGAGGCCTTGCTTTCTAAATACTGAAGCTCCCGTGGATTCGCAGGAGTTTCAATCTTTAGGAAAAAGGCCTATGCTTCCAGTGGCCTCACCCTTTCAGCCTTAATGGTGATGCTGCTCCTCAGCTGGCGAGGGGCAGCATCACCATTAAGGCTGAATAGGCGAGGCGCCGTCCCCTGCCAGGCAAGCCTATACAAAATAAATGCAGAGATCAGCACCCTCTCCCCTATTGGGGAGAGGGTGCTAATCTCTACAAAAGGCTGCCTGGCAGGGGTGCCGTAGCCCATTGAGCCGGGGCTTGTCAAGGGGGCGTGGCCTAACGGACCATGAAGACCCCCGTTGTTAGGCCACGCCCCCTCGATGAGCCCCGGCTCGATTTGTAGTGCCACTTAAGGCACTGTTTGTAAGATTAAACTTGTTATCCTTACAAGATAACCTTTGGTCTTATTTTGCCCTAGCAGGGTGTATTGATTCTGGTGTGAGCGTTATTAGGGACACCCTTACAAAACCTATGCGTGGAAGTGGGGGTTGACAAAGTGCATGCACAGCGATATTTAAGCAATCGCATAGCAACTATAATATAACACATTTTAGGATTGAATGGCAAACTGTGTATAGAACGCAGATCCAGATTATCTACGTAATGATTTGTGCAAGTAGTGTAAAATTGCCTTATTGGAACAAAGGGTAGGAAGCATCCTCTGCTATGACAAGTGGGGTCATTACGACCCAGGCGTTAACCATGGCGCTATTAGCGCCATGGTTGACGCCGGTATTTTACCGATTGCACCATGGTGGATGGCGGAATTACCGCCCCATTCCAAGGTTGGCGGGGCAGTAATTCCCCATTCACCATTGGCCCTTCCCCATTCCCATTTTTGCCCCCATATGGCTCAATGGGAATGCGGTAATTACGGTACTGCAAATTGCAGTACCGTAAATACCTTGAAAGTCCCTTTGCGGGTTCCTTCCTTAACGGCTGGTAAAACCAGCCGTTAAGGTGGGGACCCGCAAAGGGACCTCGTAATTTGGCAGTAAGGGGTTAACGGCGCCGCCACCTTTTACGGCATCGTTCACCCCTTACCGCCTGGGTCATAATGAGGCCCCTTAAGCTGTTCAAACATCTGAAAAACAACTATGGAAACTGTGTCTATATGAAACCTGCAATTGCCAAATAAATGTAATATTACAACACTACATATTCAATTGGGATTAGCACTCATAAACCACCGGCGTAACAGAGGCCCGCGCAGCACCCGTGGTGCAGGGGGCCCTGCTAGCACATGTCCTGGGAGAGGGCTGAATTAGGAGGGGAAAAAAAGAAAAAAATCTTTTTTAAATTTTAAAAGAAAACGTTATTTACATTTTTTTATTCACTCTGCATTCATAAAGAAATAATTTCTGTAACAGAAATGATTTCTTTATGAAGGCAGAGTGACTTCAAAAATAAACTATTTCTTTTTGAAGTCCAAGGGCTCCCTCTACCCCATGACATGGAAGACACCAGGCTGGAAGCCTCCATGTCATGGGGTCGGGGAGCCCTATGACTTCAAAAAGAAATAGTTTATTTGTCATTCTGCCTTCATAAAGAAATTATTTCGGTTATGGTTCTGTCCTCAATGGAAATCATTTTGTTATGAAGTCGGAGTGACTTCAAACAATTTATTTTTGAAGTAATAGGACTCCCCTCAACCCCATGACGTGTGCATGTGTGAGTGTATTTTTAAAGGGTGTACACTTAAATGTGTAGGTGGCTGCCTGTGTGAGTGTATGGTGAATGGGTGCACACAAATGTATGGGTGGCTGGGTGTGTGTGTGTATGTGTACGGTGAAAGGGTGCACACTTAAATGTATAGGTGGATGTCTGCCTGAGTGTATGGTGAAAAGGTGCACACTTAAATGTATGGATGGCTGGGTGTGAATTTGTGTATATGGTGAATGGTGTGTGTGCTTGTGTTCAGGGGTGCAACAAAACCTACATTTCGGGGGGCTAATCCTTCAAATGTTGCGAGAGGCGATAACTTCACGGGCGGTAGGGGAGGGGCAAACTTATTTGTGTGGGGTCTTCTAACTTCTTTACGCATTTTAATGAGATTATTCTAGTGCAGCTTCAATGTTACACGCAGTTAACTATCTCCTTTAAGTCTGAAAACACCCACTTATGGACTGCTGTGAGAACAAGCAGTCTCCTGTTCCCCCTCTACCCTTCCAATCACTCCCCTGACATGCAAGTACTAAACCCACATCACAATTTAAATTATCTGAAAAATTTGGCATTTTAATGCAGGTAGTAACAGTGAAATGCTTACGTTAGTAATTGCTGTGCCTTTGTTAACAGCGAAACCCAGGTGCCGTTTAACATCTGTGCCCTGTTCTGTCCGGCAACTGCTCTGAAGGTCAGCTAGGTTGTCAACATAGCCCAAAATTTCAGGGGGGAGTGCTGAAGCCCAGTCAACTCAATGGTGTTATGGCACTACTTGTGGTTAACGCCTTGATTACTTATTGGTAATCGTCATTACTCCTAGTCCTATTCTTCCTCGTCCCTGTACTTGTGTCTGAGGCAGTACTTTTGTATAAGGCACTGTGCCTCATACACAAGTACTGGGATGAGGTAGAGGTACATGCCTGACTTAGCTACATGTAATCTTCATTACTCCTAGTCCCACTCTTCCTCATCCCATTACTTACCTATGAGGCAAGAAGCCTCATACGTAAGCTCTGGGACAAGGTAGAGGGATGTGAAGGTAATTCTGGGCCAAGGAGCTGATTTTGGAGGTTGGGGTAGGGGGTGGGAGGGAGAGAGGATGTGTGGGGGTGGGATTGTGCGATAAATCATAATGGTTGTGCATGTCCAGGCTAAGCAGGCATGATATGTGGTATTAGTAGCTAGAGAGGCATTTTGGTGCAGCGAGTCTAGTGATTCCTCACTTTGGTATGACTTTTTTTTTTACTGTGCATTTCTGATAAAGTAGTCCTGCTAAGTGCAATTACCTGACTAGACTGGCATTTGGGTGCTGCCAGTCTAGCCATTTCTTACTGACACATTGTATATTTTTCTGGGAATCTGTGATGATATGATATGAAGTAAACGTCATTTATAACACGCCTATACACAAGAGTTTCTGGGCGCAACAAGACAAGGGATGGAACATAGAGGGAAGACAAGACAAACAATCCTACTGGGCCTTGTGTCATTCAAATTATGCAAGTGCAAGAACGAGGAATGCAAGGGGAAAGGGATGGGGGAAGTGCAAAGAAGAGGGGAGGGGGAAACCGGAAGTAATGCTCTGAGTAAGTGCAGCCAGGGCTAAGGGTATTGCAAGGAGAACAAGGGACTGTAGGGTTACAGTTACAGCCCCTAATTGTGTGTTAGGCCCAGAGGCAGTGCAAGGGTTACTGATCAAGAAAGAGCCTGAACTCAATGAGACTCGGAGGGTAGCCAAGCAACCAGTCGGTACAGCAAACAGGTAAGTCAGGTAGATCAGCAGGAGAGGGAGAGAGAGAAAGCAGAGAAACGGGACGTTTTGAGCTGCTTCAAGAACTTCGGGTGGTCTGCTCAGATTTAAGAGGGGCAGGGAGGCCATTCCAGAGGAGAGAGATCTACCCCCCACTCTCTGCCTTGAGAAGCATTTAACCCTTAGAGAGTTGGAGGTAGCTGGGGGAAGGGCTTGAGAAAGATGGTATTTTGGAAGAGAGCGTTGGATGTAGTGTGGGCCCGACCCCAAAAAGCCTTGTAGACAATGCAAGGGGTCTTGAACTTGATCCCTGCAGCCATTGGGAGCCAGTGGAGAGATTTCAGGGCTGGAGAGATACAATCCCTGGTCTTGAGGCCCTGGATAAGTCTAGCAGTCCTGTTCTGGATTAGTTGCAGAGGGGGAGTGTAGAGGAAGGCAGATTGACAAAGAGGGTGTTGCAGTAATCCAGCCTAGAGAGAAACAGGGCTCTTGAGACAGTGAGCTTCTGTGGGAAATTGAGAAAGGGAAGAGTTCCTTTGAGGAAGAACTGGTAGTGGGACTTCTTGGCGATGTCTGAGAAGTGAGGAGAGAAAGAAAGAGTGGAGTCGAAGATGACACCAAGGTTTTTTGCCTCGCAGGAAAGCGAAAGAAGAGGGCCCAAGTTGGGCAGCCAGAGTGAGAGGGAAAGCAGGACTAGGGGTCCCAATGAGAAGAATCTCGGTCTTACTGGCATTAAGGCAGAGATCGTTGGAGGCGCACCAATCTTGAATCGCGGATAGACAGTCAGGAATGAGCGAGAGAGGAGAGGAGGCTGAAGGAAAGCTGTGTCATCCACATAACACTGAAAGTTAGAGGAGAAGGTAGAAATCAGGTGGGACAAAGGGGCCAAGTAAAGGTTAAAAAACCAGGGTGCGAGGATAGAGCTCTGGGGAACGTCACAGGTAGCGAGAGGTGGCAGAGAAAAAGGGACCACGTTGGACCTGAGAGTGGCAGTCCAAGAGGAAGGAGGTCAGCCACTCCAGGGCCTGATTTGTGATGCCCAGGTTCTCACATAGTCGCTTGATCAGGATGGCATGGTTGACTGTGTCAAAAGTAGAGGAAAGATCAAGAAGGATGAGGACAGAAGGAATGCTTGAATCAAGGTTAGAGAGCAGATCTTCACAGGTTTTCATGAGAGAGGTTTCCATGCCTCTGGCAGCTCTGAAGCCAGACTGATGGTCATGGAGACAATCAACAGATTCATCGTGGAGAGTAAGCTGGGAGATGACCAGTTTTTCCAAGAGTTTGCCCAGGAAAGGGGTGATGGAGATTGGGCGATAGTTTGCCGGGCAGGTAGGATCGGCAGACGGCTTCTTTAGGGGTGGGTGCACAAGGGAGTGCTCAAGGGGAGAGGGTAACGTTCCAGTGGCGAAAGAGTGATTACAGAAATCGGCCAAGGCTGAAGCGAGGGTGTCAATATGGTCCTTGATGGTTCTGGAGGAGCAGGGGAGCACCTGTTTGGCCGACACTTTGATAGATCGGACTTGTCTAGAAACCGTGTCAGGTGATGTCAGAGAGAAAGAGGCGAAAGGAGGAGGAGAGGTAGAGATGGCCAAAGGGGGGTGAGAGAGCTAGAGGAAGAGGAGATAGAGGACAGCATGTCCTCAGTTTTAGCCGAGAAGTGAGAGGCCAGAACCATACAGAGGGCCTGGGAGGGAACAGGAGAGGTAGAGATCGCAACAGTATTGAGCAGTTTCTTGCAGATTTAAAGAGTTTGGCCCTGTTGTTAGAGGCCGCAGAAACCCTACTTGAATGTGTGCTCTCTTCTTGATGTTGCTTCAAATGGCATTTTGGTGCAACCAGTCTAGGTATGTCTAAATGTTTCCTGGCATGCTTTATTGTAATGTTATTACATGTCTACACTGGTCTACATTGTGCAGCCAGTGGGACATGTTTTCAATGTGGTATGGCATTTTTAATAGCAAAGCATTAATGTTCCTGTGCACCGTGGGTGACTTACATGTATTGGATTGGTGTTACACTACAAAAAATTGCAAACACTCTGGCTTTTTAGCTAATTTTTCTCAGAAAGTGCTGTATATTGCATTAAAACACATATTTAAATCTTTCTCCTAGTACAGTGTGCCGCATACCCCTTCAGCAGCACATTTGTGCGTATTGTGCAAGTGTGATAATCTAGGCCGGCCCAGAGTGTGGCATGACCCGTGACCCAACACTGCAGCCTGCTCGCCATCCCTACTTTTAAAAGAGCTAAAGCTGGAGGCGCTAGTTCTGCAGTCCTTGCCACTAGAAATTGGAACGCACTACCACCTACACTCAGGAAGGAGACCTCACGCCCAGTCTTCCACAACATGTTGAAAACTCAACCATTCCACTAATAGCCAACTCAGACACACCTTACAAAAAAGTGTCATCCCTCCCATCTGCCCCTGTCCAGTGGGGTTATGTATGCAAATGCCTATACAATAACTGAAATGTATGTCTACACTGCTAACCCATAACTGAAATGTATGTTTACACTGCTGTATGATTATGTAATTTTGAAAAGTTATTATGTTTATCTAAGCAAGTATTCTTAACAGCGCCACGATGCCCAACGGCAAATGCAAATGCAAATAAATAAATAAATAATACATTTGTTGCAGAGTTAGGGGGAACCTCAGCATGGCTAGCAGGGGGGCCCCCACATTTTGTGTTACGCCACTGTCACAAACCTTACTTTCTGAATAAGCCAAAACGAATCCGTGGTGCCAAAGCAATTCACTGGAAGTGTGTCTCCAGAAAACAGACAATCTAAGCTCCCCTCAAAACTGTCTAACTTTAAGCCAAAGCCAAAAATATGGAGAGCATGACACATTCCTATTTGTACAATTCCAGCAAACATTTTAGTCTCTTAAACTCATACATATCTCTGCTGGTGAGTCCACAACAATCTAAACAGATAAAAGCCCTAACAGTCCTTGATATTATGGCAAATTTTATAACCACCTACCTCATATATTTAGCACCTAAACTCGTTCTCCCATTAAAGGAGCAATGCCGGAGGGTTAGGCAACTCTTAATAAGTGCAAAGTCTTACCTTCCCAATAATTGACATAACCTGTGCATTAATGAAAGGACATTTTGAAACCACAAAAGGTGTATGAAATTATTTTAAATGCTTGATATCCACTTTGTTGTTCAGTTGGAACTTTCGCTCAATTCCAGATACTCTTCGTAATTCCTGGTGGGATAAAATTAGTAAGCGCATTTCCCCTGGAGCCAACCATCAATTCCTTTTGGTGTTCTAGTTCCTGGAATATTGTAAAATTGCCCTTTAGAGTACAAATGGGGTTTGTCTAAAGATTTTAGCTATGCCTTTCCACTATATCTGGCATATAAATCCGTAGGGAGGAAACTGAGTGTGCTAAAAGCCACAACCTAGGACAAGCCAGACGTTTTGAAGCACTGAAAGTGTAAGAGCATCTCTTGGTGAAAGACATGGTTGTTTATGTTCCTCTTAATCTACATATCTGGCTTCGGCAGCCCACATTTTGCTGACAAACCCGCTGATGCCATCGTGGCCATCAATCGCAAACTGCTAACTATACTTTCAACATCTGCCATGAGAAAGAAGATGACACTGTTACAAAGTCACTCGGTTAAAGGTCCCACCCACACAGCCGACACCCTCCGGATGGTATTTTCGGGAATGAAAACATAAACACTGCCTGCTCCTCAGATCACCACCCCTGGGGCAATCACGTATCTATCCCTTTCAAATATTCACTGGGATAATGCGCCTCACAGAACTTTCAAATGAATCGCCTACCATCGCCAGATCATTGAAAGAAATACCCATCAATAACTACTAGGAAGACTATAAGTAACCAAATGCACTGTCCCCACAGAAGCACCAAAAACCATGCTGAATGCTAAACTCCACAGCTTCCACAACTGGATTATTTCTGCATTGACCCTTTTTTGCTACTAGGAAACTTTCAAAAACTCCCAAAAAAAGAAACAAGCTAAATGGTTCACCCCAGTCTAAACTACTTAAAAAAGGAAATTTGAACTGGAGAAAATCTATCTACACACTGCAAATATGTCTACCATCACCAGTTATGCATTTACAGGGATGAAGTAGTCAAAGCAAAGAGGGCACATTATTCCAAGCACATTGATTTGGCACATCACAGCAAAAGGGAAATGTATAAGATCTTCCAAGAATTAAAAAAGCAGACATCCTGCAACATAACACTTACCCCTACAGAAGAGCTCTGTGGCCAGATTGCTGAACACTTCAAGCAAAAGATCCTCGACATTCGACAATAAAGGATCCTGCCACCCACACATCACCAACGGGACTCCACCAATGCCCTCCACTGCCTCCTCTCTATCGTCTTTCTACCTTCTATCGGAGGAGGACCTACAAGCTACCATTTACTCATGCAACCAATCCGACTCTCATAATGATTCATGCACCTCCAATCTCTAAAAAATCCAATATGAAATCTTGAGACTGCACGTCCATCTTCCGATTCCTCCTCAACGACTCCATCAGCACCAGAACAGTTCCAGCTCAGTATGCTTTAAAAGACCAGAACAGGCCCATATGACCCATCCGGCTATCCCCTTATCTCAAATGCACCTTTTGTGGGGAAACTCTGTAAAAATTCATACAACTAGATGATTACTCAGAATCAAGCGATTCGAACATATTACACTAGCATTATGTAACCTCAACTGGTTGCATATCAAAAAAGGGGTTCATTTGAATGTGCGTCACCCATCCTTTATACCAATGGAGAGGCCCTTCCTCCTCCAGAAGTAGTTTCTACACTATACTCCCTGAGAACACTTAGGTTCAGCAATACTTCACTTGTACTAGTCTGTAACTTCAATAAGAAACAACCAGAAGGACCCTCTTTTTCAATAATGGCCATACAATGCATATGTTTTGATTTTATTTCGTTGTGTTCTTGTTGATTGTGTTTGTTGTCAAAATCAATAAAATATGCTATTAAAAAAAATTATGGCCATACAACTATGGAATAACCTACCCACAAATCTCCAACTGGAAGTGAACCACCTGATTTCCAGGAAACAGCTCAATGCTTGGCTTTCTAACCAAACACTTTGAAAGAAAGGAAAGATAATAGCAACCGACTAAGAACTGTGCACCGGAAATGTGGGCTACTTTACGACAAGCGATTGCATAACTCTTCACATTGTCATCCATGTGATGTCAGTTTGATTTATGTATCCTCTGCTGCATGGCACAGGTCCTCACCTGGATCTCAGTGAAATCTACAACTAAGAGTCAAGTGACAACACCATTGCCCCATCCCCCTTGCACTCTCCCCTCTCATCCCTCAACTAGCACCTTAATACTAAAATCTTGCCTCCGTACACTTCTCACACCCCTTCAGACGATCGACCAAGTCTAGTGTGTTTGACAGACTCAGACCCTATCCACCTTCTATCAACAAAATTATAATTATGATTATAATTAATAACAGTCATTCTGTCGATTTCTACCCAGGGGCTGCCCAAACACCTTACCTGCCCCGGGCCGTACTAATCACAAACAACATAGAGATTTTCATGTGGGCACACAGAGTCAACAGGTCATTCTGACATGCGGCTATTAACGTTACAGGTTCCCACTTCTGCCTTCCTGCTATCCGACTAACACAACCTGCCATCCTTTCTTACAGAGCCATGTGCAGCAAGGCCAACTTTATTGCCAAAAGAGCACTATATAAGACCACACTTTAAATTACATGAGTCCAGTGGGATTGGAGCAATCTGATAGAAAATAAAAAGTTGGTCAGAACACCTGCAACAGCGGGGAACAGATGGTTAGTTACAGAGCTCTCTGTCTGCCGCTCACCTGGCACCGCTTCTCTTTTCCTGCAAATGTCAACATACTGTAGGTCCATGCTATCTTTTCCACATTCTTAGTATGAGCCTTCTCCTTGGGCCCTGTTGTCTGCTATCCTTACAATCCTTTTCTCCCTCTTAATTCTTCTTTCTGGCTTCCTGCACCAAAATGAAAGTTCACGAGGACCCTTCTTGCTTTTACTGGTGCTGAGTACTTCTCTTGAGATGCGCTTTAGTATCTTCTCCTCAAGTCACTTTGGGAGCACATCACTGCAGTGATTTATGGCATCGCACATCTCCTGCACATGTTCAGTAAATCCTTTATAAAGGGACTTCAAAATTCAAATTCTTTAATGTGATACAGAATGAAAATAAATTCAGACTTTACACATACAATTTTTACATATTTCAAAATAGAAAACATTATACTCAATACAAAAATATACATAAACCTGTAAATAAAATCATATATGCATATCAACATTAAAAACTATAACTGAAAAGAACCATTACATAGACTGCGTGAATAGCTAATTTCCCTCTCCATTGAGGAACTCTGTGTGTTTTCATGTGCTCCTCAGTCTTGGGATGATTCCACCCCCCCCCTTTAGGCCAAGTTCCACTTGTTGCCAGATGTTATAGAGTGCAATGAATAAGTGCATGTTGCTGGTATTGGTGCAGTAAATCCAAAAAGACATATCACGTATTGTTGCACAATCATGAACAAAGTCACCCAAATGGCGAAGAATTGTGTCTCTCAGTGTCTGGCATCCTGTGAGAAGATGTCTAGCTGTCTCAAGACAATCTGGGGATTTGCAGAGACGAAATATACGCTTGTCCACAGGGATTTTCTCCCAAGCCCCTCTACTATACAAGGTAGGTAATTGCTCTAGTCTAAACAAGATGATGAAGCGTCTAAGTTTCCTGGAGGGGCAGAGAGATAAGTAAGCTTGAGGCTTCATGAAGTTCTTCTTGAGATGCGCTTTAGTATCTTCTCCTCAAGTCACTTTGGGAGCACATCACTGCAGTGATTTAGGGCATCGCACATCTCCTGCACATGTTCAGTAAATCCTTTATAAAGGGACTTACATAGAAACTTTGAAACCAAGAAATCCAGCTGGGTGGAAGAAGGAAATGGGCACCATTGTGTGGATGATCTGCTCCACCCTAGGCATATCCCAGCCTTACTGAATATACAAAGTTGGCACCCATGAATAGAGGCATTAATTCACCCCATACTGATTTGGGCCGGGAGGATAGCTCTGGGGCAACGAGCTCGCCTTGGAAGCAAGAAGATGTGGAGCAACACTGGTTCGAGCCCTGGGTCCATGCTTAGAAACCTCTGGGTATTAAGCGCATTATAAATAACCAATTATAATAATAATGATAGCAGCACTGGCTTTATGCCCCCCACTTCTCTTTCTGGGGGTATCACTACATATTATTCCCACCAAAAATATCACCGTATATATGGTCACCTGGAACAGCCATAGGTGATATTTTGGGGGGGGATCATTTTTGGGGGTTTTGTGAGTGGGGGTTGCGGGGGTGTCCCCCGCTCCTTTAAAAATAATGCAGGGGTCGCAGGGGTGTCCCCTGCAGGGTCCATGCCTTAATATTGCCGCAGAAATATGGTGATATTTTTGCTGGGATATTGACACATGGAACCTTTCTGGGAATACTCAGCCCCGATTTCTGAAACATTAGGTTTGCGGGCTGGTCCCCAAGGCTGATTTTAGGTAGCATGGCTGGCATGATATGCCACTGACATCCCTTGCGCCTCACATAATAGGCATAGCCCACCCCCATCCTTCCCCAGCCAGCCCCCCTAGCTGAAGGCGTTTTGACACACCTACAACTATCAGGCTTCTGGTGCTTCGAGGCTCCTTCTCTGTGCCCACCTGCAGGGCCTTATTAAGATCTTCCTCTCCCAAGAAAACACGGCAGGTCAAAGTAGCCTAAATGCAAGGGATAATCTTCTGCGGGGTGCAGTATTTGTTACACATTAAAATGTAATCAGGTTCAGTGCAACTGAGGCCTTTGTCTAACCCACCGCTGTTTATTGTCAGCTAAGTTCTGCGCACCACTAATTATCCCTATTACTTATTCCATGAGAGTGGAAATAAATCAGGTGTTTGTGTACAATAGTTCTTTAATAAGTACTGGTTTGAGCAGCAGTTACACATAATTGGAGATTAAATGCTCATATTCTTGAAAGGATTTCAAAGACTAGGGTGGGGGGCTACTTGATATACCTCCATTTGATCAATAGGAGCACAACATTATAACTAGACCTTGAGCATTGAGACGTGTAATCAATCATAGCTGGGGCCACAAAAGACTGTGAGATACAGTGAAAAGGGCGCCGGCTTCGCAGATGGCAAAGTGGCGGTGGTTAGCAAGCCATTCGGGGAGGGTGGTGTCAAATGTTCAGATAGGTTAGTTGTCTGTGGTGCCATTCTGTCGGACCACTTTTGGCCCCAACCAGAATGACTAGTCCCACAGTGGGATGGTGTAAGGTGTGACCTGAATGGCCGCCGGTAGTAGAGCTCCAATACGCGATGCAGTCCTCCTCCACGGGGGGGGGGGAGGGCGGCTTTCAACCCGTTTTCACTGTTTTAATCACTGAAGGCAGAGGTAACATCAGTGCTCGAGTAGATCCCAGGGATACCCGTATCAGTGATTGGTGGTACAGCTGTGCTGTCCCTACAGTGTGGGTGATGGCAGGACCACTGTGGGTGTGCTGCTGTGCACACCACACGTGGTCCAGCAAGCAGCCAGGTACGCTGCAGCCGGGTGTAGAGCCATCCCATTGGTTGTCTGCTCCCTGGGGCAATGATGTGCTTCCAGGCGCGCCTCCACCATTAACAATGTTCAGTGCTCATAGCAGGGGCAAGTGCTAAACTGCATGGACAATGCCCCATACAAATTGCACACATAACAGGAAGGTATACATTTGCATTGTTTGTCTCAGCAGTCCTGCAGGGTTGGAATCTAGCGCTCTTTCTCGACTGTCACTGCATATGCTATGAGTTGTAGTTTCTAGCTAATGTTAATCTACTACACGGGTATTCTGTTTGCCCCCATCTCCATGTCTGGGAGTTGCATTTAACTCATTTTAAAAAGAAATGCACACCTTACTCTGCCTGGGTTTCTTGTTGGTTCCTCTCTATGAGAACAATTCCCTTGTCCAGAGATATCTTAAGGGAGCCCGTGACATGTGCCTGGGGCTTCCAGCCTGGGGTTGCCCCCTACCTGGAAGCCTGATGCAGAAATGCAGTGAAAACATTTTACATCACATGAATAGCATATCCCGTGATATTGTAAAGTGCTCTGCTGAGGATCTGGGTCTGCTGCCGAGCTGTTGTTAACAACTAAGTGCCCATCTGATCAATCAATGCTGTAAGGCGTTCAATGGTCACCTAGTCTGTTTGTGTGATCCCTATAACACAACTTGTGTACAGTTTTTGATAACGATATATGGATCACATGCAATACCCAAAGATGAAATGCATATTAATAAGATTGAGTACCACCATGAGTAACAAGGTTGCTCAGTGCGTTATGCACTTGTTACAGATATCTATGTTCACATGACAGATTACAGTATCAAATCCTAGCAAGGCATACTCAACCTTCTCTCTATCGCTGATCTTTATAAACTTGAGCATATACACTTTGATGATAGTATCATCTACTGTACAACAAAACAACATACTTGCACCAGAACGCACTAGTTCGAAAAAATAACACAGAATCACTGTGGCATAGGCCTTGAAAATAGTGAACAACCCCAAAGGAAGAGCTTAATGTGTTCGTTGGGGGAGGTGGTTAAGTAGCCCACCCGGAAACTGTGGAACCAAATTGTCGAGGCTCATATTCTGGCTTTGCCAGGGTGCTATACTGTGGTCCTGGACAGGTCATCTCATCTCACTGTGAAGTCGTGTTCTGTCTTTGATTAAAGGTTTTGCCTTCTCATATTCTGGAAGCATGTTTCACGCCCACTGCCAACTCTTCCGGTGAAAGATGTCCATCTGTGTGGGGGACTCTCCCAGATTTCTTTACATTTTAGGAGCTCTAGTAAATGGATTCTGCCATGAAAATCCGATCTTCAAAACAGTCTGACCATCAGAGCGCTCTGTGTTTTATTAATTGGGATTGGTGGCTGAGTACCCTACCCATATGGCTCTGACTGCCTTTGGGTGTATAATTGACCTTCCCAACAGTCATATACAATTCCTGCGCTACATACTTACTTCTGGGCATAAATAATTGGCATGCCAGCAGCATCTTAGTAGCAATAGGGCTTCACTTTCATAATGTGTCCCAGATGATTTGTGCACTAAAAACTCTAAACCCATTTATGGTTTGGCAATCCTGCTACAAATTGGAGGGGAAATCCATGACTACTTCGGCAAGGTAGCCCCCAAAGTAGTTCTGGCTTTTTAGAACCAAAGTTATACCCATTTTCACATTTGCCTTTTTTGGAATAAAATGAGAATCTCTTTGAAATAAACAAGCTGTTTTTACTTGTTAACTGTGTGTCCCCAAGGCCTGGTGTCAGTTAGATTGATGAATAAATACAAAGCTATATCTGCTTTGCCAAGGTTATCTTTGGGAAGATACAGTTAGTGCCAAAACCGATTGCAAAGTTTTTATTTAACTGCCTTGCAGGTGACCCCTGCAAACTTTCAGAGCTTTATTAAGGGACGCCTGGGGTCGCCCACCACAAGGGGTTGGGCTGAGCCCTAGAGGATGCCCTTTGTCATCTGCTGTGAAGGCTTGACACATGGCAGGATATATCTTAAAGGGCCAGGTGGGAATCACTGCTAAGCACAATAGGAAGGTCACAGCAGGAGGATAACGAATGGAGTCTCTTTACTGTAAGGCAGAAAGGGGGATAGAGGGAAGGAGGGTGCACCTGGAGAGAAGTTACAGGCAAGAGAAGGAATACATTGTCTTGGAAATTATAAGTCCGCCCACACTTCCTGTGCCTACTCCCCATTTCCTGCAGAAAAAGCACTCAGCGACTGACATTGCCTATCAAAGAATCTTGTCACAAAAGCCTGGATTGGCCAATTTCGGAAGGTTTGAAATGAACAAATCTGCTGTGTCAAAATGGCTATCTAAGAGAGTGGAACCCACCCCACCTAATTAAATCCTCTTTGGACTTCAGAAGAATACGTATTTTGCTGGAATGTTATTGGGATACAGTCTTTGCAAAATCACCAACGACTGAGGTGACCATGACGTTTTCCACATAAGGAGCAAGACCTTTCTGCGGTCACTCCAATGGAACATTTAGAATGACCTGATGTTTGGATAGCATGTGCGCCTGCTTAGACACTGGGACCAAGCACTGTCCCTTATGGAATTGGCATACCTGCAAGTGTTCTCTGGCAACCTTCCTGACTGTGAAGGACAGAAAACAGCGGAATCACCTTTCCGCAATGAACCACTGCAGGGTTTCACAGCACACCAAGGACCTGCTGCTTGGAAGGCCTGCCTGTGGATAGAACACTGGCAATCAGAACTCTTCTTCCTGGAAGTGGCAACCCTGCACATGCTCTCTGGCAACCTTCCTGACTGGGATGGGAAGAACAGCTGACCTTTTCTTGGCGATCCTGGACAGGGCCTCACAGCACTGCTTCAAGAAACAAAGCTGCCAGTGGCTCTCTCTGCAATTTCAAACCACCTCAAGCGCTTGTGAGCTGCACTGACCCAAACATTGCCTGCCTGTTCCAAACTTCTCCACATTAAGTGCTGTTGCTGCTTGTGGAACCACACTGCATGTTGGACCCAGATGACCAGCTCAGTAACGCAACACCAACTCGATGCTTCAGAAAGTACCCACACTCGCAGAGTAACACTGTTGAGCCCAAAGAGCAAGACGTGATTCTGTCCACCTGGTCTTGTTTTAGGGGCCTTGTGCAATTTAAAACCACACTCCACACCTTTTAAAAAGCATATCCTTGAACTTGAACATTGCTGCAAAGGCAATGTCCTGCATACTCCTTTCCTCATACCTAGAGTGCCTCTCACAACCAAAAGACTGAACAGTTTGTGTATTTCATTACAGGGGCGTTTTGTGTGCATATCTATTACTTTGTCTATCCTTTTAGTATGATTAAAGTGTTGTATTTTTTTATAGAAACCTGGTTGGAGTTTTATTTTGGTACCACAGAACGTTTGGATACTTCCTTGCAGGCTTACACCTCTCTTTGAAGAGTATAGCATGCCCTTGGCCCATGCTACTTTAAAGAGGCAAAGGAGATCATCGTTTGTTTAGTAGTAGTGTGGTGCTGAGTAGGAGTTTAGAGACCACTAGTCATCATCTATCCCAGGGCCCTAGACAAGAGAGAGCCAACGAAATGTCACAGGCCTATCCATGGCAAGCTTACTTTCAGGTCGGCTGATTTAACACAGAAAAGCAGTTTGCTTTGTTCTAGAATTTGAAATGTTTCTTTACATGAATAAATATGTCAGTATTGTGTATGCAATAGGGCTTCATATAATACAAAAAATGTAAGCAGGTGATTTTATGCTCTGTTTCTTTTGTTGGATGTATGCACATCTTTCAAATACCCCGCAAAAAAAAATGGTATTTGTTGTAGGCGTATGTCAGCAAGGATTCTGGAAATTGCAGACTTCCATTTATAATGGAGAAACCAAAGCTTGAATCATGCTCATTGTGCTTAGCATGTTTCTACTAAGATTGTATTTGAAATATTGTCAATCTGGGTTGTCATGTAGTGTGGGTACTTTACAAGCCAGCTTTACAAAATGGGATATTATTTTACGTCTTCAAAGTCAAACATTTACAAATAATTGTCACCTTGCTGTATGAGAAGAACCGGGAAAAAATGTGGTCAAATGAGGACATTATAGGGATGGCTCAAATCCCAGCTTCGACACCTAACAAAAATATGAGATCTCATTGTGCCCAAGCAGTCAAAATTGCCTATCTCTAAATAGTTTCAAATTGTCAGTCCCAAGAGTGATTTAGTTCTCAGGGTAGGCTCTTCATTTGGGCTCTGTGTCTAAGCTGATGTATGTATATATACCCTGTTCATGTATGGTTACCGGTCTGTGTCCTGCACCTATACTACGATGGAGGCCTTATTATTTCGGTGTGTGAGTCAATCTATTAACGTTTGCCACTTCTTGCTTACATGCCGTCCTCTGGCCCTCTCTCAAAGCAGCTTCCTTAAGAAATTCCCTGACCTTGTAGCTAATTTACAAATTCAATATACTCATCTGGTGGTTCTGGGGGACTTCAATTTAAAATACGGTCCTCCCAGGCCCCCTGTTCTTGATTTATTTGCTGAAAGCATGGTTGATCTTCAACTTCACCAACATGTTGAGAACCCTACTCATAAACTGGGCAACATATTGGATCTGGTATCCAAGCACAAATCCCTTCTCACACTTCAGTCCATTGAGCCTATCTCCTAGTCTGACCATTTCCTGATCTCTTGCAGACTGGAAACGATCTGGAAACCTGTCAAAATTCCAACACAGAAAATCTGGCAGCACTCTTGGTGCTCTTGTGGATACCTCTGACCTGGCCACTTTGAGTCAAGCCAAATGTAGCCGTGAGTCAGTGGTGTCACTGTCTTCGATGTCCAAAGCCCTCCTTGAAGCTGCTGACATGTTTGCCCCTCTTTGGCTGATTCAACCCCGTAGATTGCCCTCTGAACCATGGTTCACTTATCTTCTTAAAGAAGAACGCCTTAAATTACGCCAGTCAGAACGTAAATGGTGTAAATCATACGATCCGGCTCTTAAAATCCAATATAAAACACATTCCGCTGCTTCTTCAGCCAAAATTAGAGCTGCCAAAATGGCAGGTTTTACTACTAACATCGAGTCCTCTCTTTCCCAGCATAAGGCTGTTTTCGCGGCGGTTAAAGACCTCACCACTGTGGAGAGGCTCACCCCTATTGACACACCCACTAAGGAACTCTATTCACTTTTTTATTTCTAAGATCGACACTATCAGACAAACTATCGCCCAGGCAGTGACAAGGACTGGACTTACTGACAACTCCATTCTGCTCCCTGTTACTTCCAATCGAATCATTGTTCATACTTGATCCACGGTTCCGGACTATACCGAGGAAACTATCCTTACGGCTGATGGTAAAATTAAGTCATGTTCCCCCTCGGATGCTATTCCTTTACGGGTCATGAAAGACATTTCCCCTGATTTTCTATCAGAAATTACCAAAGCGATTAACGATTCCTTTCAAACAGGATCCGTCCCTCGGGAGTTGAAGTCTGCCAGGGTGATCCTCCTTCTGAAAAAGCCTACTTTGGACCCTACTGTTCCATCTAACTTCCAGCCTATCTCGCTCCTCTCTTTTTTGGCCAAACTTCTAGAATCACTGGTGACCCCCCCTATCTACCTTTCTAGAATCTTCTAATTTCCTAGACCCCGTTCAGTCCAGGTTCCATCCTGGTCGTGGCACGGAGAGTGTTTTGGTCACCGTTCTGGACGATATGACCAGACTGGTGGATGCAGGTGGAGTGGGTGCCCTGATTTTGTTAGACCTATCAGCTACACTGTCAACCACTCCATCTTGCTATTTCGTCTCTCCCAGTTTGGCATATCTGTACAGGTACTTGCCTGGTTCAGTTCGTTCCTTGCGGATCGTACTCAGACCCTCTCGATGCCTCCTTTTCTTTCTGCTCCTTGTCACCTCAGTTGTAGAGTGCCCCAAGGCTCCTCCATGTCGCCAATTCTGTTTAATATCTATATATGGGCCCTTGTGTGTCTCATCCGCTCATTTGGCATCAGGTGTTACTCCTATGCCGACGACACCCAGATACTGATCATATTAGACATGGATCAGGCTGAGGTGTCGTCGTGCTTGCGGGGTTGCCTTACTGCGGTTGGAGATTGGATGAACCACAATGGGCTCAAACTGAATGGGGACAAGACTGAGGTGATGGTGGTGGGCTATCTCCCTGATCCTACACTCTGGGTGTCCTCTTTCCAGTTAAGAAAGTGAAAAACTTGGGTGTGGTTTTATCTGCATCCTTGTCTATGGACCAACAAGTTTCTGCGGTCTGTCAGGCTGGTCATTTTCAGTTGAACATGTTGAGAAGAGTATTACCTCTGATCCCGGCCTCGTTACACCCGCCTGTGGTTGCCGCTATGGTTTTATCACATATAGATTATTGCAACTCGCTGTATCTGGCTCAACCTAAGGGCCTGATTAAATGGCTGCAGCGGTTGCAAAATATGGCCGCCAGGTTAGCCACAGGCTCCCCTTTTGGAGCACACATCTCCCCCGTATTACAGAACCTGCATTGGGTCCCTGTGGTTCAAAGGGTTGAATTTAAGACCTTGTGCATTGTACACCGGGCCATTCATGGTCAGAGTGCAGAATACCTTCAAGCTAAGAGCATGCGTTATTGCCCCACTGGTCATCTGTGCTCAGCCACCTCTGAACAACTGGTTGTTCAAAAGCACAACAGAGACCGGGTTAGTGGCTGTGCCTTCTCTATTGCTGCAGCAGTTCTGTGGAATAATCTTCCACTTATCACAAAGAAAACTCCTAATTATCTGGAGTTTAGAAGACGGGTCAAAACATTCCTACTCTAATTATCATGAGGCTGCCCCCCACTCTTCCAGCGCCATGATGCCTTTGGGCGACTATGCGCTTTACAAGAACCAATAACATAACATAACATACTTCAGACCCTATCCCTGCTCATGGTTGCTGTTGTTAAAATGTGCCTTGCACGGGGGTGCTGTTGCGCCGAAACAAGATGGCCGCCTAACAGCAGAGCTCCGGACGGGGAGAGCATTCAAACCTTGCAAAAACCCATTTAACGGCACCCATCCTGCTTCACACCGATGGTGTACCATTATAAACACCTCTGCTGCGGCCCTGCGAAGTTCTGGACCCCACCGCCCTCTGAGGACTGCGCGGCGGCCCTGTGTTCCTGACTGGAATGTGAGGGCTCGCCTCAGGCCGCGGCGCGGCTCCAGCGCCTGCAGCTCTCCTCTTCGCCCGAGCGTGCGGCGCTGCGGCCTGCTATGGAGGAGGGGCTCCGCAGCCCTCCTCGGTGGCCCAGTCCTCCCAGCACGGGGGCGCTGTGAGCTGCATCGGCGGGCTTCCTCGCCCCCCCGTGGGACCCCACGTATCCTGCTTTATCCCCCGATTGCTCTATCCCACGAGCTTCGGTGGTGCTGTGTGCCGGATTCCCTCTGCTGACTGTCTCACGCCACGGAGGGCGGGGACGCCGGACTTCACACCGCATCCCTTCCATCCTCCGCTGTCCCCCTCCTGTGGAACGCTAGTCATAGCCCACAACAAGGTAGGGGGGCGCGGGTGGTGGAGAGCGGCCTTGCTCACCTGGCTTCTGCAGCTCTGGGTGATCACCCGGCGGCTGCCATCTCACCATAAACTCCTGCCTGACCTGGCGGTCCTGTGGCCGCTGGCGCCGCTCTCTCATGTGAAGCTCCCCCCCCCTGGGATCCTTGGAGCGGCGTGCGGCGCCCAATCCACGCGGCCTGGGTCCGATACCTCTGGACTCTCAGCTAACGTCCTCTGGCTCCTGTAACGTATTGTGGTCCCAGTTCCGCGCTGCTGTACCGCACTTGTTAGTTCAACCTGCCGTACACCATCATCATGGTTACAACACTGAACTGCTCCCCCTAAACTCAACTATTACAGTCATCAAGTCTACTCATACAGTCGGATCTCCGCCAGCCCCCCGCTGACTACATCATCTGCGGATAGAGGTGCCTTGCAACAGTCGGATCTCTGTCAGCCCCCAGCTGACTGCATCATCTGCGGATAGGGGTGCCTTGTGACCCTGCGGCCGGGTTGGGCAGATGGTGCCCCCCCCGGGCTGTCCTTGCAACCCCTCTGTGCACTAACCACCTAGACAATACCCATGACCCCCCGCCTGGCGGCGACCTCCTCTGCCCCATTCACCGGGGCCAAATCTGATCAGAGCTCACCATAGAGCTACATTACCTATACCTGTTGTATAGCTGGTCCTCACCCCAAGGGCCCCTCAGCGTCATCGCCTGGTATGTTGCGGTCCTCCCTTGCACCTCTCTGGTCACATTGTTCTTGCAGGCTCCGGGCTCATAGTGCAACGATAACGTACGTGCCTGCCGACACCTCCTGGTGTATTGGGGCCTTGGAGTGTAGAGAGTTGCTACGCAAACGCTGTTTCAGCTGACCCTCGTCATTACTCTCCTGGCGTCCTCCCACCCGTACATTCATCGTCTTGGAACCCATTCCCCTTGACTGCCGGCACCCCTGGGATTTTCGGTGCCCCAAGCTCACCGACACTATGACGAAGGGGGCCGGTGCTGGCAAGAAGCAGAGCTTGTTAAATATGTTTACCAAGACACCGTCCAGACCGCCACCTGAGGCTCCTGAGGACACTTCGACACCTTCCACCTTCCACCTCCAACGACAAGTACAGACGTGAAGGATTCACCACTCTACATACTTAATTGGACGACATGAATGGTACCATCTCTTCTATAAAAGCCCATATCGAAAGAACAGTCAGCCGAGTCGCCGAGGTCGAAACTAGGGTCAGCACAGCTGGGGATGAGCTTGGTGTCCTTCGGGCTACGGTTTCTACACTCGCCAATCGGATCTCAGCAGTCGAAAAGAAGAACGACGACCTCGAGTCCCGCTCTAGACGGAATAAATTACGTACGCATTGTTGGCGTCCTCGAGGATAACATCAACGAGCCCATGGAGGACTATGTAGAACGTATCCTCTTAACACTCCTGGACTTGCCGAAACTCTCTTCACAGTTTGCCGTCGAAAGGGCGCACCGATCTCTAACTGCCAGGCCTATGCCGGGGCGCCTCCTCATCCCATCATAGCCAGGATCCTGAACTTTCAGGACCGTGATGCCCTCCTCCGTGCGGCCAGATCCAAGGGGGAACTACTTCTAGGCTCGGCAAGGATACATCTCTATCCTGATTTCTCTGTCGCTGTACAGCAGGAGCGCAAAACCTTCCTGGATGTGAAGAGGAGACTTTGTGGATTAGGAGTCAAATACTCTATTCTCTTTCCTGCGAAACTAAGGATTGAACACTTGAACCGTACACACTTCTTTACTATTCCAGAGCAGGCATCGAAATTTGTAGACAAGCACTTTCCTGGTTGACTCTTCTCTTGCCACTATGGAGGCAAGGCTAATTTAAGTTTTTGTTCAGGCCCATGCTACATATGTACTTGCTGCTAGCGAAGCCTCAATTGTCACTTACACTTCAATGGAAATGCTTTGGTTACTAGTTTGTGTTGTTGTTCCATTGATCCTTAGCAATGTGGCTCTGTATGTCGTGCAGACTCATGGCGTTCAGAGCGGTTCGACACTCAGTTGCGGCCCCAGGTGGTAAGCTACCCTACAACCGTCTCCAGTTCCCCTTTGGTGACTGGTCACTGTGATCCTTGAGGGCCCTACGCCATCCTGGGCTGGTGTTTTACTCGAATACTAATATTCTGGGCCTACGGTTAGAGATTCTTGCTCAGCTGCCCTCTTTCTTATGGCTCAGTGCTCTGTGCGTCCCCCCACTGCACTGAATACCATGGTTCAATGTTGCTGTATTGCACAATCTCTTTACACTCTCCCCAGTCCGGCGCGCCATCGCCAGGCTAGCTAACGCGCCCCCAGGCGCAGATGCCGAGTGAATTGTTGTTGTTATGGGTTTGTTGGGGTTTCATCTCTCTAATTGGGGGAGGGTTGTGGGTGGGGGTTACAAGGGGGAATGTTATGTTTAAAAAACTCTTGACAACCACCGGTGAAGCCACGTACGCTACAGCAGCACATCATGAACACATTGGCAGGGTACCACTTACATCCAGAATGTCCGTATTCTCTTTGCTTGGCAGTCTCTGTCCAGAATCCCAAACAACACCACCACACTAATGGGAAATAATGACCTGACGTTTATGAGCTGGAATGTCCGCGGCCTGGGCAACTACAAAAAGATGCGGCAGATACAACTGCACGCTGAACGCCACGGAGTAAAAATGTTATGCTTACAAGAAACCCATGCTCGTTCCGAACAATGTGAACGATTTGCTAAACAATGATGTCCCCAAAGGTATTACACTAACTATTCCACGCAGAGCCGCGGCACGCTCACTTTAATTCACAGAAGCCTGAAATTTGTGTGTAACCATTCAAGTGTTGATCCCCTGGGCAGATATGTATTCACCATCGGCACATTACAACACCAGGAGGTAGCCATCCTGAACATCTATGGCCCAAACGTTGATGATCCCGATTTCTATCTACACCTGGCCTCGGTCTTGGAAAGCTACCCCCTAATCCCGATTATTTGGGGCAGCAATTTTAATACAATATTTGATGTCACCCTAGACAGGTCGGGCTCTCGTCCTCGCCAACTAACCAGAGCAGATTATACCATACTCACCACGCTCCCACGTTTGGCATTAGTAGATGCCTGGCACCTAATGTATCCTGACTCCCGCACATACTCATTCTATTCCTCAGTCCATGATTCCCACTCTAGAATTGACCGGTGGCTCATAACTGACATGCTAGTCAGATCCATATCTTACCAGGCTATCCTTCCCAGAACGTTATCAGACCACTCACCAGTACTTATCTCACTAAACTGGGGCCCGGACGCCGAAAGGTCGAGACAATGGAGGTTGGGTCCCCATGCTCTTCTAGATCAGGTTTTTGCTACCGAACTCAAATCTTCCATTGAGGAGTTCTTTGAGCTTAATGCAGACTCTGTGTCAACACACGCCATACTTTATCGCCATCTCCAAGGGAGGTGGCATCCTAAAGGGAATCCGGGCAGACATCTCCGTTAGTGAATCAACCGTAGCTAATCTCGAGACCCAGTATGCTCTGGACCACTCCCCAACCACTCTGTTAGCATTGGGCTCGGAACTGGACAAGTTTCGCTCCCTGGTGGACCGAGAGGTTAAATTCCTGGACTCTCCCCGTTCGGTGAGGAGATATGGAGAGGGAGAGCGCCCTGACCGTATGCTGGCAAGACTGCTCTGTCGCAAGCTTGGAGCCCCTAATATCCTGGCTATATTGAGGTCCGATGGCTCATTGGCCACTTCCCCTCAGGACATCAATTCTGAGTTCCTCTCGTTTTACACCTCTATGTACTCAGAGGTCGATGGCCCCCCTATACCAGAAATCGACTCCTACCTAGACAGTCTCCCTCTCTCAGTCCTGTCCGAGGAGGCTTGCTGCTGTCTGGAACGCCCCATTACCACCGATGAGCTCACTGAAGCCATTGAGTCATTGGCGTCGGGCAAAGCTCCCGGCCCGGATAGGCTCCCCATGGAGTTTTATAAGCAATACTAGTCACTCCTGGTCCCGCACCTCCTGGCCCTGTGGGAAGAGTCATGTGAAAGGGGTATACTTCCTACCTCCCTTCGCGAGGCATTGATTACAGTCCTCCTCAAGCCCGGCAAGCCCCCTACCCAGTGTGGCTCATACCGCCCCCTCTCATTGATTAACAGTGATATTAAAATATATGCTAAACTCCTGGCCAACCGCTTAGCCACGATCCTGCCCCACATTATCCACCCTGACCAGGCTGGATTTGTTCCAGGTAGATCCACGTCCCTAAATGTAAGAAGGCTCTTTAACGTGATCAGCAGGGTCCACCCTACCAAACAGGCGGTAGCAGCCACCCTGGACATGCATAAGGCATTTGATTCTGTGTCTTGGAAATACCTTTGGCGGGTCCTTGACAAAAGCAGGTTTGGCCCTGGCTTCCACGCCTGGGTGAGGCTACTCTACACAGCACCCTTAGCCAGAGTCTGCACAGAGGATAGGTGCTCTACTCCCTTCCAGATATCCAGAGGGACGCGACAGGGATGCCCCTTCTCCCCGCTAATATTTGCTATCGCCATTGAGCCCTTTGGCGACATGATTCGTCAGTTACACTCTCACAGGGGATTACGCACGGCGGGCCAATCCGATATAATTTCCCTCTACGCGGATGACGCTCTTCTGTACATCAGCTCTCCGGATACCAACCTTGCCCCTATCCTTGCTGACGTCGCCCGATTTGGTGACATATCTGGGTTGAAGGTTAACTGCTCCAAATCTGTACTGTTCCCACTTACAAACTCCACGCAACCCCCATTGGACTTGGGAGGGTTCACCTGGTCTCAGTCTAGCATCACTTACTTGGGGGTGGTGGTCTCCCGACACACGTCACAGCTGCACGAGGACAATTACCAGAGTTATCTGAAGAACCTGATCATGAAAACCTCCAGCTGGACTAGGCTCCCCCTTTCGCTTGCTGGCAGGATTGGAATACTCAAGATGGTGGTATTACCCCAGCTCCTCTATCGGTTCACCAATCTGCCCATATGGTCAGGGGACACATTCTTCAAATCACTGTGCCAAATCTGTAACACCTTCCTCTGGCACTCGGACGCAGTCTGCCTTAAAGTCTCTACGCTGACCACCCCTAAGGAACTAGGGAGGTTTAACGCCCCTGATTTCACTAGATACTGGGTGGTAGCCCAATCCCAATTTGCATCTCATTGGTTCAATACTGTTGACCCCCCCCCGCATGTCCGATTGGAGAAACTGGCAGTCTCTGACCGGGTGATTGGCTCCCTTATCCTTAAACCCTTGCATCCCGACCCCGACTCTGCAGACCCCGTAGCTAGTACATCCCTGGCGTTAGCCAAACTATGGGCTATGGTTGGTGCGCGGCACCCATTCCATGGAGACCTGCCGTTATGGAACTTCATCCCTAATGTCCCATCCGTTCCACAATCCATTGTTACCGCTGGGCAGATGCTGGCTTCCTGACGCTTCGCGATATATATGCACTCGACAACTTTATTGAGTGGCGTGAACTTCCCGCATCCCTCAAGCGTCGGCCCACTGCATGGTTACAATACTCCTCTCTCCGCAAGAACCTGAAATCGAGTTACCCGGACTTCCCCACGCTACCTTCTGATGAACCCATAGTTGCGGAACTCTGTTCCTATCTCTCCTTCAGGGGCAAGGTTTTGAGGCTTTATTCCCAGTTGAAGATTAGGGCAGCCCCACCCTTTACTGCACTGAGGTGCAGCTGGGAGGCGGACCTGGAGGTCGAGATTACCGATGAGAGATGGTCCCGAATGTGCGCCCGCACCTAGGAGGTGTCTTATAGCTCGAAATTCAAGCTAATACAATTCAAGGTACTTCAAATGTATCATCATACACCTCAGAGACTACACCGTATGTTCAGTGAATCCCCTGCCTACTGCCCTAGGTGCGGCTCGGATCAGGCAACCTACATTCATATGCTCTGGCACTGCCCGCATCTGTCTCAATTCTGGTCTGACATCTGATCCACGCTATCGGATATATTAGAGCACATCATCACCCCACCCCACTGTATTGTCTCTTCCACAACTTCCCCCAGTTGGGGCGTGACTCGAAGAAACTGGCGGGGCTCTGTATGTTGTTGGCGGTCCGCTGTATATTGTTATGTTGGCTCCGGCCTAAGGCACCTACGTACGCACAGTGGCTTAGAGCAATTACATGGTCACACGATACGGAAGAAGCCTGGTGTGCACTGCAGCACCCACACTCAAGGCCAAGAGACATCTGGCGAAGGTTTCGTGATTACATGTCTGCCATGGCTTCTCCTTCAAACTCTGTTCACTCTTCTCCAGGCTGTTTGCCATAATATGATCACTCTATGTTCTTGGTCGTCTTTGTCTCGAGTGCCAATGTTTCATATGCCATCTGTATCTCCTGCCTGCTTCTATAGATGTTCAAGGTATACTGGTAATGATGTACGTGTATTGTTATCGCTGCTGAGTCGTGTGGCTCCCTGTGTTTTTTCTGTGAGTTGTCAAGACTAATAAAAAAAGGTTTTAAAAAAAATGTGCCTTGCACGTGTGCTTGGACAGAACTACCCTTAGCATGGACAGCTAATGTTGACACTTGTTTACTAATCAGACTCCAACATGAAAGGGGGGTCAGGGTACTGTCACAGGGAGGGGACATTGAAAACAGATTCTGGGATACATTCATTTCTTTGGCTTGGGGGTAGGGGTGAAAACGTATTCTCCCCAAGGCCCCTAATCCCTTAAAATGGCTCTGTCTTTATACTTTTCATAAGGGCTAAGGAACTGCTAAGGGCTAAGTGGCCAGGTCATTTAGAGATATTTGCACAAAAGGGAAGCAACCGGAGTCCCCCTTCCATTTTTCTATTGAAGTTTTTGCCCCATTCGTAGTTTATAATTGGAGGGTAATTGGCGGTGAGCCATATCCCATCCACAGTAGGCTATTGAATTTTGTCCCACCCAGAAACCATAGCTCCATTTACATAAACCGTTCACTAGGAGGCGTTCAACAGTGCCAAGATAATGAAGCAGGAAAGTGCTGCACCTGAGCCGTGATGGGTTGATTAGCATCCCACGAGGCTTATAGTGGATGAAAAGATGGTCAGTGGGGCTCAGAGTATCGCATTGAACACGTTGCTTCACACCTGTCGTCATACGTGTAGCTCTTCAACCCTGCGTAACCATGCACGGCAGGATAACTATTGGGCCATTACAGTTTAACATACCTTTGGCATCCAGTACTTTTCAAAATGGAATTTCCAAGATGTTTAACCTATTCTTCATCTAACAATTGTATTGACTAAGAATACCCGGATGACCTGAACAACTGCACGATGCCTTTGTCTGATATGGGCTGTGCAAATATAAGGGGTTGCAGAGAAGGCCTCTACTATAGGGATGTAGGAGAATTATAAAGCAAATACCTAGCTGGGAAGCAACTGTGTGCTTGCCATACAAGACACAACAATGGGGATATGGGTACGGTGCAGGATTATCTGGTAAGGGTAGTGGGGTGGGGGCGGGCATCTCCAGAGAGTGACCATGCTAATGAAACAGATGAAACGTAACACCACATCACCACGCCCTTACGTGTACACCCCTGCGTGCATACCCTGTTTACACTGCTTCATTTCCTTGAAGATAGCTTTGCACTTTATTTATCCCACACATACATGTATACATCACAAAATAATATAGCATATTAAACATCAGAAAAATAAAATTCCTATTTTCTGAAATCTGCTAATGTATTATTCTGGGTATTCATTGTTACTTATGTTCTTTGCAGATGCTATTAACATCTGTAAAACTGCACTAATACAAAATTAACAATGAATAGATTCAAAAGAAGGAAAAAGAGAATTATTATACATTAAAATATAATTTGAAGAATCTACACATCACAGAGTAAAATTCTGAAAAACATTTGCATGCTTCCATATTAGTATCATGTCATTTAGACTGCATAACAACTATTCCTAACATTAGAAAAAATGTTAAATAATTTAAGGTCTATGCATTGGTGATAAAAGAAAGAAAAAGGCTGCCCTTATTTGTTTAAAGTCCCCAAGTTGGATTCTAGTTCTTGTCTCTGGCCTGCAAGATATGGCAAAAGGAGCAGTGGTATTCAAAGTCCTCCTAGCCTCTCCATTTTCCAGGACCATATTAATACGATTCCAGTGAGTCCCATGAGCAGAATTAGCTGGCTTCCGCATTTCGATCTCCACTGGCCGCCATGACTTAGCCGATGTTCATGCTTGTGGAATAATGCTCCTATAATGAGGCTATCGGACCAAAATGATGCTTTTGTGGAGATCAGACCTTCTTTTACGAATTACTGAATGGACTGTTGCTAGCCATCTCGTCCTTCATGATGTCCCTGGATAAAGATGCCTCAATGTTACACCCTATTTCGAACCACAATAGTGTTAGTTATCTCACAAACAGGTCTTCCTGACACCCAAACTTAGAGTAAAGCAAAAGTCATTTTCAAAAAAGTTATTATCAACTATCTGTGGTTGACTAGAAACTTTTACTCCCAGATGTCAGAACCATGAAAAATGACTGATTGGGCTGTATATTTTTAACAAGATTGGGATGGCGGAATAATGTCAATATCTCTGATACTGCTTGTCTCATAGCAACTGGCTGTTCCTGTACACGTGAGGTGCCATTGAGGATCTGGGGAAAACATATGATCAAATAGCCGAGGGTCAAAATGTTCTGCAAGCGATTGTCTTCAGCTGATGCATTTGTGCACTTCTTACCACTTTTGCCCGTTACTATAATGAAAGATTTAGCAGCATTTACCATCAAATTCCTGTACTTTATGAAAAAGATGTACCTATTTATCAAAATGTGTAGCCGTTTGGGGGCTAGGACAAAGACATTGTCCGCATGAGTTAGAAGTGGCAATCTGTGGGGGGCGCTGTTGAGCAGCTAATCAAGATGGCCGCTTAAACGAGGAGCTCCAGCCTTGTACAATCCGTTACTGAAATAAATCCAAAATTGCCCGTAGGTTCTGCTAATCAACCATGCCAGTTTGGGGCAGAACCGGAGAGCTGGCGACGTGCAACAGCCCAGTGAAAACTTCCTGAGGCAGACTGCCGGTCTGCTGAGTGGGGGAGGTGCAGATTGCCTGGTGCCTCACTGCTGGAGGACACCTGCCCGAGTTGATTCGGGATGCTGCTGCACTTGAAGTCTGCTAAATTGGACCGGTCTGGGTGAGCGGAGTGCTGCGGCCCGGTTTACTGCAAGGGGCCTGGCCGGGCTCATCCTGGACTGGGGTGAGCCGTGCGTGTGATGGCTGATCGAGCTCCTGACTGGTGAGGTGTGGCCCGATCGCCCCCCCCGGATCCAGAAGGCGGCCACGGCCGTGCTTGAAAATTACCTACATACGACCTGGCAGCGACAATTGCGCACTACAGTGAACACCGGGGGACAGAGAGTTCCGGCTAAACCCTGCATGCACACTGAGATGTTGGTGCCTTATCCGGCGAGAGGGCGCTGAGGGCTGCAATACATCAGACAGAAACAGCTGGAGGCGCAAGTGGGAGGTTTGACTCCTTTACCACGGACCCGGGGCCTCCGAGCAGCGCAGCGCACATCTGCCGCCTAGGGCAGACTGTGACCCCGCAGTCACCCGGACACGGTTCCTCAGATGAGAACTGTGCCCTGGACTGTATTCCGAAACCACGAGAGGCAGCACCGGTCACCCAGAGAGGATGTTGAGGATGCATCCCTGCAACCTGCATTGCCTAAACTCTGCACAAGTTAGACCCGGCGTGCTACTCTCTTCCCTGCGCGGCTGCACCCCGGCACTGCCACCAAGCATACTAGTTGCTGGGATCTCCCATGGGTGCCCCTGCTAGGGTTGCCCTGGGCTGCCCATACACTGGGGTCTGAGGCGCGGCCGCCACGCAGCAACTGAGATACTGGAGTGCCCCCTTCGCTGGTGCTCCGTTCTAGGCCCCGGGCCACGGGTCCACTGTGCTGCAGCAACTAGAGGAGTTTGCCCTGGCCCCTGACGGCCATTGCTGTGCAGGAACCGCCCTGGCTCTTGACGCTGATCGTCCCGTACTGTAGAGCTCTCCCGGCTCCTGCTATTGTTGTCCCCTCACACTTGGTGCAGAATACACCCCGTAACTCGTAGCGTCGAGGCCGCACTGCTGGGCGTAGACTGGAATCCTCCTCATCGCGGGGCACCACTCCGGGGCCGGGCTGGAGTCCACCCGGCCACAGTGTGCAGAGTTGCCTGATGCAGCCTGCTCCCATGTAGGTTCGACCCGCTGCTGGAACCATTAACTACCAGCCCAGCATTCAGAGAACACTTTCCTGCACTACACAGGCTCCTTGGAAGTTTGACTGCGAGTATTCGGGGCTGCATAGCCTTATCAGCTACACTGAACAACATTGAAAGTGGTGAGATCTGGTATTGCGGGCTTCGCCCCGGGCCGGGTGGCGGATGCACTGCGGGCATGAGGCAGTGCAGGAGGTGCTGCGATATATGCCCTGGGTGCTCCAGGTCAAACTCAGACTGCAACCATATTGAATTGCATCCGGCCCTGATGGCACGGGTCACTCCCCTAGCCGCCCGTGGAACTGCCTACGCCTGGGGCCATAAAACAAAATGAGGGATACATGCAGCCTGCCATATAACAAAGTATAACTGACTGACACTCCTGCATGCTACGAGATCTCGACGGACCTGAGGCTCACATTGAGGCCTGCCGACCGGGACCCTTGCACCTGGAGGCTGCAACTGCGAGGGGGACTGCTGGTCCACTAATTCTGCTTTGTGCTGGCCTGGAGTCACCAACAGAACGTTAACAACTCTGTAAACAGCACGCCCCAATCAGCCTATCAGAGCAACTCAACCACCCGGGCCGCAGTGCCATCTGGCCTGATCCCCGGACTGTAAGCGGATAGCCAGGTCGATAGCGCTGAGCCGCATAACTCCCGGTCAGCGGCCTCCATCCATTCATTGCCCTAGGACAAATTCACAGTTGCATACGAGGCGTGCCTACCATTCCCCTCTATGCTGACAGCAGAGCAGTGATCTCCACAGAATCAGTATTACGAAGGGATCCGGATCCAAAAAAAAGGGCCACATGGATACTTATACGAGCACGCCGGCGAGAGGCCCGGACCCTGCTGTTGCACCCCCTACGGCTGACCAACCAACTTCCTTCGATGCCACTAGAGACTATCATTTGCTCACCATGGTGCAAAATGGCTTCCTTGCTGTGAAACACAATGACATTGTCTCCACTATTAGTTCACTGAAGTCTAAACTTGAAAAAGAAGGGGAACGTATAACGGAGGTTGAGACAAGAGTGACTGAATCAGAGGACAAAATCACAAAGCCTGATCAAGACATTGCACACCTTCAACAAGAATTCAACAAAGTCCGCAACAAGTACGACGACGTAAAATTCTGCTTCCGTCGGAACAACATCCGCATAGTTGGGATTCCAGAAGCAGCCTGTAAGGTTCTGATGGAGCAGTTTGTCGAGAACCTGCTGAAAACCATGTTCGACTCCTCTACATTTTCACAACACTTTCTAGATGAAAGAGCTCATCGGGTCCTGGCCCCCGTCTCCAGACCTGGGCCCCCCCCTTGGACCACCCTTGCCAAACTCCTAAACTCCCAGGACTGCGACCTGCTTCTCTGAGTGGCAAAAGAAAAGGAGACACTGGGATATGAATCGGCTGACATACACATATATCCTGATTTTGCCACAAATGTACTGGCCAAACTCAAATCATTCAACCCAGCCAAGAAGCTACTGCGGATCCGGCAAGTCCAATATGCTCTTCTTTACCCGGCAAAGCTGTGCATACAGTACGGAGGAAGGGCCCACTTGTTTGAGAATCAGGAAGAAGCACTCTCCTACATCGAAGCCAGGATTCCTATCCCACTACCAAGAAGAGACCGTGGGTCCCGGGGGGCGTTCCCCCATGGAGAGCAACAATCCAAATATAACGGACAACGATTGATACCTCTGGCATTTTTAGGCCCGCAGCTGATAACCATTAAGGCCATAGGTTATTCGTTTCATGAGGCTTGAAGCGAGAGGTGGGCCATCTAAACAGTTCCACAGGCCACAAGCAGCATACCCCTAGAAAGTTCAATGTTTCAATGTAATTCGGGGGCCATCGTCAATTTTGGGAAGATGATGTGGGAGGCGGGCGATTGGGGCGCAGTACTAACCATAAAAGTTTGGACCACAGAGGGCCCCAGTTCAAAGTTAGTTTGTCAAAGTTTGAAAAGCAGTGCAGATTGCTCCTGGATCTTATATTACAGTCGCCTACCGGTGCTCCCACGACTGGGTCTGAAACAACAATGTTTGTGTTTCCAACATGATTGGTAAAGATATTACATTTATGTCATGGAATATTCCGGGCCTTAATCACCCAATTAAAGCACGCAAAGTAGCTGCATATTTGAACAGACAAGCTGCCAAGGTCGTGATGCTGCAAGAGACACATGCAATGTGCCCCATAAGTGATTCATTTGCCAAGTCGTGGGGCACACAGTGGGGATACACCACATAATCATCAAAAGCATGCAGGGTTATGACACTAGTACACCACTCCATTCTGAGCGGTGTGTCGACCAACAGGGCAGATATGTTATTTTAAGGGGGGAACTGGCAGGGGTTAAAACGAATTTGATAAATACCTACGGCTCTAATGTTGATGATCCCCAGTTTTACGGTCAGATCTTAGATATCCTACTTTAGCACTCCAAATCGCAGGTCATCTGGGGCGGAGACTTCAACCTAATACTTGATTGCACTATGGATAGATCCAGAACCACACAGCGTGACTTGAGTGGTGCAGGCCGCATGCTGCTTAGCGTGGCGAGTCACCTGGGCCTAGTAGACGCTTGGCACACTCGCAATCCCACTGTACGAGAGTACACATACTACTTTACGGTTCACGAGGCACACTTGAGAATAGACTTCTGGTTAATACCCGACACCTACATGTCACGTGTGTAAGAGTGTAGAATACTTTCCCGTACCTTTTGAGATCATTCCCCATCACTCTCACGCTGAACTGGGGCGAACAGGTCGCTACACGCCCACTCTGGCGTATGCCCCCCACCTGCCTGGCCGACCCCGCTTTCCTTGAGGCACTACACAGAGGGACCGAGGAGTTTTTTCAGAGCAATGCAGGGTCAGTACAGCAACACAGAACGGTCTGGGAGACCTATAAAGCTTGGGTTAAGGGGGAGGTTCTCTCCATGACTTCCATGGATATTGAGGGAGACCAGACATGAACTAACTAGAGTAGAAGCCAACCTCAGACAGCTAGAAATAGAATATGGCACCATGCAGAATCAGGCCCTCCTGGGCTGCATAAAGGGTAACCTGCAGAGGTTTAGGGAACTGGCCGATAAGGAGGTTCAGATGCTCTACTATCCCATACGAGCAAGGAAATATGGAGAGGCAGACAGACCAGGGTGTCATCTGGTGAATGCGATCGGGGACGAAAGACGGGAGCAGCACATCCCTAGTATCCTTAGCCCTTCTGGTGCCACGCTCCACACCCCGCAGGAAGTCAACAACGAATTTCATAAGTTCTATGAAACCCTACTCCAATTCTTATGAATGCACGCCTCACAAGCTTGAATCATACCTAGATGAGATACCACTCCCCAAGCACGCTGTAGATGCCCAGCTGGCCATCAATCAACCGCTGACCACTGATGAGATACTAGAGGCCATAAAATCGCTCCCCTCTGGGAAACCCCCGGGACCCGACGTCCTTGGAGCAGAGTTGTACAAAGACCTAGGTCCCACTCAGGCCCCTAACTTACTACACATATGGGAAGAATCACTACAAACGGGCATGCTTCCCCTATCCCTATTGGAGGCAGTGATCACAGTGTTGCTGAAACCCAACAGGCCAGCTGCTGAGATGGGCTCATATAGACCAATCTCCCTTATAAATTCGGATACAAAGATATTCGCCAAACTCCTGGCCACTAGACTTTTACCATACATGTTCAAGCTAGTACATCCTGATCAATCGGGATTCGTCCCTGTGGATCCGACGGCATTAAACCTTTGCCGGCTATTCAGTATTATATCCCAACTCATCCCGAAGGCGCAGGCAGTGGCTGTCTCATTGGATGCCTAGAAGGCATTTGACTCAGTGTCCTGGCAGTTCCTGTTCTCCGTGCTGCGCCGAATGGGTCTGGGGGAATTTTTCTTACAATGTGTGCATATACTATATGCCTCCCCAGCCGCAAGAGTATGCACTGGATGCACACTCTCCCCGGTGTACCTGCTTGGTCGCGGCACAAGACAGGGGTGCCCACTTTCCCCATTGCTGTTCGCCCTCACCATAAAACCCTTTGCATGCATTATGCAGCTCAGACCTTTGCACCAGGGCTTACATATGACAGGGCCAACCCACATTATTTCATTGTACGCTGATGATTTGCTGATATATATTAGAAACCCCTCCACAAATCTGATCCCCATTCTGATAGAGGTTTGCAAATTCGCTCACTATTCAGGCTACCATGTCAACGAAGCAAAATCTGAACTGTTCCCGTTGAACAAGATCACTTCTCCTCCT
This sequence comes from Ambystoma mexicanum, assembly GCF_040938575.1. NCBI lineage: Eukaryota > Metazoa > Chordata > Amphibia > Caudata > Ambystomatidae > Ambystoma > Ambystoma mexicanum. Next base: position 734,393,608 of record NC_090937.1, on the reverse strand, counting down.
CCAGACTTAGCAGGATTTTGTTGGTCGCAGGACAAAATAAAATATCTGGGCATAGTTGTTATACGTCAGCACAGTACTTAACCACATGAAAATCATGAAAAATATATGTCAACATTGAGGGACAAACTAGACGTGTGGACTAGACTACCCATTTCTATATACAGCAGGTTGTCCCTATTAAAAATGGTAGTGGTTCCCAAACTATTAGATTACTTTTCAAATACACCCACTTGGCCAGGACGCAAATTCTTCGATAAACTGAGATCACTGGCAGTCCGGTTCACATGGGCTTCCGGCACCCCGCGCATGAACTGGGAGGCCATGACTAGACCGTATGAGCAAGACGGGCTGCAGGCTCCTAATTTCGAATTATACTATGAGGTTGCTCAGGCACAGTACACCGGACAATGGTACTCCCCAGCCAGTATCCGTACAATTGTCCTGGCAGAACACCATGGTGACGATTGCACCTTTGATCCAGTCCGTACGAATGTGAACGCCTGGTCCACAATATTTAGAATGTTGAACATTACTGAGCCTTACGTTGGGACGATCCCACTGTGGAACCTCCAAGGCCTCCCCCCTACTTACGATAAAGCCATACAAAAGGGGTGGGAGCCTGATGATACTATGATACTGCATGACCTGTTTCCCGATGGTTCTTTCGTCACGTACACTGATTTTACAGCAAAACTGGGCTCCAGATCCATCAAAACATTACAATACTACAGAATGAGAGCAGCGGTTAAGAGTCTCTGGCCATCGTTTCCGAATGAGCCTGAGCAGTGTGCGGTGCTCAGCATTGTGGTGGTGGGCGGTAGTCCCAGGGGCCTTGTCTCTAGGTTATATAAGAAATGTAGGACGCACTGACCCACCCACAGCCGCCCAACGAGAAGTGGGAAACGGGCTTGGGTACCCAGCTGGATGACATGCTGTGGTCCCGCTGGTGTCGATTTACTAAAGAAGTGTCCCTCAATGCCCGACACCGACTCATACAATTTAAAATACTCAATACATTGCATTATACTCCTGCAGAGATTGCTAAATTCACCCCCTCTGCGGATGACAGTTGTGTCAAATGCAAATCGGCAATAGCCGACACACACCACATGTTATGCGACTGCCCCCGTGTCGCCCTATTCTGGCTGCAGGTCACTGACGTCCCATAGGTATGCACCGTTGTCCCCCCTGTCCTGTCTCTTCCAAAATAATTCTTCGGGGACATTGGTAAAATTGCAACTAAACTGAGACGCCTATTCAACCTGGGCTGCCTCGTTGCCAAAAAATGCATATTGCTCAGGTGGAAGGCAGACCGTGCCTCTGATATTGCTATGTGGGTCAGGGAAATGACATATGTCAACGAATGCAAGGAGGCCTATATCTCGATGGTTCCGTTATGCTGTAGACCCAACGACATTTGGGAGCCTTTCCGCGAACATCTCCGCGAACAAAGAATGGATCAATGATGGACTTCTGTAATGCAAACATGAAGGTTGATGTCAATCGTAGCATGCATGTTAATGAACCCACAAGATCGATATGTGACTGCTCAATTGTAACAACCTAAGACATATGACTTTGAGCAATGTAATCTGCACTATGTTAAAAGAAAGTTTTAAAGTGGCAATCTGTGATGTCCTATGTGGGGACGTCTTGAGTAGATTCCTCTAAATTGAGCTGAAGGCCATTAATGTACACATTTAAAAACATAGGGTCCAGGTCATTGCTATTTCATAGACACCATGTGGTTTAAAAAGCACCTGTAGTTTTCCTCTTCCAAATTCATATTTTTATATATTTTTTTAAGTCATCCTACAACTCCCATCTCCATAAGTATTAACCAAAGCCTCCCATGGCCCACAAAATCAAGGCTATGGAGTGGTCGATGAAGGCCACATAAATGGCCTCTACTTTTAACATGATATATCTGGGTATCCGCTGTGATTTCATTGTCATTAACTGATTGGTTTGATGCATCAATCAATCAATCACGTTTATTCGACGGGTTACACTGTCATAAAACAATTACACAATAATCAAAACAATTCATATATGATCATCAAATAATACAAACAATCATTTAAAACATTGTGTAAAACTTTCAAAATAATTCAAACAAATAAGATAAAATGAATCAATAAATAAATAATCTCCACCTTCCATCTAAAAGCATTTACCTACAAGATTGGGCGCTGAAAAGCCTTCCTAATAAAGGCCCAAGTGCCACCATCTTGAAATATCAGGAAGCGGAGTAGGGCAGGCTTAAATTGATAAAACCTTCTACTTATTAAAAGTGGCTTTAATGTTATCTGTCGAACTAACCTATAGGCTCAACAAAAAATGCCCAATAGTTCCCAGGGCACCCGTACAAAACGGGCAGGGACGTGACTCAGACTCCATTCCTGTCAGATTACTCGCTGTTGTATTCGATGGAAGAAAATTGAACATGAGACATGTTAAATGAAAGCACTGGGCAATCATGGAACATCATTCCGAATAGGGTTGTGATGGGGCGGGAAGTGAAATCACCATGTGCTCTATGGTAAAGGGGTTCTCACACTCTACGTCCTACATAAAATGTAAGTAGTAAATCCTTGGGCTTCGACCTGCAAGATCTATCGATAGATTCAGGTTGATAAAACGAATGGCTCGCGTTTATTGAGGCCTGGGAAGTGCAGGCAGGTTTAAGCCATCTAATCTTTTTTCTACAACCGCGTCCCATTACATCCCCACTGATCTGCTTTGACAATATTTTGTTGAGATTTGACGATTTGGATAGCCACATCAAAACCGGGGCTATCATATGTCTGTCCTCAAAATAGCTCAGCCCTAATTTGTCCCCCACATCTCTGAGCCATAAAGGCCAATGTCTATAGCTTTTGCATTGTAGTCTTACTTCATTGTATCCACCAACTGAGTACCTATGCCATTAGCAAAGTTAGACGTGCCTCCCACTGCCTGGCCCACTATGATGGTTCGTTTCGCAATATGCCGTGCCAGAAAAAAGGGACACCTACGTAGTAAAAATAATGGACTCTATGCACGTGGGGTTAAGACAAGTTTCGATTCCAAGTTCCATAAAGTCTTAGTTTGTTGCTTGTGACTGGGAGGGGAACAGGTTGGAAAAAAACTCCTGGGAACTTGTTAACCAAATTCGATTATTTGTATAAACATTGCCATGACAAAAAAAAACTGCTATTGTTTTTGCCATACCAGAGCGGCCTTAAATGGGCCACCAATGCACATGTTTGCTTTTCATTGGGGAGTTTCACCCCCGAAAACTCCCCATGAGGTCCCTTCCAACCGACCCCTCGTCCACGCCCCACGACCCATCTTCCTGGCCCCCAACCACTCGTTTCTAACCCACCAGGTCTATTTAATGGCTTCCCAGAACCCACGCCATCCCTCTACTGGCCCCCACTTGCTCTGTACCAAACACTTACCTGCTTGCCCATCTGATGCCGTAGCCCTCTTTTTCCTTCTTCCAGGTTTGCACCCGGATGGGATTCTATGCGTAATATTTCTTGGGCTGCCACTTTTGTGGGCAGTCCAGGAAATAGGGTCCATGGACCCGCAATGCCATTTTCAAGTTTCTGATCTCTAGCATGCCTTTAATGCACATGTTTCAACCAAGTTCTGGCCACCCTTCCATTCCTAGAGGGAGTACTTTGAGGAAGAGCACTGTCATGTTCCCTCACGTGGCCCGCATACCACTTCACTGAGACTCTGCAGACTCACTAGTACAGCCCACAGAAATCCACATCTTAGCCGTCTGAAGATTCCCAAGATCAGCTCCTCACACCATCACTTCTGTGGTTATCCCATCACATTACCCTGCAGGCCCCATCTGGGGGGAATATGGTGGCAGGGGGGCCGGCCATCAGGTGGGATGGAATGTGGGCTTGCACCGGTGGTTCAAGCACACGTTCCTAGCCACATGATTGGCTGGCTCCTCCCTCCAGGGTGCTAATGTTCATGGATGATTGTTGGCACTTTGGAACCGTCCTTCTAGGAGGCAGTGAAAGGTTTCCTCTTTCTCACAGTTTTCAGTGTTTGCTGTTGCACACATGGAAACCTTTGCTCCTTGTTGCGGGATGCAGTGCATGTTTTTTTCACTCTTGAAATGTCCACTTTTGGGGACATTCACCCAATAGGGGAATTAGGGTGTGAAGGACGTAAATGGAAGATCCCCCAGATTCCCCAGTCCATCCCTAACCTTGTGTGTTTAATTGAATCCACTGCTGCAGGCAATCCATGGCTCAGGTCTAAGGGACATTTGGACATTTCCCAGAACTATACTAAAAATCATGTCTGCAGCATCTGAGTAAATATGAAAGTTATGCATCCGCAACCACTGGCAAAAGTGGTCACTAATAAAGGAAACATAAACCAGTGCTAGATGTTTTGTGAAGGAAATTGCATTGGCAGGACCAGAAACAAACGACACATAGAGCTAAGAATATATTGTTGGTTTGATCAGCGAAATTGCCAGCCAGCAGGCAGTGGTTCTGAGTAATTCAAAACCTTCCACCCATCACTGTTTTGGTTGTAGACTGCCCACGACTACACCTGCAAACCTGGAGCCACAATGATCACGGGTGGCAACAGCAAACACCCCCAGTACTCCTTTATGCCCGGACTAACCTGTGTCAATGACAATGAAAATGGAAAAACAAGATGGTGGGTGGCCTTAATTAGGAGTTGGTGCATGGCTCTACACAGAACCCAGGAAGAGGAGCAGGAAAAGCTCAAGCATCGTATTAAAACGTGGGAACTAGCTAAGCATAATTCTTTTATTACAGGCCCTGTCGGGGCCCACATACACAAAGAAACTCACAGTCTGCAGCAATATGAGTGGGAGTTACAGGTTAGAGTTTGAGTGAGAAAGAGGTAGTTGGTCGATGAAGTGAGGATATGGCGAAGCAGAGCAAGCGGAAGGGGGTTGAATAGAAATACAGAGAGTGTACTTGGCCCAGCAGAATGAGGAGGTGGAGATTGAACAGGGGAAAGGACGTGTGGAGGAAATTGCAAAGATCGCATGTTAATGGAGCTGAATGTGGACACAATGACGGGGCTGGGAGAGAAAGAGTGAAGGAGTTTGAGAAAAATGAGCAGGGGCAGGAGGCAAAGAAAGAAGAAGATGAAAAGGGGTAGCAGGAGGAGAAAAAACAGAACAGAGGAGATTGGACTAGACCACAAGGTGGTACTACAATATGAGTAGGAAGAGAGTGAGTTGGAGAAGAGTGAAGGAATAGAGGAAGTGGAGAGATGCCCACCAGGGGAGTTGGAGGGAGGAGACGATACAAGAGATCGGTGTAGAAACTACAACCAGGTAGTGGATAGGAAAGCCCAGAGGAGAGGTAAAGATTGCCCAAACATTGCATGCCATCAGGGAGGAAAGTGAGGACCAGACAGTGGAGGAATGGGGAAAGAACAAAAGAGCTCAGGAAAGGGAAGAAGTGCCTAAGACCTCGGTCAGCCAATTGATATGATGGCAACCATCTAAGTGTGTGGCGACTGTGGCAAAATCTGACAATGGCACCAGGGGGTCTAGGGTTTACCATTCCAAGGTCTAGAGGGAACCTGTCCAGCATCATCAAAGCCTGGAGATTTGGCCCATGACCCACGGTCCACACAAACCCAAGGTTGACATATCAGCTTCCAAAGAGAATGGCATCCTGTCAAGTTTAACGAAGGGGTGACATATAGTTCATGTCAAAAAAACAAGTGCCAGGGCACCTAAAATACCAAAGACTGTGAGTGACTTTATTTGACCATCAGTTGGCAGAATTAATACAAAGAGAGGGACAGACCGTTGGGCTGTGGTCTTACTGCAAGCTGGAATTGCTCAACAATGTTTCTGTTGAGCTCCCTACAACCCTGGTAGACCCGAACCCGTTGGCACGCATACTTTGCAAATATATAGTTTGGAACTTAATCCTCTGGGCTTCAAGCTGTCTGTTGATCCCTCTGCCATAGCATATGTTGTCAGAGGTGGGATCAACAGAGCGCAACACATATGATCACTCCTTTTTATGACTATGAGTAGTCAGAACCTCACCCCAAACCAGACTACCCCATAGATCCATCCCAGGTGCGGGAGGGTATGACCTGTAGAGTTCTGAGAACACCTTCCTTCTTCTTGGGGATAAGGTGCTCATTCATACAGGGCTTAGGATTTGTCTCCTTGGGGAAACTATTAGCACATTTAGCTCCTAGGTCAGTCATGGTTGTCTATAATGAGATTGCTATGGAGGAAAGGTAACTAAGATGACAATGGGGAGAAGATGGTTCTTCTTTTTAACCGGGTGTCTGTCCCTATTTTGATAACAATAAGGAGCACACAAGCTCAACTTACATGCTAACTAATCTTTCTCCCTGAATTAGAAGAGGTACGAGGAAGGGAGCATCCCTAAGAGGAAGAAAAATGGTTTGAATCCACCCATTCAAGTATTTTCCCAAAGAAATCTTGACGGGCCAGATCTGGGCCTTTATGTCCTATCTAATTGAGATGGTACAGTCCTTACTACATAGTAAGACTCTCCGCACCTTCATCTGCAGGCCGCATGCCAAAGGCTTAGTAGAACATTTGAACAGACCATAAAAACCTTTTGAGGACGTTTGTTGATGAAATGAGAACAGCCGGTATGACTTTATGCTCTGGGCCTTACTCACTATCTGCAAGACATGACATAACCAGCATCCACCAGCTTCTCTCCGTAATAATCAGTATATAGCATTGAGCCCTGAGATGTGATGGACATACTAATGGAAAGGTGGAAGAGCCAAGCGGACACTACCTTAGTGCGGGACCTGGTAAATAAAACATGTGAAAGAGTCCCAGAACAGAAGAGATTATATGACCGCCAAGCACATCTTTGGAAATTCCATGTAGGGGATAAAGTCTGAGATCTTCTGTCATCTGCACGGAACAAGCTATTAGCTTAGAGGCATGGACCTAACCTGGTATAAGAACTATGGAATAAACTATCTGGTCCAACCACCTGATCAGAGGAAGCCATTCCAAATCAATTATTTGAAGACATGGAAAGATCACGTGACCTGCTAACAGTGGCTGACACAGAGACTCATTTGATGACAAAATCCATCCAGGACATGGCCGAATAATAATAATAATAATAATAATAATAAATCACACGATCTTTCAGATCCAGCCAGGGCAACCTGTTGGAGGTGCCACGTGGTGAACTGGAGAGGGCAAGGAGGTGTTCTTTTCATTTCCTTGCCCCTTCCCTGTGGAACCTGCTGCCCAGTACATTAATACTGGACCCATCACATTCATCCTTTAAGAACGCTATGAACACTTTCTTTTTTACTTGATATTACTGGCCTGTCCTGTTGACCTCATCCTGCTGATTTTATGGCGTCTCTTTTATCTTCTGGTTTATCTTAGTGATTTTATCTTTGTTGCCGACTTCATGCTGTTGTATTATGTGTGATTTTTTTTATCTTCTGATGATTTTAGTGATTTTATGTGTGCTGCGGATTTTGGGCTGTTGTTCTTATGCATTCTGTTTTTATTTTTCGTACCTATTTGGTTTATGTCTTGTATGGATTTGTTATTTGTGTTCCCAATTGCCCTTGGGCCTTTGGCGTGTTACAAGTGATTACACATAAGCATACACAAGGGGTTGAAGCCATCTAGATTCATAAATGTGCAGCTTCCTGGGCCAGATGTCTATCACCAAACACAAATCTCTCTAGGTAAGCTGGCACAACTTCGTCCTAATTGTCTGCCAGAAGCTCACCTGCAATTGTGAAAGCAGAAGTCCAAAACCATGAAATGCTACCCCTAAAAGTCACTGAAACCTCCAGAACCCTTTGGTCCTCCCCAATTGTCTGAAAGCCATGCTGCAGTTGGTGGTTTTGTATTGATTTCCGTGAGGTGAATGAAATCCCCTGTTTCAATTCATATCCAGTGCCGAGAACTGACAAAATGATTGGAAGGATTTGGAATCCCCACCAACATTACTAGCCTAGGCTCAACAAAGGGCTACTGGAAAATTCAGTTGGCTCCAAAAGTTAAAGAGAAAATGTCCTCTTCAACATTGGAATGATTGTTACAGTTCCTGTCCAGTTGTGGATTTTGGGATGTGTTTTTAGCCAAAGGTATGCGAGTTGTGGTCTGTCAATGGGTAGTATATATATAGTAGAACAACTCCTTGCTCAGCTTTTGATAGGTGGTTACAGCAGTTAGTTGAAGAGCCACATCTTGAGCTGTTTCCTGAAAGTTCAATAGTCCCCCTCCATGCAAAGTTGCTTGTTTGTTCGTTTGTTTGTTTGTTTGGTTGTTTGTTTGTTTGTTTGTTTTATTTATTTATATAGCGCTCCTCACCCAAGGGTATCCAGGCAGGCGCAAGTTTAAATGTTACAATTGGTAAGTGAGATGCAGCGTTTTGTGCCCAATAGCGAGAAAAAAGAAAGTCCCAGCCTTTTCCTTTAGCAGCTAAGAACTGGCACTAAAGTAGCATTACTGGAACTTAGTGCCCACAGCGTTCCGTAGTGCTGGAACGTCCTTATGAAGGAAAATTGTCAATTTCCGTGGTAAGCACAGTGGGTGATACAGAGGTTTTGAAGCGTATTATTTTCTCTATCGGGACGAATGTGAAGCGCCGTGGTAATGTGTTTGAGCCTAGGCATTCTGCCAAGAGGTGGATTAAAAAATTGGAACCTACCCCAACACAGTAATTACCTCTGGGTGTATTCCTGTTGCAAAATCCACCCAACTCATAATGAGCCCCTAGATGATTCAATCCCAGGTAATTTGAATGTATTTGCTGCACATGTATCATTGTTGTACGTTAGATCATACAACACACTCATTATTAAAATCCCTACATGTTGGAATTATTGATACACTTTGACTTACATCTATAAAATGTTTCCTTTGCAACACTGTTCATTGGAAAGCGTGAGCTGCTCAATTGAAATTGTGCCATGACAAACACAGCATTTAAATTAGTTGGCCATCAGAGAATATATTCAGTTGATATCTTGGCTGCGGACAGGGTTTATTAAATGTTGCCTCAAAACCTGGAAAGTAAACAAGCTATACGGTAGCTAGGCTTTCCCAGTATTCACATGTCGCATGTGCCTATAAAACATCTATGGGATTTCGTTTGCCACGATGTGATCGTCTAAACCACGAAGGCATATAGCATAAGCATTGGAAATGGGACAGTATATTCAAACACATTCAAAACATCGAAACACCCTATATATATAAAGCGTAGGTCACGAGGAACTTCCGCCCAGGCTCACAGAGTGACTTACAGAGAAGACAGTCACACAACAATTCAACTTGAATGGCTCTCCATCCGCAAGAAACACACGAAAGCACACAGATGGGCATGAAGCATGGGCTATGCAGGCGGCAGGGCCAGTGAGGAACACAACACATGTTCATTTTTGGAATTTGCCTTTATTACATGTTTAGATCCCCATAAATGCGAAAGAAGCCATGCATGAATTACATCATCCAATGGTTTCATCGTCGTGATGTCATAACAGTGTTGTCATTGCATCATCAATTACGTCATTATTATGTACTCTAGTGTGGGGGGAGTGAGCAAGTCCCACTACCCCCACACTGTAGGATGGGCCTGAAGGAAATATGTGACCCCTCTAAACCACCGATCAGACCCGGTCACCCCATGCACAGTCCAGTGAGGACTGCTCTTAGAGCACCTGGCCTGCCACCTTACCGTTCCGCGCTGAACCTAGGACCCTAACGTAAATCAGCAATCAATCTCCCTTCCAGTGACCCAAAAAGGTTGAACCCATTGCTCAATACGATGCAATGTTAATGTTAATGTTAAAGGTCATTTGTACCGCGCACTATCACCACCGGAGTGGTCCCCTGGCGCTCTGGCGGCTCTGAAAGAGGGAGTGAGGGTGGGTTAGTGGGTGGAGGCTGGAAAAGTGCAAGATTGCAGCGATGTGCTGTTGGCAGCCTCAGCCCGGTGGTTCCGTCGGCTGGGCCTGGGGTGTATGCTGCCGTTAGTCGTCATGTGCTGATGTGCGAGTCTATGTGTGTTTTGTTTTGTTGTTGCAGTGTAGTGAAGTTCGTGCGGTTTGCTGCGCTAGAGGTTTGTGGTTGTGTTTGGTTTGGAGTTTGAGAGGTGTATGTAGAGAAGGAAATTGTTAGTGGTATTGGTTAGTTTATATCTCTATCCTGGACTGAACCGGTTGGGCTTGTGTAATCTTACACGACGGGGTGCTTGTACACCCTGAGCCTCAGGAGGTACGTGCCCGTTTTTGCATTCAAGGCCATTTGAGGATCTAGCTGTCCCCTCCGCCTGCTCCTTTAATAACCTTGCATGCTCCTCACCCCCTCCACATGACTAGCGCAGCTGCTAGTGTCCATACTTCCGATTGTGTGGTGATTGGTGGTATCTTGTCCGTTCCAAGGCCCCGTGGTACCTAGTTGTGGCTGTACGGGCGGTGGGGGATGGTACAAACTACTGCAACACTCTCTCCCCTTGCTGATCTAAAGGGTGGGTAGGCGGGCGAGAAAACAAAATCATGCTGCCATGAGCAGCACACCGGTCCCGGGCGGCAAGAAAGAGAGGGAGGGCACATTGCTCCCCCTCGCTTTATACCCACCCGGAACTGCAGCATCTCTACTTCCGGCTTCGGGCAGAGCGCCTGCACATGACGTCACCCAGCGCTGAGAGGGTGCCTTCCCCTACCAGTGTCCCCTCTCTTATGGCCCGCCTTGCGTCTCCCAAACCGCTGTCCAGGCAAATATTGCCCGGGGGCGCTTTCGTGGGCGACGCAAGCGGCAGGGCCAGTGAGGAACACAACACATGTTCATTCTTGGAAGGTAATAGGCCACATTTATTACATCTTTACATCCCCATAAATGCGACAGAAGCCATGCATGAATTACATAATCCAATAGTTACGTCATTGTGATGTCATAACAGCATCATCGTCACATCATCAATTACATCATTATTATGTACTCTACCGTGGGGGGAGTGGCCAAGTCCCACACCCCTCACCCCTGGAATGGGAATGAGGGAAATATGTGACCCCCTAAACCACCAACCAGACCTGCTTACCCCATGCACGGAATGGTGAGGAACGCTCTAAGAACCCATGGCCTGCCACCTCACCATTCCACACTGACCCTAGGGCTCTAATGTAAATCAGCAATCAATCTCCCTTCCAGTGACCCAAAAAGGTTGAGCCTCTTGCTCAATACAATGCAATGTGCTCCAACCTACCGCACACTGCCCCCGTCTTCCGGCCCAGGGGACTCCCCACCATTGCCTGTCACATGGCCCCTGGTCACCGGTCAGGGGCACTCCCCGCCACTGCCTGCTATTACTTAAGCATGTCACATAGGACCGAATACGGCCAGATGTCATTTCCTCTGACTCCACTGGACACCGGACACCCCCAGAAGAACAACCTCCTTTTTACATAGAAAAACAGAGCAAAACATTTGTAAAATGAAAACATGCTGCCACGAGCAGCACACCAGTCCCAGGCAGCAAGAAAGAGAGGGAGGGCACATTGCTCCCCCTTGCTTTATACCCCCCAGGACTCCAGCATCTCTATATCCAGCATCGGGCAGGGCGCCTGACCATGACATTGCCCAGTGCTGAGAGGGTGCCTCCCCCTACCATTGTCCCCTTCCTTATGGCCCGCCTTACGCCTCCTGTAAACACTTAAACTCATAAACCAGGAGACATTGAAAGTACTACTATGGTTAATATTCCAATTTTTCATTGTTCTCTTAGTCAATATATCAAACATATTCTATATTCATTGCATGTGTACTTTGCTTTAAATACAGCTAAATTGCATATTGTCTGAAATAGCTAAAACACATTTGCAAACACCCTATATTGAAGATTATTCAGAAATGCTAACATTAATTCATCACTCTACTCTGTTTTATTACTTAATTCATTCCCATTCATACTTAAAGTGCAAATGTACTAATCTGTGGAACTTCTTCAGGAGCCAATTAACCTGCAAACAATCAGGCGCTTGCTACTTAGGTGAATCAATACATTCTTTGATGTGAGATTCTTTGAGGGGATATCAGATTCTGCTTCACTACTTGTTACAAATACAACTCCTTGGACAGTTTGTACATGTATTCTTCCATGTTTTTGTCTTATCCCACGTAATTGCTTAAGGTGTTACACTTTGTACATCTGTAAAACAGCACACATATCTTGTATTACTAGAATTTCTAGCAATCTCCCATAGAATATTCTATACACCTGGCTCAGAATATGTCTCATACTGGTCTCAAAATGCTATATTATTTTTGGCATTCTTCCAAATCTACCTTTTTTAGTAAGGGCAATAATTACAGTGTTTAAGGCTCAACCACATGTCTACCCTGAACTGACTCCTTTTCCTCTTTCAATGATCTGATGCCTGTCCTAGTTCATTTTTCTGATGGTTTAACAAACACCTGTGGTCTCACTCCATCTGTTTTATCTCACGGGCGAACACACTGTGTCATGCAAAACAAAAGCAAAAAGTCTTATGTGCAATTTCCTTGCGTGCGCTCGTGGTCAGTCTCCAGAGGCGTTATTGTCTAGGAGTTTCTGACGTGCATCAAGCTGCAAACGTATTAAGTCACAGCGTTTAGTGGACCTATACATTGTCAGGGTAATTCATAGAATTTCGCAGAAAAGTGTCGCAAGCGGCTGGCGCAGAGTGTCCGCGTGCGATTGTCTGCGCCAGGCACGTGCGCTAAAACCGATTTCCGCGCACAGCGTATTCATGGATTTTAGGCTCCCAAACCAGCCGTGGCGCAGAGAATCGCAGCGACCCTGCAGCAGCGCCAGTAACGCCCCCAAGAACGCCCTCGCGCAAGGAAAAGCCATCCAAATCGCTAAATCATCGCAAAGGGCTGCGCTAACCCTGGACCAGTTCACCGGGCTGGCAAACAGCAAACGCCAAGCGGGGAACGCGTATTGCAGGGGTGCGCGGGAAGTTCCACACGCGATAGTCCCAGTGCGAGCAGGGTACGTGTATATCAGGGGTGCGCAGGAAGTTCCACACGCGATTGGCCCAGTGCGAGCAGGGTACGTGTATTTCAGGGGTGCGCGGGAAGTTCCACACGCGATAGTCCCAGTGCGAGCAGGGTACGTGTATTTCAGGGGTGCGCGGGAAGTTACACACGCGATTGGCCCAGTGCGAGCAGGGTACGTGTATATCAGGGGTGCGCGGGAAGTTCCACACGCGATTGGCCCAGTGCGAGCAGGGTACGTGTATTTCAGGGGTGCGCGGGAAGTTACACACGCGAGAGTCCCAGTGCGAGCAGGGTACGTGTATATCAGGGGTGCGCGGGAAGTTCCACACGCGATTGGCCCAGTGCGAGCAGGGTACGTGTATTTCAGGGGTGCGCGGGAAGTTACACACGCGATTGGCCCAGTGCGAGCAGGGAACGTGTATTTCAGGGGTGCGCGGGAAGTTCCACACGCGATTGGCCCAGTGCGAGCAGGGTACGTGTATTTCAGGGGTGCGCGGGAAGTTACACACGCGATTGGCCCAGTGCGAGCAGGGTACGTGTATTTCAGGGGTGCGCGGGAAGTTACACACGCGATTGGCCCAGTGCAAGCAGGGTACGTGTATTCCAGGGGTGCGCGGGAAGTTGCACACGCGATACCAGCAGGGAATGTGTATTTCAGGGGTTCTGAGGAGTACTACACGTGAATTGGCCGTGTGGGTCCACCCAGGTGTACGCTCCACAACCTCCACGGCCCCTGCAGGCAGCCCACACCACGGGGGACTACCCTGCACCCCTGCTCATGTCCCGCAGGCAGCCCATCCACCATGGGCATGCCCCCCAGCCAACCCACATGTCACCTTGCACTACTGATCAACAATGATCAGTAGTGCAAATGATCAGTACCACCACCCCCACCCCGCAGCAGTGCAGGGGCAGCCTCCACCAGGCCCCCACTCATGTCACCCACCACCCCCACCCCCCTGCCACCATGGGCAGACTACACCAGGCCCCCACTCATGTCTCCCACCACCCCCACCCCCCAGACACCAGGGTCACCCTCCACCAGGCCCCCACTCATGTCTCCCACCAACCCCACCCCCCTGCCACCAGGGGCAGCCTCCACCAGGCCCCCACTCATGTCTCCCACCACCCCCAACCCCCTGCCACCATGGGCAGACTCCACCAGGCCCCCACTCATGTCTCCCACCACCCCCACCCCCCAGCAGTGCAGGGGCAGCCTCCAGCAGGCCCCACTCATGTCACCCACCACCCCCACCCCCCTGCCACCATGGGCACACTACACCAGGCCCCCACTCATGTCTCCCACCACCCCCACCCCCCAGGGTCACCCTCCACCAGGCCCCCACTCATGTCACCCACCACCCCCACCCCCCTGCCACCATGTGCAGACTCCACCAGGCCCCCACTCATGTCTCCCACCACCCCCACCCCCCTGCCACCATGGGCAGACTCCACCAGGCCCCCACTCATGTCTCCCACCACCCCCACCCCCCAGGGTCACCCTCCACCAGGCCCCCACTCATGTCAAACACCACCCCCACCCCCCAGCCACCAGGGTCACCCTCCACCAGGCCCCCACTCATGTCTCCCACCACCCCCACCCCCCTGCCACCAGGGGCAGCCTCCACCAGGCCCCCACTCATGTCTCCCACCACCCCCACCCCCCAGCCACCAGGGTCACCCTCCACCAGGCCCCCACTCATGTCACCCACCACCCCCACCCCCAGCCACCATGGGCAGACTCCACCAGGCCCCCACTCATGTCTCCCACCACCCCCACCCCCCAGCAGTGCAGGGGCAGCCTCCAGCAGGCCCCCACTCATGTCTCCCACCACCCCCACCCCCCAGCCACCAGGGTCACCCTCCACCAGACCCCCACTCATGTCACCCACCACCCCCACCCCCCAGCCAACATGGGCAGACTCCACCAGGCCCCCACTCATGTCTACCACCACCCCCACCCCCCAGCAGTGCAGGGGCAGCCTCCACCAGGCCCCCACTCATGTCTACCACCACCCCCACACCCCAGCAGTGCAGGGGCAGCCTCCACCAGGCCCCCACTCATGTCTCCCACCACCCCCACCGCCCTGCCACCATGGGCAGCCCCCACCAGGTCCTCACAATCCCCAATCATGTGCGTAATGGTCAGCCTCCACAGCCAAAAAGCCCTACCAAGTAACCCATTCACCCACATGGAAATGGAAATCACATGTTACACCCCCAATGTTCATCAAGCTAATGAACCCATGTCCGTCACACACAATGGTTGCAATTGAATGGGAAAACACACAACATGACATGCATGAAACCAATGAGATGATACCACACAGTGAAGTATGCAAACAAAATTGTATTGGAAAAAATTAAAGAATGCTAAAGAAAGAAAAATAACTACAATGTGAATGTGAGAAAAAAGAGCTGCATGTCCGTATAAAAACACAAAACTGCAAATCAGAATAAAAAAAAATTATGGCCAAAGTCAAATGTAAAAAAATCTCCATGCAAAAAATAAATATGCACAAAACTAACAAGGGTCCATGAGCCCAACTGAACAAAGGAAACCTAGTAAAAAACCTACCTAAAAATCAACTATATACAAAAAGTGGAGCAGTGTCCGTCGACTCCAAATCATAATAAGAAAGAAAGGAAACCTAAAACTAAAGAACTATATACAAAGGCGGCGGGCAAGTCCAGCGGCTCACTCCGTGGTGTCCCGGGCCAGGGCATCATCGAACTCCTGTTCGATGTCCCGGAGGCGGTCCAGTTCCATGGCCCCGAGGGTCCGCAGGGACGACGCCGTGTCCTCCTCCAACCCCCTGCGGATTGCCTCGAGGCACTCGGCCCGCCTCAAGGCCCTCCGCATGGAGTTCTCCGCCCTGACCATTGTGAGCCGCGCCTCTTCCGCCCGCCGCCGCTCCGCACCTATGGCGTGGCCCAACCGCTGCCACACGGAAGACACTCTCTGTCCTGGGTCCCCCTGCCCTCCGGCCGATGCCTGCCCCTCCGATGTCGAAAGCCCCGAGCCTTCATGTCTCCCACCATGTTGCTGCTGCTGCTGCTCTGCCTCTGCCCGTGCACTGCCTCCTGCTGCCTGCACATCCTCCGCCGGCTGGGGTGCACTCGTTGATGTGGCCACCCCTGCTGGACCTCCGACTCCCGACTTTGGCAGGGATGCCTCCTCCACCAGCCTGGCCGCACCGTCAGAGGCAGCTCCACAGGGCACCCAGGTGACTGATGGGTGGGAAGATGGCACAGAGGACGACTGGCGCGTAGGGGGTCCAGTTGAGGAGGGGGTCGGAGCAAGCCCCATCAGACGGAGGAATCCGGCCTGGGTGACCTGTCCCAGCAGGCTGACGTGGTCAACGAGCCATTCGAGATGACGTGCAGTCTCTCCATGAAAAGACTGCAGGTCACCTTGCATGGCCCGTTGACGCAACGCCACACCAGCCAGGACAGGCTCAACCCGGACCTGGATGGCCACGTCCGCAGGCAGAGGAAGGCCAGTTGACGTCAGCTCATCCCCTGCCTGAAAACGGGTCTGGACGTAGGCATCCCTGCTGGTGCAAGATGATGCAGGGACAGGATCGGGGACAGGATTGCACACAGGCACCTCCGCGGCCGCCTGTGCTGCCTCCTGTCCCTGCTCCTGCACTGCACCACTAGCACCAGTGGGATCCCCACCTCCAGACCCCGTCTCTGGTGCTTGCACGGCCCCCTCCTCCACCAAACCCCCCACCAACCTGGATGACTCCGTGCCATCTTCCCCTGTTGGGCCCTGTGGGGTCCCAGCTGCCCCTTCTGCTGCCGAGGAGTCCAACCGCAACCTCCGCCTCTTGGACCTCCTCCCGGCAGCTGCGGCCTGGGACGCGGCACCGGACTCCTCACTCCCCGACGAGATGACAACACGGGAGGGGAGCCGGGCCTTGCGTCTCCGGCTGGCGGTCGGATCCCCGCCGCTGTGCTCCACAGCACCTTCTCCACCCTCTTCATCAGTTGACGCTGCAGACAGGGAGAAACAAAACACAGGCATCAGGGCACTGTAAATGGACACATACGCGCATGACAGTTGCACATGAGTGGCATTGGCAAACCTCAGACATGTCATCACAATCCCCAACACACATGTCATTGCAACTCGCACACATGAGCCATACCACAGCCATATCGCAACTGCCACCACCATCCATACACATACAACAGCATCAGCAGCCAAAGGGGAGCCAGACATCACATGCAACACAGGAAGTGCACCACACATGTACACACACCACCACACTTGCATGCATGTCTACACCTCTGCCAAGTGTCGCACTGTTCAGACGGGCATCCATGTCACATCTGCCAATCAGGCTTCCACATACCGCTGTCACATGCATCCATGTAGCATCACTGTTGCACCCTTGACAAATACACACACATGCACATGTACACAGTGCTCATACATGCAGGCCAAAACAACTTACATGCCTGACATCACGGACATGTCTACTTACATGCACATTCATCCAAACATGTGTGCACGCACAACTGCATTTGCCATGCAAGCCCACACACAAGCACCATCCATGTCTCACACATTACAGCCCTCGCATGTGTCAGACCCACGGCCCTGTACACCCCCACCCATACCCGACCCCATACAAACATATGTGCAACCGGCACAATGCCGAATAATCACCACAAGCACTGCTCACAATCAGGATGCATGTACACTCACCGCTCGACTCCAGACGGGTCTGCTTCTCTAGGACCTGGACGTGGAGCGCTGGGGATATGCGTTCCAGGACCCCCATCTGTTCTTCCGACAAGTGGCCCCGGCGCCCCTTGGCATCCACTGCCTTCAAGAGGCGCCGGGCCTTGTTCAGGGTCCTGGACCTGAAGTCCTCCCAGCGCTTCCTGACATGTTGGAAGTCCCGGACTGCCACCCCATCCGCGTTGATGGCAGTCACAATGTCAGTCCAGATCCGAGTCCGTCCTTCCTTGTCGGCGCGGGAAGTTCCGAAGAGGGCATCATACTGCCCCAGGACTTGCTCCACCAGGACACCAACTTCGGTGGCACTGAAGCTGGTGCCCCTCTGCCTCTCTGGCCGGGGGTTGCGAGTGGTCACAGATGGTGTTTGCCCCGACATGACAACCCCAGAGGCAGGAGTGGGTGGGCAACTGGGTCCTGGGGCTGGGCTGTGGAGAGATGGAATTCCAGTCGGGAGTCTTCGGTTCCAGCAGGGGTGGTCACAGCAACAGCACCCCTGGCTGATGTGCAGGCAGCAAATGGCAGTGCACGTGGGCAGCAGGCAGTCAGGCAGCAGCAGATGGCAGGTGGGAGCGTGCTCGGGGCTCTGGGGGGGCAGTAGTTCAGCCTTCTGGGCAGGAGCGTGGTCTTCCGTGTGCTTACGCGTGGCCAGCTTGGTACGGAGTGATTTGGCACGTGAAAATCCTGCACGTCAGCGTGTAAACCGAGGAAAGGCCCTTAGCGCGTAAGCGCGTCAGCACGCATACGCGATTCTATTGGACCAAAGGCCCTCAGCGCATAAGCGCGTCTGTGACATGAGCCGCACGGGTGTTTCCCACACAGCACGTGATGACAGAGCACACGTGGAAAGACTGCACGTCAGAGTCTCATCGCGTGTAATTGGACAGCACGGCAGAGTCTCATCGCGTGTAATTGGACTGCACGTCAGTGTGTCATCGCGTGTGATTGGTGGAAATGGCCCTACACGCAGAAGTGACAAAGCGTGTAATTGGTGGAAATGGGCCTAGCGCGTACACGCCGCGTAAGTGACGCTGGACGTGTGGGCCTGTATAAAAGGTACGCGTAGAACACCATTTCCTTGTACGTGCTTTTCGTGGAGAGCGAGTGGGTGAATTCTGTACTTCTTGTCGTTTCACACGCGATTTACTTCACGGTGTTTCAAGTTCGTATTCCCTGTTACCTCTGACAGCTTTTTCTCTTTTTTCACTTTAACTGGTTTACCTGGGCCTGTTCCCTCAAACAGTGTTCCCTACTACTGTTGTCCTGTCTTCTCAGACAGCGTACAAATCTTCTTTTGGCGGGGGTGTTGCCAACCAAACGCGCTCCTTTTTCACGCTCTTTTATCTGGCAGACGGTGAGTCACGCACGTATCTAACATCTGTGCTTGCCCCGTGTGTAGCCTACCCCTTCAGAGGTCATTCTAGGCTGCGTGTGACACGCATACGTTCATTCTTGTGTTACTGGGTGCCACAGCGTAGTGCAGGTTTTTCTTTCTGCACACGTGGTCTAGGAGGGGTTGCGTGCACGTCATCTCCCTTTTTTGGGGCTCCTGTGCGTAGCGTGACCCGTCATCTTTCCCCAGGGGTTACAATCAGCCTTGCAAGAGCACTAGGGTACAATTACCATCTGGTACCCAACCCCTTTGACCCCCAATTGCCCAGGACAAAATTTTACACCCACTCCCATACGCACATTAACATCAGTGCCATGGCTGGGAGGCGAGGATTCCGTAAGGGTGGCAAAGGTGGAAGAGCCACAAGTGGTGGCCGTGGTGGATCCGGTAGGGGACGTGGTCGTTACTTGCAGGGTGAGCCTGTCCCCCCATGTGTGGAGGACCAGTCAAGGGCACCCATAATCCCCCCCCTCCCGTTGAGGCTGATGTGGCTGACACCATCCATGCTCAGCCCTTGTTGGACCAGCCCATTGTGGCACCAGACCTGGCTGACTCCATGGCTGACTTCCAGGTCAGCAGGCCTATGACACGTGCGCTGGTGCACGTTGATGTCACCATGCCACGTGCATCTGTGGCAGCAAGGTCATCTGCTGCACCAAGTAGGCAGGGCGGAGAGGCTGCAGGGGCAGCTGCGGCTCCATCCACCCCAGCCCTCACACACCCAGCCCGGACAGTGTCGGTCCTAGTCCATGCTGCTGACATTCCCCCTGACACCATCACACTAGAGCCAATGCCTGCACCAACTCCCATGCTGAGTGTGCAATCCCACACTCCTGATACAGAGTCCACCAGGGCTCCTGCCCCTAGTGTCCAGAGCGGCGCAGGACACTCAGGATCACCACCACCTTCCAAGCGGAAGAGGAAGAGTGCTCGTCCGGCACAGGCTGATGCCCCAGACACGGCTACACAGTCCGGCCCATCCAGGAAGCCCAGCTTCACGGATGACGAACTGAATGCACTTGTCGAGTATGTGTCCGCAAATGACAATGAGATGGTCATTGTTGCAGGATCCAAGACCACACCTGCACAACGCCAGGCACACTGGCAGACCGTTGCGGACATCGTAAGTGCCCTTGGAATCGTGAGGCGCACAGCCAATGATTGCTATAAGCGCTGGAATGACCTAAAGCGCAGGGCAAAGAGTAAGCTGGCCTCAAGTCATGCCGCAACTCTAGTGACTGGAGGTGGGTCTCCAGTAGTAGACATGGAACTCACTCCACATGAGTCAGTCGCTGGGACCTACGTCACGGAGGAACAGATCCAAGGCGTGGGAGATTTGGCTGATTACGAGGCATTGTCCGGTGAGTGCACATGCATGTGTGTGTCATCCATGTGCATGGTGTGTGTGAGGGCTTCTGTTTGTGTGACAGGTGAGAGTGTGTGCGCCTGAGTCGTATGGGTCAGCCATGTGCTACATGCAATACATCCTGCGCAGCTGCATTTGGCCATAGCAGTATCCCTTCTGCCAACAGTAGACATCTAGCCCAACTGCACGCCAGTTGCCCTTGAAGTGTCACCTTGCCACAACATTGTTGCTTGATTTTTCACTGTTCATTTAGTCAGATTGTTTGCATTCCACCACTTTTACTAGGCATGTCGCAGTCCTCTAGTCACATGTCTGACATGGCTATGGTAAAGTGGAGTGACTTTGTTACCTGGATATCATTTGTTCAGACATGTCCCTGTGCAATTGCACCATTTTGGACTGGCAGCTCCAGGTGAAGAATCTGACCTGTTTGAATTAGAAAAGCTATTACATGCGGGAACTGGACTGAATGAATAGGTGCTGCCCTCCTCTCCATCTTCACTCAATAGCAATGGTACATGCCATCTGTGTGATGGCATGTGTGTTTCACCTGCCAATCACAGGGCAATGTGTGATGCCACTGCCAGGCAGCATGCAGAAAATGTGTTCATCTTCCATCTTGGTGTCATCAGTGTGTGCCATTTGCCTGCCCTTCATACGCAGTGAGGGTGCATGCATGGGAGGGTTTTAGTCATGTGGGACATGTGTCAAACAAGTACTGTTTCTCTTGCTTCTCAGCCCTCATTGTGTGCCATGGTGCTAATGCCTGTTTCCATTTCTTTGTTTTCATGTCTTTGCAGGGGAAGACGCACCTGATACTGCTGGGGTTGTGGAGATGGTGCAGACCCAGGAGGGGTCCGAGGGCCGACCAACCACCAGTGAGGGACGTGGTGTGGTGGTGGGTGAGAACCCACAAGTGCTGCAGGTCGTGCTCTCAAGGGGTGTCTCTGGCTGCACCTCCGCCGAGCTGTACTCAGGTGTTGATTCGGATGAGACCTACGTGCCGTCACAGGTGAGTGTTCCAGGGAGGGATTCTGTTCTGTCTCACCCACCTGCACCAGGGTCAGAACCCTCAATGGGGATGTCAGTGTTGGCAGCTACGCCTTTGGTGGTTACGGATGCAGGGTCACACTCCGCAACATCTGATCCTGTTCCTGGGCCAGCAGATCAGAGGGGGAATGCAGTCCTGCAGCCTCAGGCAGTGCCGGCACAGCAAGGCGCAGTTCGCCTTGCCCCAGACAGGTGTGGTGCCCGCCGACGTGGTGGCCGTACGCCACCTGGCAATACCGCATGGGAGCAATCCATTTACGGTATGGCAACCCAACAGGCAGCATCATCCGAGATGATGGCTCAGGCCATGGATAGGGTGGCCACTTCCATTGTCCCCCCTGAAAGGCTGATGGAGCGACTAGAGCAGGCAACCGACTCCATCTGCCAGTCACACAGGGAGGACATGTTGGGGTCCAACAGGGACAGGCGGGCGGCACTGGCGACTCTGCAGGAGGCCATCTCCATTGAGTCCCAGGGCCACAGGGAAGCCCTGAGGCAGGAGCTCCTTCACCTCAGGACGACTCTTGTTGAGCTTGAGGCTTCAACACACAAAAGGACAGAACAGCAGCTGGAGCGTCTCACCCGTACGCTCTCAGCTGAGATGCAGGCAACGAGGGCGGAGGTCCGGGCATCCCGTGAGTTGTTGCATGGGGACCTCCGCACACTCATCCTCCAGAACCAGACCTACCACACCCGCATGCTTGCAGCCATGGAGGAGCAGACTAGGGCCTTGCGTGGGCTGCCTCCCATAGTGCAACCACCTCCTGATGCAGCTGCACAGGGTGATAATAGCGACAGCAGTGATACTCCCACAATAGGGTAGCCGTGTGGGCCATGAGCCCATGGAGGTGTTTTATTTTCCCAGGATCCACGCAGGTGGGTTCTGGTGTGCATCCTGTCCTCGGACCTCCTGGGTGGCCTCCCCAACCCCCCCGGGCCCTTCAATGGCCATTTTTGATTTTATTTTTATTTTTATTTTTATTTTCATTTATTTTTTTATTTTTATTTATTTTATTCCCAATTTTTTTGGGACGATTTGTTGGCTTCCGTGGTTCCTGTGGGCATACGCTGCATTGTGGCTGGGCACATGCAGGCTTGTAATGTATTTGGCTCCGATGCTTGGGTTTGAGTCACACACACCCCTCCTGCTTCCCGTTTCCATGGGCTTGCAAAGGGTGTGCCCAAGTGACAGTGAATTACACAGTGACGTTGGACTCCCATGAGCTGTGTGGGCAGTCTGTAGTCAATACTGTGTATACATTCCTAGTGCATATTGCTGTTGTGTTGTACACTGCATGTTGCATTGATGTGTAACTCATCTTCTGTGTCTACCTCCCAATTTGCAGGTCCCTTCCTCATGTCGACACAGGGACCTCTGGTCTGGAGATGTGGTCCCTGTTGGCAGCAGTGCACCTACAACTCTACATGGCGCCAACACTGCACAGTTGGTAGTGGTGGGAGTGCAGGCATTTCCAGGTAGTGAGACTACTAATATTTAACATTAGTGATGTCATGTTAATGGTAGTACGTGCTCAACTTTGTTGTTGGTCCGGCATTACTGTGAGCATTTCAGGTGTTGCAAGTTTCTAATAGGGACACTGTACATTGTGACCCTAGTGTCATGTTGTGTGGATTACTTTGTTTACCTGCAAATAGCATGACATGGCACGGTGTGTGGTGTGGCGGTGCTGGGGTTGGGTTGGCTGACATGGCACCGTCCTCTTGTTGCATTTTGAAAGTGGGTGTTCATTTTAGCTGCTTGAATGTGTAACTTCACAAAACTGCATTGGTGGTGTCTGTGTGGGTAGGGATGCACACATTGTGACACTTCCAGGTGAACAATCTCAGGCTGATATGGTTTTCACGGTTCTTTCTCCAGACATTCAGGATCAGTGTCAGGTTGAGTCATCATTGATTGTCAGATGGAATGTGCAAGGGCAGTGTGCACTCCACAGGGGTGTGATTTCTATGTGAAGTAATTAGCCACTAGCTGTGTACGGGCTGCCTCCCCCCGTGCACTTTCCCCTCCCATGCGCAGCGGCTGTGCATGTGGTTGGGGATGGGGGGGCACCACCATGTCCACGGCCAGGCCCCGGCGTGTTGCAACGTTGTGCAGGACACATGCTGCCACTATGATCCTGCACACTACTGGGGGAGCGTACAACAGCTGCCCGCCAGAACGGTTAAGGGAGCGAAAGCGTGACTTCAGCACTCCGAATGTGCGCTCCACTATGCCCCGGGTTGTAATGTGGGCTGCGTTGTATCTTACTTGGGGTGGCGTGGTGGGGTTCCGAATTGGCGTCATCATGTGGGGGCTGAGAGGGTAGGCACTGTCCCCTGTGGAGGTGGTGATTGGTATCATTGGTGGGGTTGTGACCTTGCTCAGTATCTGAAATACATGCATGTGCAGTGGCATTCATACTCACCAAGCAGCCATGTATCATCATGCCGCCCAGCTTCTAGGTCCCGGCTTAGGGTGGACATTCGGTAAATGAAGCTGTCGTGGGTTGACCCGGGATAGTTGGCATATACTAAGGTGATGATTCCCCTGGCATTACATACTACCTGCACGTCGATGGAATGCCAGTGCTTGCGGTTCCTATAGATGTGCTCAGATGCCCTGGGGGGACGTAGAGCCACATGGGTGCAGTCGATAGCACCTAGCACTTTGGGGAATCGTGCCACAGCGTAGAAATCCAGGGCGGCAGCATGCCTTTCTGCAGGTGTTCTGGGCAGGTATATGTGCCTGCGGACTGATGGGCGTGCAGTGATGATGTTCAAGACCTGGTGTAGGCAGCGTGACTGGGTGGCCTGTGATACCCCACCCACAATGGCACTTGTCCGCTGAAATGATCCAGTGGCTAAGAAGTGCAGTACATTGAGGACCTTCTCCAGGGGGCTGAGTGCTTGGGAGCACAGGGTGGGTGATGTGAGGTCATCCTCCCACTCACTCACCAGGTCCAGTATGATGTGTGGTGGAAACCTGTACCTCCCATGCACCTGGTCATCAGGCATCCCGAAAAGGCTGGTTCTGGGTGTGAATATTCTGGCCCTGACTATCCTCCTCCTCCTCCTTTGGTAGGCCACGCCCTTGCTGCTAGGAACGGTATGTTCATCCTTGGTGTGAGCTTGTTATTATTTTAGCGCGCAAATTTATGCGTTGCGCGTGTTGTAGGCGAGCGTGTGACCCGCGCAGCCCTGAAATCCAGTACCCAGTCCAATAGCGTGTGGAAATTCCCGCGCACACCGGGATACAGGTGCGCTGACGTACTTGCGTGTGTAAGTGTCCGCGCACACCTGATATACACGTACATAGGCCAATCGCGTGTACGCGCACTTAAGTCCAATTACACGCGATGACACACTGACGTGCAGTCCAATTACACGCGATGAGACTCTGCCGTGCTGTCCAATTACACGCGATGAGACTCTGCCGTGCTGTCCAATTACACGCGATGACACTCTGACGTGCAGTCTTTCCACGTGTGCTCTGTCATCACGTGCTGTGTGGGAAACACCCGTGCGGGTCACGTCACAGACGCGCTTACGCGCTGAGGGCCTTTGGTCCAATAGAATCGCGTATGCGTGCTGACGCGCTTACGCGCTAAGGGCCTTTCCTCGGTTTTCACGCTGACGTGCAGGATTTTCACGTGCCAAATCACTCCGTACCAAGCTGGCCACGCGTAAGCACACGGAAGACCACGCTCCTGCCCAGAAGGCCGAACTACTGCCCCCCCAGAGCCCCGAGCACGCTCCCACCTGCCATCTGCTGCTGCCTGACTGCCTGCTGCCCACGTGCACTGCCATTTGCTGCCTGCACATCAGCCAGGGGTGCTGTTGCTGTGACCACCCCTGCTGGAACCGAAGACTCCCGACTGGAATTCCATCGCTCCACAGCCCAGCCCCAGGACCCAGTTGCCCACCCACTCCTGCCTCTGGGGTTGTCATGTCGGGGCAAACACCATCTGTGACCACTGGCAACCCCCGGCCAGAGAGGCAGAGGGGCACCAGCTTCAGTGCCACCGAAGTTGGTGTCCTGGTGGAGCAAGTCCTGGGGCAGTATGATGCCCTCTTCGGAAGTTCCCGCGCCGACAAGGAAGGACGGACTCGGATCTGGACTGACATCGTGACTGCCATCAACGCGGAGGGGGTGGCAGTCCGGGACTTCCAACATGTCAGGAAGCGCTGGGAGGACTTCAGGTCCAGGACCCTGAACAAGGCCCGGCGCCTCTTGAAAGCAGCGGATGCCAAGGGGCGCCGGGGCCACTTGTCGGAAGAACAGATGGGGGTCCTGGAACACATATCCCCAGCGCTCCACGTCCAGGTCCTAGAGAAGCAGACCCGTCTGGAGTCGAGCAGTGAGTGTACATGCATCCTGATTGTGAGCAGTGCGTGTGGTGATTATTCGGCATTGTGCCGGTTGCACATCTGTTTGTATGGGGTCGAGTATGGGTGGGGGTGTACAGGGCCGTGGGTCTGAAACATGCGAGGGCTGTAATGTGTGAGACATGGATGGTGCTTGTGTGTGTGGGCTTGCATGGCAAATGCAGTTGTGCGTGCACACATGTTTGGATGAATGTGCATGTAAGTAGACATGTCCGTGATGTCAGGCATGTATGTTGTTTTGGCCTGCATGTATGAGCACTGTGTACATGTGCATGTGTGTGTATTTGTCAAGGGTGCAACAGTGATGCTACATGGATGCATGTGACAGCGGTATGTGGAAGCCTGATTGGCAGATGTGACATGGATGCCCGTCTGAACAGTGCGACACTTGGCAGAGGTGTAGACATGCATGCAAGTGTGGTGGTGTGTGTACATGTGTGGTGCACTTCCTGTGTTGCATGTGATGTCTGGCTCCCCTTTGGCTGCTGATGCTGTTGTATGTGTATGGATGGTGGTGGCAGTTGCGATATAACTGTGGTATGGCTCATGTGTGCGAGTTGCAATGACATGTGTGTTGGGGATTGTGATGACATGTCTGAGGTTTGCCAATGCCACTCATGTGCAACTGTCATGCGTGTATGTGTCCATTGTACAGTGCCCTGATGCCTGTGTTTTGTTTCTCCCTGTCTGCAGCGTCAACTGATGAAGAGGGCGGAGAAGGTGCTGTGGAGCACAGCGGCGGGGATCCGACCGCCAGCCGGAGACGCAAGGCCCGGCTCCCCTCCCGTGTTGTCATCTCGTCGGGGAGTGAGGAGTCCGGTGCCGCGTCCCAGGCCGCAGCTGCCGGGAGGAGGTCCAAGAGGCGGAGGTTGCGGTTGGACTCCTCGGCAGCAGAAGGGGCAGCTGGGACCCCACAGGGCCCAACAGGGGAAGATGGCACGGAGTCATCCAGGTTGGTGGGGGGTTTGGTGGAGGAGGGGGCCGTGCAAGCACCAGAGACGGGGTCTGGAGGTGGGGATCCCACTGGTGCTAGTGGTGCAGTGCAGGACCAGGGACAGGAGGCAGCACAGGCAGCCGCGGAGGTGCCTGTGTGCAATCCTGTCCCCGATCCTGTCCCTGCATCATCTTGCACCAGCAGGGATGCCTACGTCCAGACCCGTTTTCAGGCAGGGGATGAGCTGACGTCAACTGGCCTTCCTCTGCCTGCGGACGTGGCCATCCAGGTCCGGGTTGAGTCTGTCCTGGCTGGTGTGGCGTTGCGTCAACGGGCCATGCGAGGTGACCTGCAGTCTTTTCATGGAGAGACTGCACGTCATCTCGAATGGCTCGTTGACCACGTCAGCCTGCTGGGACAGGTCACCCAGGCCGGATTCCTCCGTCTGATGGGGCTTGCTCCGACCCCCTCCTCAACTGGACCCCCTACGCGCCAGTCATCCTCTGTGCCATCTTCCCACCCATCAGTCACCTGGGTGCCCTGTGGAGCTGCCTCTGACGGTGCGGCCAGGCTGGTGGAGGAGGCATCCCTGCCACAGTCGGGAGTCGGAGGTCCAGCAGGGGTGGCCACATCAACGAGTGCACCCCAGCCGGCGGAGGATGTGCAGGCAGCAGGAGGCAGTGCACGGGCAGAGGCAGAGCAGCAGCAGCAGCAACATGGTGGGAGACATGAAGGCTCGGGGCTTTCGACATCGGAGGGGCAGGCATCGGCCGGAGGGCAGGGGGACCCAGGACAGAGAGTGTCTTCCGTGTGGCAGCGGTTGGGCCACGTCATAGGTGCGGAGCGGCGGCGGGCGGAAGAGGCGCGGCTCACAATGGTCAGGGCGGAGAACTCCATGCGGAGGGCCCTGAGGCGGGCCGAGTGCCTCGAGGCAATCCGCAGCGGGTTGGAGGAGGACACGGCGTCGTCCCTGCGGACCCTCGGGGCCATGGAACTGGACCGCCTCCGGGACATCGAACAGGAGTTCGATGATGCCCTGGCCCGGGACACCACGGAGTGAGCCGCTGGACTTGCCCGCCGCCTTTGTATATAGTTCTTTAGTTTTAGGTTTCCTTTCTTTCTTATTATGATTTGGAGTCGACGGACACTGCTCCACTTTTTGTATATAGTTGATTTTTAGGTAGGTTTTTTACTAGGTTTCCTTTGTTCAGTTGGGCTCATGGACCCTTGTTAGTTTTGTACATATTTATTTTTTGCATGGAGATTTTTTTACATTTGACTTTGGCCATAATTTTTTTTTATTCTGATTTGCAGTTTTGTGTTTTTATACGGACATGCAGCCTTTTTTCTCACATTCACATTGTAGTTATTTTTCTTTCTTTAGCATTCTTTAATTTTTTCCAATACAATTTTGTTTGCATACTTCACTGTGTGGTATCATCTCATTGGTTTCATGCATGTCATGTTGTGTGTTTTCCCATTCAATTGCAACCATTGTGTGTGACGGACATGGGTTCATTAGCTTGATGAACATTGGGGGTGTAACATGTGATTTCCATTTCCATGTGGGTGAATGGGTTACTTGGTAGGGCTTTTTGGCTGTGGAGGCTGACCATTACGCACATGATTGGGGATTGTGAGGACCTGGTGGGGGCTGCCCATGGTGGCAGGGGGGTGGGGGTGGTGGGAGACATGAGTGGAGGCCTGGTGGAGTCTGCCCATGGTGGCAGGGGGGTGGGGGTGGTGGGAGACATGAGTGGGGGCCTGGTGGAGTCTGCCCATGGTGCCAGGGGGGTGGGGGTGGTGGGAGACATGAGTGGGGGCCTGCTGAAGGCTGCCCCTGCACTGCTGGGGGGTGGGGGTGGTGGGAGACATGAGTGGGGGCCTGGTGGAGTCTGCCCATGGTGGCAGGGGGGTGGGGGTGGTGGGAGACATGAGTGGGGGCCTGGTGGAGGCTGCCCCTGGTGGCAGGGGGGTGGGGGTGGTGGGAGACATGAGTGGGGGCCTGGTGGAGGGTGACCCTGGTGGCTGGGGGGTGGGGGTGGTGGGTGACATGAGTGGGGGCCTGGTGGAGGGTGACCCTGGGGGGTGGGGGTGGTGGGAGACATGAGTGGGGGCCTGGTGTAGTCTGCCCATGGTGGCAGGGGGGTGGGGGTGGTGGGAGACATGAGTGGGGGCCTGGTGGAGGGTGACCCTGGTGGCTGGGGGGTGGGGGTGGTGGAAGACATGAGTGGGGGCCTGGTGGAGGCTGCCCCTGGTGGCAGGGGGGTGGGGGTGGTGGGAGACATGAGTGGGGGCCTGGTGGAGGGTGACCCTGGTGGCTGGGGGGTGGGGGTGGTGGGTGACATGAGTGGGGGCCTGGTGGAGGGTGACCCTGGGGGGTGGGGGTGGTGGGAGACATGAGTGGGGGCCTGGTGTAGTCTGCCCATGGTGGCAGGGGGGTGGGGGTGGTGGCAGACATGAGTGGGGGCCTGGTGGAGTCTGCCCATGGTGGCAGGGGGGTGGGGGTGGTGGGAGACATGAGTGGGGGCCTGGTGGAGTCTGCCCATGGTGCCAGGGGGGTGGGGGTGGTGGGAGACATGAGTGGGGGCCTGGTAGAGGCTGCCCCTGGTGGCAGGGGGGTGGGGGTGGTGGGAGACATGAGTGGGGGCCTGGTGGAGGCTGCCCCTGGTGGCAGGGGGGTGGGGGTGGTGGGAGACATGAGTGGGGGCCTGGTGGAGGGTGACCCTGGTGGCTGGGGGGTGGGGGTGGTGGCTGACATGAGTGGGGGCCTGGTGGAGGGTGACCCTGGGGGGTGGGGGTGGTGGGAGACATGAGTGGGGGCCTGGTGTAGTCTGCCCATGGTGGCATGGGGGTGGGGGTGGAGGGAGACATGAGTGGGGGCCTGGTGGAGGCTGCCCCCGGTGGCAGGGGGGTGGGGGTGGTGGGAGACATGAGTGGGGGCCTGCTGGAGTCTGCCCATGGTGGCTGGGGGGTGGGGGTGGTGGGAGACATGAGTGGGGGCCTGGTGGAGTCTGCCCATGGTGGCAGGGGGGTGGGGGTGGTGGGAGACATGAGTGGGGGCCTGGTGGAGTCTGCCCATGGTGGCAGGGGGGTGGGGGTGGTGGGAGACATGAGTGGGGGCCTGGTGGAGGATGCCCATGGTGGCAGGGGGGTGGGGGTGGTGGGAGACATGAGTGGGGGCCTGGTGGAGTCTGCCCATGGTGGCAGGGGGGTGGGGGTGGTGGGAGACATGAGTGGGGGCCTGGTGGAGTCTGCCCATGGTGGCAGGGGGGTGGGGGTGGTGGGAGACATGAGTGGGGGCCTGGTGGAGTCTGCCCATGGTGCCAGGGGGGTGGGGGTGGTGGGAGACATGAGTGGGGGCCTGGTGGAGGCTGCCCCTGGTGGCAGGGGGGTGGGGGTGGTGGGAGACATGAGTGGGGGCCTGGTGGAGGCTGCCCCTGGTGGCAGGGGGGTGGGGGTGGTGGGAGACATGAGTGGGGGCCTGGTGGAGGGTGACCCTGGTGGCTGGGGGGTGGGGGTGGTGGCTGACATGAGTGGGGGCCTGGTGGAGGGTGACCCTGGGGGGTGGGGGTGGTGGGAGACATGAGTGGGGGCCTGGTGTAGTCTGCCCATGGTGGCATGGGGGTGGGGGTGGAGGGAGACATGAGTGGGGGCCTGGTGGAGGCTGCCCCCGGTGGCAGGGGGGTGGGGGTGGTGGGAGACATGAGTGGGGGCCTGCTGGAGTCTGCCCATGGTGGCTGGGGGGTGGGGGTGGTGGGAGACATGAGTGGGGGCCTGGTGGAGTCTGCCCATGGTGGCAGGGGGGTGGGGGTGGTGGGAGACATGAGTGGGGGCCTGGTGGAGTCTGCCCATGGTGGCAGGGGGGTGGGGGTGGTGGGAGACATGAGTGGGGGCCTGGTGGAGGATGCCCATGGTGGCAGGGGGGTGGGGGTGGTGGGAGACATGAGTGGGGGCCTGGTGGAGTCTGCCCATGGTGGCAGGGGGGTGGGGGTGGTGGGTGACATGAGTGGGGGCCTGGTGGAGGGTGACCCTGGGGGGTGGGGGTGGTGGGAGACATGAGTGGGGGCCTGGTGTAGTGTGCCCATGGTGGCAGGGGGGTGGGGGTGGTGGGTGACATGAGTGGGGGCCTGCTGGAGGCTGCCCCTGCACTGCTGGGGGGTGGGGGTGGTGGGAGACATGAGTGGGGGCCTGGTGGAGTCTGCCCATGGTGGCAGGGGGGTGGGGGTGGTGGGAGACATGAGTGGGGGCCTGGTGGAGGCTGCCCCTGGTGGCAGGGGGGTGGGGGTGGTGGGAGACATGAGTGGGGGCCTGGTGGAGGGTGACCCTGGTGGCTGGGGGGTGGGGGTGGTGGGAGACATGAGTGGGAGCCTGGTGGAGGCTGCCCCTGGTGGCAGGGGGGTGGGGGTGGTGGGAGACATGAGTGGGGGCCTGGTGGAGGGTGACCCTGGTGGCTGGGGGGTGGGGGTGGTGGGTGACATGAGTGGGGGCCTGGTGGAGGGTGACCCTGGGGGGTGGGGGTGGTGGGAGACATGAGTGGGGGCCTGGTGTAGTCTGCCCATGGTGGCAGGGGGGTGGGGGTGGTGGGAGACATGAGTGGGGGCCTGGTGGAGGGTGACCCTGGTGGCTGGGGGGTGGGGGTGGTGGGAGACATGAGTGGGGGCCTGCTGGAGTCTGTCCATGGTGGCAGGGGGGTGGGGGTGGTGGGAGACATGAGTGGGGGCCTGGTGGAGTCTGCCCATGGTGCCAGGGGGGTGGGGGTGGTGGTAGACATGCATTGTTGATCAGTAGTGCAAGGTGACATGTGGGTTGGCTGGGGGGCATGCCCATGGGGGATGGGCTGCCCGCGGGACATGAGCATGGGTGCAGGGTAGTCCCCCGTGGTGTGGGCTGCCTGCAGGGTCCGTGGAGGTTGTGGAGCGTACACCTGGGAGGGCCCACACGGCCAATTCACGTGTGGTACTCCCCAGAACCCCTGAAATACACGTACCCTGCTGAAATGGCGTGTGGGACTTCCCGCGCACCCCTGAAATACACGTACCCTGCTCGCACTGGGACTCTCGCGTGTGTGACTTCCCGCGCACCCCTGAAATACACGTACCCTGCTGAAATCGCGTGTGGAACTTCCCGCGCACCCCTGAAATACACGTACCCTGCTCGCACTGGGCCAATCGCGTGTGGAACTTCCCGCGCACCCCTGAAATACACGTACCCTGCTGAAATCGCATGTGTAACTACCCGCGCACCCCTGAAATACACGTACCCTGCTCGCACTGGACCAATCGCGTGTGTAACTTCCCGCGCACCCCTGAAATACACGTACCCTGCTCAAATCGCGTGTGTAACTTCCCGCGCACCCCTGAAATACACGTACCCTGCTCGCACTGGGCCAATCGCGTGTGGAACTTCCCGCGCACCCCTGAAATACACGTACCCTGCTGAAATCGCGTGTGGAACTTCCCGCGCACCCCTGTAATACACATGCCTTGCTCGCACTGGCCCAATCGCGTGTGGAACTTCCCACGCACCCCTGTAATACACATGCCTTGCTCGCACTGGCCCAATCGCGTGTGTAACTTCCCGCGCACCCCTGTAATACACGTACCCTGCTCGCACTTGGCCAATCGCGTGTGGAACTTCCAGCGCACCCCTGTAATACACATGCCTTGCTCGCACTGGCCCAATCGCGTGTGGAACTTCCCACGCACCCCTGTAATACACATGCCTTGCTCGCACTGGCCCAATCGCGTGTGTAACTTCCCGCGCACCCCTGTAATACACGTACCCTGCTCGCACTGGGCCAATCGCGTGTGGAACTTCCCGCGCACCCCTGTAATACACATGCCTTGCTCGCACTGGCCCAATCGCGTGTGGAACTTCCCACGCACCCCTGTAATACACATGCCTTGCTCGCACTGGCCCAATCGCGTGTGGAACTTCCCACGCACCCCTGTAATACACATGCCTTGCTCGCACTGGCCCAATCGCGTGTGTAACTTCCCGCGCACCCCTGTAATACACGTACCCTGCTCGCACTGGGCCAATCGCGTGTGGAACTTCCCGCGCACCCCTGAAATACACGTACCCTGCTGTAATCGCGTGTGGAACTTCCCGCGCACCCCTGAAATACACGTAACCTGCTGAAATCGCGTGTGGAAATTCCCGCGCACCCCGGTATACACACACACGTATTTTTTGTCAGCGGGTGTCCGTGTTTGTGGGTACCCCTTTGCACGTCATTTGTACTGGAGGGCCACAGTATAGGACATTCATCATGGCAGTATGTAGGTGCTATTTGTTGGCGCACCTTTTGGCGCACATTTCTTACAGCCGCAGAGACGCTACCGCCTGCTTTCTTGTGGCGGTCGTGTTTGTACCTGTGCGCTGGTTTGAGCGTGCGCTTTTTTGCCCTATTCTATTCCATGAATACGTGTTGTAGGCGAGCGTGTGGGCGTTCCGCGCACTTGTGCCCTGTACTTCCCCCTGTGACGGCCACGTTTTGGCAAGTTGTTCTCCATTCCGAGTGTTACGCCCATGTTCCGCCTACTTTTGTTGCCTGCGCCGCGCTATGTGCGAATTTCGCTGTGGCCTGTGCGATTTTCGCTGTGACCTGGCGCACGCTTTTAGATGGCCTGTGCGCCAACGTGCGCCGCGCTCTTTTTTATCGCACATCCGCTGGTTTTCTCGCGCACGGACTTCCATGAATCGATGTGCGCTGCTTTTCGTGCGATTTTCGCACTTGCACTGCGATTTTCGCTATTCCACTGCGATTCGCACGTTTTTGGCCACTTGCGCCGCGCTAATTATTACATGAATCGGCCTGTGTATATTTTCAGTATACAAAACATTCTCTCATTCGTAACGCGCTTACATGATAGTTTTCAAGTATTGATTCGCAGCGTATAGTGGACCTATACATTGTATATTTTCAGAATACAAAATATTCTCTAATTCTGAACGCGATTATGTGATAGTTTTCATGGCAGATGTCGTCTCTATTCTTTTTAGTACGCCTTTCTCAATTTACCGATTTAATCTCGAGGTGTGCCTATTGAGACATAACAGCTTTGTTAGTACATGTTGGGACCATAGTTTATCTTTATAACTTATAATACATTCTGCAGTTTGTTTTCCCTTATCTGTTTGTACCGTGTAGTTGTCATCTACTCTGACACATCACGTCTTGACTCATTGTTCATCTCGAAATGTTAAATAAATTGCCCAAGGTTATGTGACTGGCCTGGGTTACATCTAATCCCGGTCTCGTTCGTATGGCATGCTGGTAATTGTATTTTTGTTGTAATTGTGTAGTGCATTACTGACTTAGATTTTTGTAGAATTTGAAGCGGATTTATATGCCTGCAAGGTTGTTTATCATTTGTTCATTGTGTGGATTCCCTTATGGAATCTCAGACGGCTGACTTCTAAGATTGAGCAG
This sequence comes from Ambystoma mexicanum, assembly GCF_040938575.1. Classification (NCBI taxonomy): domain Eukaryota; kingdom Metazoa; phylum Chordata; class Amphibia; order Caudata; family Ambystomatidae; genus Ambystoma; species Ambystoma mexicanum. The sequence continues at coordinate 734,359,264 of NC_090937.1, read as the reverse complement.
GATCGCCTATGCTGCAACTGTAGCAGTTCTTCATTTCGCTACTCAACGTACTTGACTCGCTCACAGCAAATCAATATTTTCGTTTAATCCTTTGAGGTGGTTTTTAGTAACGAAAATGAGTTCTTGTTCTTTTCCAAAGAGTTTTTCTTTGTCTGTTGTCACATCTTTCCCTGTTGGTAATTTATAGATTACCGTCCAGTGTAGCTCCTGTGCTGTGTGATTTTTCTCATTAAAATGTTTGACCAATGGGGTGTTTTCAACTTTATTTCTTATACAACCCTTGTGTTCAGTTATTCTCGTGCGGACCATTCTTTCTGTTTTGCCAAACTAGAGTAGCTTACATGGGCACAAGATTGGATACACCACCATTTTGCTATCGCAGTTGCCTAGGGATTTCAATTTCCACAGAGATGTCAAACCTAAATCTCATTCTGTGCTTCGTTTAGCGGATATGCAGCATCTGCAGCTGCCACATGGAGTGTGGCCTTTGGCTTTCTCTAGTCCCCATATTTTGACTCGATTTTTCGCTTTCTGAATAGGCAGTCTTACGTCGTTCTTAGTGAGTTTATCCTTTAGATTGTTGCTGCTTTATAAATGCGAACACAGGGGGACTGTGATTTGATTCAAGTCTTTTAAAGATCCTCCAGTTCTTCATTACCGATTTCTTAGTGTTGTCTTAGTGATGACTAAATGTGCTTACAAACACTAGTCTTCTTTTGGTTGGTCCTCTAGCAAGGCTTCTCTAGTGTTATTATTATTTATTTATTATATGTATTTGTATATGGTTAAAAAAACCTTTACAAAATTGTACAAAATTACAAAGATTACTTGTTTGGGGACATTGGAAAGGTCCCGGAAAAAATCAGTAGACTGTTCAATGTCACCTGCGCCGTTGCAAAGAAATGCATCCTCCAGAAATGGAAGAGTACACAGGCTCCGACATTGGATCAGTTCCTTTCCGCATTGGCATATGTGAATGAATGCGAAGAAGGTTATGTGGGAATGGTACCCTCTCCATGTAAACCAAAAGACATTTGGGCACCGTTCAGGACGTATTTAACTGAAACCTCCTCTGATACAGCAAATTCTGATAATGATAGTGTGAACGAAATGTAATGCTTTACTGTTTCCTATGTTGCACCCTGTCTCCCTTCACCTGCATCTTACCTGTTTTGCCCATAATGGTGTATGCCTGATATATAATAACAGTGTGGAAAAGAGTGTGCGATATTGGAAGTGAATAATATATTTGTACCACGTATATGAGACTCACAGCGAGTGTGCCGTGATATGCAACCAAAAATAAAGTTTAAAAAAAAAAAAAATTACAAAGATTACTAAACAATTTCATAGGTTAATGCAATAAAACTTCATACAAATGTTCTCTATTGTTATTTCCTGTTCTTTTATAGGCTGATTTAACTATTTGCTAGGATAGCCTTGTTTGAGCAGTTTTAAGAATTATTCCGAAGGCAGGTTGTTCCTTGTGTGCTTCCGGTGGAAATCTTAGCAGGGCATTCTTATCTCTGGGCGTACGGTAAGGTTTAACCCATAGTTTGTTACTCACCTTATGGTGGAAGATTGTCACATCCAAAAAGTTCACTTGGATCTCGCTATAGGTCGATGTGAATTTTAGGTACCGATCTTGCTCATTCAACCAGCGTGCATATAATTCTGCTGTATTTTTGTCACCCTTCCATATTAAACTTTCCATAGACATATGTTATTCTTATATGGGTTGGTGTCGGCAAACAGTTTGTTTTCTTCTAGCATTTTGACATATAGAATAGCTATGCTGGATGCTAAAATGGCACCCATTGCAGTGCCGTGTAATTGCTTGTATATGGGGTCTTCAAATTGGAAGTAACTTTCTTTTAGGGTCATAGATAGGCACCACAAGATAAAAGAGTTTGGTACTTTTCCTTCTCTTCATTTTTCCACGAGCAGTGTCTCTATCAGTTCCAGGCTAGCATCTTGCAGAATCATTGTATATAATGATGGAACATCCAAACTCAAGATTTCTTTCTCATGCTCGAAGCGAAGGTCATGCCTTCGATAATCGGAATGATCACTGTTGTGTCTTAGGTAAACATCTGCAAATTGTGATAGTGTTTCAAGAATTGAATCAATGCCAACACTATCGGTCTCCCTGGTGGTCTGTTTAATGGTTTATGCATTTTAGGGAGGATATAGAATTTGGGCATTCTGGAATTTTGTTTACCAAGATAGTCCGTCTCTCGCCTCGTGCCTCCCAACCCACTGTCCAGGCAAAGGTTTCCCAGGGGCACTTTCAAAGGCAGTAGAGATGTATGTCTTGAAGGATGCATACAACTAGGATATGTTAATATGCAAAGCAACAACTAAGTCCATGTGCAGAAGTCATCCATATTACTGCAACAACATTACCTCCCGTGATGTTTAAAGGGCCATGAGTCAAGTGTTGTCGCTTCCTGTGATGTCACGGGGACGAAGTCAAAGGTGGATAATGTCACTTCCGCTGCTCCTGGCATTTTGGTGATTTCACACCACCCAAAAATGTTTCTGTGTTTCAGTCTTCAAAAAGATTACAGAAGTGGATTGGTATGTTCAATATGGAAAATGCCCAGCTATCTAAGTTATCATAGGTTAGACATATGGTCCAGACACATCTTAATTGGAGAGCCAAAGGGGCATGAGCCCTGGTTCCCCACTCTGGAAGGGGCCCACTCCTGGCGGTCTGATCTAAAGAAGTTAGTGTACATTTGTTGTACAAAACATCAAGATCGTATGCCATGCTAATGTATGGCCTGCTGCCTGTCTGTTATGGCCATCTAAGGTCCGATTTGATCAATTACTCTTTTAGTGCATTGTATGTTCTTGGTAGTGCATACAGTTGTGCATTCGTAACTCGAGTAGCTTTGTGACTTTTCTTTGATGAACACATTGATCACGTGCAATAACCAAGGTATAGTGATACACTTGAATGCCGTAATGGGTCTGAGGGTAGCTCTGTGTGTTAAGCACTTGTTGCAGAGATATATGTTCAAATGCCAGATTCCAGTTTCAAATCCATGCACAGATATTAGTTTCCCTCTCTCTGAGGTTGATAAACTTGAGTATATGAGCTTTGGTGATAATAACACCTCCTATGCTACAAAATAGCATAACTGCACGGGCAACAGCAAGTTATGAAAACTAACAAGCACAAGTACGGTGTAGATCTAAAGCTCTGTTTTTTAAAACAAACGTTTTAAAAACTGGGTAGCCACCCCAACAAATAGCAAAATGCATTATTCAGGAGAGGCAATTAGGTAAAGGTGATTAGGTAGTCAAATTCAAGACAGTGGAGTTTTCCCGTCTTTGCCAGCGGATGATAACGATGCCCCTGGACCCATCTTCTTATCTCATTGTGTAATACTGTGCGTCTATGGTTGAAAAGACGGGAGCACCACCAAATAACACAGGGCTCTGGCAAGCTTTTTTTCAGGCCTGCTTATTCGACATTAAAAAATGTTTTGCCTTGTTTTCGTATATTTCTAATGCTTTTCTTTACATCAAAAATAACAATCTGAACGCCGGTGTCACAGAATGACTACAAGTAAGTGAGAGGCCCAAACACTTCCTTTTGTTGGGTGTATTTAAATATTTAAAATAAAATTGTGATATCCAGATGAGATCTGTTAGGATCTCATCACTTCATGTTTTGGTACTTGTAGACTTGAATTTATGATGAAGAAAATAAAGCTACAGACCCAGTGCTACTGGCAACTCCATGCTTTATTTACAATTCTCTTCTCCCTGCTGAATGCAAAGATACACTCCTCTGGTCTGTTCCAACTTTCAAAGCATCTCACTTATTGGACTCCACTATCTATTGACTCCTTGTCTCTTCTGAGGCGCACACCACCTTATTAGCAGGCAAGATCACCTGGAAATCTGAAATAAAACGGGCAATATCTTAAGCAGAATGGAACCAGATCTGCTCGAGAGCCCTAGGTTGGACGGTAGACGTTGGCCTATGCTACACAAAGCAGATAACAGTTCAGCATTTTTATTGGCTGCCATGTAGGATGTTGTCATTTAAGCTACTCCCTACCGTTACCTGCTGATCTTGTAAAATAGAGACACGGATGACGCACCGCACACTATGGTCCTGCAGCAAAGTTAAGGGTTATTGGGTAGAGGTTTTTCAATGGATGGAATTGATTTTAGGTCTTCTGATTCCACTCTCAACGATTGTTTGCTTATTGGGTCTGATGCCACAACTCCAGGCATGACCTGCGAGAAACTGAAATGGACCTTGAGAGCCCTTACTGTGGCTAAGAAACAGAAATTAAGGAACTGGAAAAGTAATGATAGGACCCCCGATGATGATTGGCTACACAGCTTAGCTGCTCTCCCAGAAAGATAAAAGTATCCTTCCAAAGGGGAGGCAAGCTTGAAGACTATGACAAGATGTGGGGTTCCTTCAATGAAAGATTGTACTACTTGCCTACTGCCTCCCACCCTCATCCTGATCACCGATCATCCCCTTTTCCTTTGTTCCACTCCTTTACGTCTCATAAGAAGTAAACTTGTACCGGAGTGGACATTTTAGAAGAGTGATGTGTGGGGACTGATTAGTCCTGCATCTGCCATGCCCTACTGTAAAGTAAGTTTTAATATGTCTGATTCTTTGATCTTTGAAACGAAATCAAATATTTGTTATCAAAAATAAATACACAAGGCTACAATCATTCTTTTTGTTTTTAAGATAGTCCTGCTGGTTTGTTATGTGGTCTGTGTACTTTCCAAGTCAGTTCCAAAAAAGGGTATTATTTTCAGTTCATGAAAGTCCTACGCTCAAAAATAATTACCCCTTACTCTATGACAAGAACTGGGAAACAGTGGGGGTCATTACAAGTTGGGCGGTAAGGTTCCTGGGCACCGGTAAGGTCAGCGGTGCCGGTAATCCCTTACCGCCCAATTCCGAGGTCCCTTAGCGGGACCCGTAAAGGACGTGTGGTCTAAGGGACCAGGGTGCTAATAACGGGCCTGCTATTAGCAAGCCTTGCATCTCCACCCCCTTAGTATATACCTTAACACAACTTGCCATCTGCCTGCTTCTGGTAAAAAAAAAAAAACGCCAAAAAGTCATTAGGTGAAGTTGCCATTCGGCAAAAGTCTGTAATACCGTCTACCTCACTATCCATCCTTAAGCACGTGTGAATGTGTGTGCGGCTGCTAATGAGTGCTCTTTTTCTATGCTGGGGTAGGTGTAACCCGTTCATAAGGTTACTCTTCTGTCTCATACGTCTACACAACAGCCCACGTAGACGTCCTTGTGGCTATTATAGTTAAAATGGGTCCTGCGCCCTTTCAATGATACGCCAACTGATTAGTGTTAGGATTGCAGAATGAATGAAAGAGCTAAGGGGGCTTCCGAAGAGGCCCCATGCTTATTTTAAACCGCTGCCAGGGCAGTACATCAAGCTATGGGCTGTGACTGAGACAAGGGTGAGATGGCTGTAATCATAGCTTTTTGGGGTTCGTTGGGGCCCCTGAGTTTTCTGTGCCTAGGCACCCGTCATCCGAAACCCATTAAGACACCCCCTTGTGACCATGGATTGGTCACATGACAATACTCAACAAGATCCATCCTGTAGCATTGAGACTCAACTCCCTTCTCCCTTCCAGATGGAAGGGACACTGAGGCCAATTATAATTATAATTGTTTTTTTTAATTTTTATAATGTGCTGAATACGGAAGAGATTTCTAAGCAGGGACCGGGGTTTCGAACCTGTATTTCTGTGAGTAGCCTTGCTTCCAAGAAGAGCACATTGCCACTGAGCTATACCACCCGTGCAATTCTGCTCTCACCTCAGACACCACACGTACTTCTATCTTCAGGAGCTAAGATGATATCTGTCAAAGTGTGGCGTGCACTCGCCTGACGACAGCGTTTAATGCCATTCAGCCGATATGTATGAAAAGCCCTTGGGAGGTGTATGCCAGAGACAGGATTTCTCAACCCAGGTGCCAAAATGCCACCCTTTCACGATCTCCCTCAGCAAAAAAAGAAACAAACTTTAGTACTGGTCACAGGGTTTTCCAACATAAGCAAGGCTATAAAATACCTCGGATTAGCTAACATTTGTTAAGTACAGACGTATATCTGTGTCACACATGTGTCACTGTTCATGGAATGTAAAACGCAGGCACACTGTGTTTGGCCCTGGCTGCACCATGTCAAAATAAGCACCAAGGTTATTATCCAGGAGGATAGCTCAGTGAGTTAAGCACTTGCCTCACGTATGGGGAGAACCTTCACTTTGATAGGATGATTCCTTACAAGGTCTTCTCATCCGTTCATCATTCAGAGAACAACATGGCTTTTCCAAGGACACCTGACCAAGGACTAATCCCAATGGATGCACATACTGACGTACAGACATTGGAAGCGGATTTCTCATCACCAGTCGGGACCCAATGATGTCGAATAACCGAGTGTTGGTTATCTGGGCTGCAGATACTGTTAAAACGGAGCGAATCGGCCATGTACCACACCCCCCTTGCGTTCTCCTCCGTTTACTGGCAATCTTTGCCTGTTGGGCCAGATGACCTAACATTTGCACTTGTGCTAAAAAGGGGGCAAATGTTTTGATGTTACAAAATGGAGCAAACAGGTTATGCCGCAATCCATATCATCCAAAAATGTTTCTACTTGAGCAAAAATGAATCAGGTTGTTTTTTTGTACGTTGTTTGCCGCTTAGCATACAAGACATGCAAATAAAACAGCCTGCTCCAATTTTTCCCAGGTGAAAACATTTGAGATAATACTGATTGAGGCTAAACCTTTTTGCACCATGTTCTATTAACAAAGCAGTAAAATTGTTGCTAAATTCAGTTGCTATGCTTGTTTTGCACAAGTGCCAATCTTTCATAATCAGGCCTCTGACCCGTTCTTATCTGACATTTCTTAACTAGAATGGCACTCTTAGCTGCAATGGGAGGTTACTGTTAATTTCTATTTTTTTATTTTTTTTTATTGGTTTGTTACAAACCTTTAAAAAAGAGAAAATTATGTACAAAAATTGTGAAAAAAGAGAAGAAAAAAAAACATAAGAATACATTTTGAGAATTCATTCTTGAAGAATGGTCCACAGATGGAGCTCCAAGACAAGACAGGAAAGATGATGATCAAGCAAGACAGAAAGAAAGTGGGAAGGAGGAGCATTAGACGAAGCATAAGAGCCTAGAGTTCCAATAAAAATTGGCTTTCCAAAGTTCAAGCGGAATTTAAAACAACTTTAGTGTCGTTTTCATATTTTTCAAGTTTTACATTCATCTTTTCTAGGAGGAAAGTCAATTCAAACGTTAGACTACGTTCCACGTCTTGATGCAACTCGACCCACCAATCCTCGGCGGAGAAGGTTGGTCTTGCCACAATGTGCTTTCCCAAATGGGTAGAGCGTTCCTGTCGCAACTGCGTGCAGAATAATGTAAGGTGTTTTAGTGTTTCATTTGCCTCCCCACATAGGCGACAGATCAACAATGGAGCTCCATCTTTTTGCCGGATCGCCAGCATTTCTCTTGTTGGAAATTGGTTCAAGCGAAATTTCATGTAAACGAGTCTACGGGCAGGATCTGGGAACTTGAGCAAGTAGGCTTGAGGGTAATTTATTTTTCTTGCTTCAGGTGGACATGTTCTCATAATTCTATGAGTCCCTCGTGTGTCAACTGTGTCAATCCAATCTTGTTGCCATAGTAGTACTTTGACAGGATTAGAATGGAGTAGCTCTTTATTGGTATTTAAGTCGCTTAGAATGTCGTCACAGCATCTTGTCCATTGTGCCAGAATGCAGTCAGTGGTACCTGTATCTGCATTAGTTAAGATGTAGTATTGTGGAACAGTTGGATCAATAGTTATCTTTCTAAACTCATTTAGAGTAGTCCACATTACTATTGCATTAATGGACAACAGACTCAGCTCGTATTTTATACATGCAGTTGGTACACCCATTGGAAGACGCAAGACTTTGGACCAGAAGTGATGTTCAAGCGATGACCATAAAGAGTCTGGACATCCCAGGGCACTGTTAGCTCCGTGTGTAATTGCCGGAATGAATTTCATTTTATAGAAATACATAACAGGTTTTAGCGAGTGTTTGCCAAACTTCCTGTTAAGTATACAGGCCTGTGCTGTTAGTTGTTTGCATTTATCCTTTGCCTTCGCGACCCAAGCAGCATCATTGATACTTGAGCTGATTCACATGCCAAGGTACATTGTTTGGTCGACGCTTTTTAGCGGCTCCTTCCCAATTCTCCATTCAAACTTTTTCAAACCCATGCTCTATTTGTTTTTTTGAAGATTTTGCAGAGTTAGGATTTCAGAATTTTTGGAATTCACTGTTAAACCGTTTTGTGTGACGTATTGGTCGAGTATGTGCAGTTTCCGTTGCAGTCCTATGGGTGTTAAGTCTAGTAGGACTAGGTCGTCCGCATACAGGAGCCAATTTACTTCCTTTCGGTTAATTTTTGGAGCAAAGGCATTTATGTTCTTGTATGCATCCCCCAAGCCTGAGATGAACAGATTAAATATTATGGATGCAAGTGGGCAACCCTGTTTAACTCCTCTATAGGTTTTTATTGGCTCAGAGAGGAGACCTTGTTGATTCAGTCTGACCCTTATAACTGTATCGGTGTGGAGTGCTTTGATAGCCAAGAGTAGACTGAGAGAGCAGTTCCAGGTCGCCATTTTTTTCCATAATAGTTCCCTGTCAATGCTATCAAATGCTTGGGATAAGTCCACAAAAGCGAGGTAAATTTTCTTGTTTGATCTTATAGCATCCATTTTCAAAATATTCAACAGTAGCAGATTTAGGCCACAACCAACGCCACGGACAAATCCAGTTTGTCGGAGGTCCAGATGTTTTGTTGATTCGATCCATTTCATCAGTTGGTTTTGTAGTTGGATAGCAAATATTTTTCCAAGAACGTCTAATAATGCTATAGGCCTGTAGTTCTTAGGATCTGCTCTATTTCCGTTCTTGAAAATGGGAATTACAATTGCAGATTTCCAGCTTGATGGTATGCTGGCTTCTTCTGCAATCCTTGTGAACAATAGCATGAGGAACTCAGACCAATCCTCTGGATTTTGTTTTATTAGGAGGTTGGTAAGTCCATCGGGACCGGGGGCTCTTGAGGCGGATGCTCGTAGGATGCTCTGTACTATGCTCTCCTTGTCAAACTTTAAATCCCACTCAGTGAGCTTCGGTAGTTTGGGTTCAATTGTTGTACTGCTTTTTCTATAGACCGAGTCAAAGTGGGTAAACCATTTTGCTTGAGGAACCACCATGTTAGTTTGAATTGCACTTTGTTGACAGTTTATGTTATTGATCAGTTTCCAAAAATCGGCTGAGTTCTTATTGCTTAGCACCGCTAGCATTACTTCGCTGTCCTGTTGGTATTGGATTGACTTGTGCGAAATTAGCCAATTTTTGTATTGCTGCTTTGAGGCTTTTTTAGCTTGCTGTCGCTGCTCGAGTTGAAGTTGTGTATGCTATCTTAGTTCTTTCCTTAATTGCCTCTTTCTTACTGCACTTTCATGATTGTAGGAGTGTTTAGGTGTGAAATCCGGTCTTTTTGATCCCTTTTGGATGGACATAAACTGTTTTAGAACAGCAGTGTATTCAAGGCTGGAGTCTGTTGAATTGGATATGAGGTTGTAGTATGAATCTGTGATCCTCTTTACCTCATATGGCCTTATCTTCAGACGAGTTCTATTGGGCTCTACTTCAACCTGATTCCTCCAGCTGATTGGTTTCACTATGGTCAGAGAAGCATTAACTTACTATGGTCGCTGTTTGGATCTTCTAATGCCGTTAATGTCACCGCTCGATGTGCTAAGTTTTCTGAAATAAAGAAATAGTCTATAGTGGAAGTTAAGTTGCCGCTTTTCCAGGTTTTTTGTGCAGGAATGTCTCCGCTGGTGTTGCCGTTGGCCATTGTTATGTTTCTTTCTTGCATAGCCGAACACCATTTTGCTGCCAATTTTTGCGCTGTGGTCGATGATACAGAATCATTCACATCCCTTATGCATGACAAATTCAAGTCACCACAGCAAATTATATTGGGTACTTGTTGCTCGCTGTTGATAGCATCAATTAAGTCCAATACTGTGTTTATGAATTTGTATGTGCCAGCTTCTTTATGATGCCAATATAGATTGAGTATGTTAAGCTGGATTTTTTTTCCGGGAGTCATGGAAGTGGCTTCCACAATTGTATATTGGATGTACGGTGTATAATTAAAGGCACTTTTTACTTTCCATCCCAAGTTTTTTCCACCATTGTTATTAGACCAGCGGATGGATGGCCTTTTTTTCTTGCTATGGCTGGATTCATGACTATTTCATAGTCATCTGACAATGGGCAAAGAGTCAGCCACGTTTCCTGTAGGCAAATCACTGTTTGATTCAAGGGACTTTTTTTAGCTTCATTGAACAAATGAGTAAATCCTCGCGTGTTCCATGAAAGGACATTCATATGGGGACTAGAACGTCCCTGCTGGCATTAGCTCGATTGCCCTCCCAGGACGCCAGCAAGCCAGTTCCAGTTTTTCGGAGTGTTATTGTCATCCAAGATTTGTGGGTTGATGTTTTGCTCACTTTCAGCTAAAGAAGCTGTTCCCAAAATTGTAATTTTGGTGTTTTCTCCCAAATTGAATTTTTCTTGTGGAGGGCTATTTTGTTCCATGTTGTTTTCCGACTTGTTAGCAGTTGTCACGTTAACAACTTTATTGGAAGGTTTTGAGCTGACAGTGTTTCCAAAAGTAACCTTATAGGTTAAGGGCGAGTTGTTGGCCATTGGTTC